>NC_141835.1:14984897-15297039 GCF_982586985.1 Callionymus lyra | reverse complement strand
CGAGCCTTTGAGCAAGGCGCTGAAGGTCCGAGGACGCCAGCAGAAGCAGCTCAAATGTTTCTAAAACTTAAGCCGGGGAGTTCAGGTCTGGAACTCGCACCACTAGCTGTCTTTTTTTTCCAAGATTGCATCACTTCCAGCTGATAAGGTTCTCCTACTTGTTCACTCCACCAGCGAATAGCTTCGGGCCGCCAGCTTCGTCTTCGTCCTCCGACAGCGAGGCAGAGATCCTGAAGCAGTTCGAGATCTCCGTGTCCCGGTCGCAGAGTTTCAGGTCAGCAGCCAAGGAAACGGAAAAACCTTCGAGGCCACCCACCATCAGCAGAGGTAACAGGTTCACCCGCCTGTCGGACCAGGAAGAGGGGAGCACTGAGCCGTCTGACTGCGAAGGTAAGACTGGCACACAGACGCATGAACCAGAGAGCTTCCTCCTCTTCTCCTCATTCTGCAGACATTGAGGCCCAGAAGGTTTCCGCTCCGGAATCGCTGGATGTCACTGTAGTGGAAGAACCAGCCGAGCTGCAGCAGACGAACGCCGCGTCCTCAGATGTGTCCCTCGAGGTCGACCCTGACGCTGACACAGTTCGTCCAGCTGCTGATGGTAGCGAGGTCACCGATGTGGCCAAGGTTCCTGAGCAGGACCAGGAGACATCCTCCATAGGCTCCCCTGAGGTACTGATGCTATCCCCCGCCTCCTTTCCTTTATATTGGTGACATGGGGCCTAATGTATGTGTATCAAGAACGTTACCACTCATTTTTCACGTTAACAATCAATATTTATCAAAAATTAACTACACTCATCTTTGCAGTTACATGAGTTAATAAAGTTTATACATACTTTATTATTTTATTCTTCATTCTCCAAACTGTTTATCATTATTCATTATGACCACATGATCATTTTAGACCACATTTTTTATTAGCTTTTTCACGCAATTTAGAAAAAAATGGGCAAGAATAGTAGAATAATTACAAAATAGGGTTATTTTGGTAATATAGTGAAGAGATTAAAAAGAATGTGTCTGATCGATAAAATGGAAAGTTTTCGAAAATAAAAACTTATGTGCAAAGTAACTAATGCCGTACACGTGAGCCAGAATCCCCTGCATGCCAGTTATGTCGAATTGTAGATGAACAGGTTCAAATTAAACATTGCTTGCAGGGAGAGCTGCTTTTTCTTAATGTTCGTTTAGTTGCAGAGGACGTAACGACTGCTGCCATCTAGCGGCCGGATGTTTAATTGCAACAGAAATGTATGTTAATTGTAAAAAATACAGTTAGTACATGAGCTGTTCTCTGGTCTGTCACCAGGACCCGCCTCTGTGCGACCCGCCTATCGGCACGTCTCCCGCTCCTGTCTCCGTCTGTGGGCAGCTGGAGGTCCTGCTGGAGTACTGGCCCGACTCAGAAAAGCTGCAGGTCATCCTGGTGTGGGCGCGCGACATCCCCAGCAAGGCCCGGAGTGGGATGGACACCTGGCAGGTTCACTTGGTTCTGCTCCCGTCCAAGAAGCAGCGCTACAAGACGTCCGTCCGGAAGGGGTCACAGCTGCACTTCAACGAAAGGTTCCGCTTCTCGCGCCTGGAGCCGTCGCACCTGCACATGTCGGCCATCCGCTTCCGTCTCTACGCCCTGGAAGGACGGATGTCCCGTGAGCGCATGATGGGGGAGAAGATTATGCGGCTGGATAGACTAGACACAAAGGGAGGGAAGGCGGAGATGACTTTGGTTCTGGAGCCTCGCAGTAATCTAAAGGTCCGTTTGGCTCCACATAACAGAATGTTTGTAGCTGATCTCTGATCTTTGACCTCCACAGAGCTTGAACTCCCAGGCTGGTGAGTCCTCCGTGTCTCGTAGTGAAAGCGCCTCATCCACGCAGTCTCTGACTCACGGGGGCACACCTGAGCTGCTGCTGGGCTTGACCTACAGCGCCACCACTGGACGACTGTCTGTGGAGATGATCAAAGGCAGTCATTTCAGGAACCTGTCCGTCAGCAAACCACCAGGTACACACCGACGCATACAGACCCACACATACAAACTAATACTGGTGTTAAAAATATTGATTTGGCGTTAAATCTGCGCTAAATGAACATTGAAATCCCGCAAGATCCCTGCAATGATGAGAGGAAACAGTCGACTCTGACTCCTTTTAAAGCTGATGTTTGGACATATTTCGGTTTCAAAACGAAACAAAGCAGTTACAACTTCGTCAAGAGTCATGTGGTCTGTTAATTCTGCAACACCAAGTACTCGATAATACTACAAATATATCCTTGTTCCCACAGTATCGCAACATATTGCAATATATGTATTGTATCGTTGCCACTTTATCTTGATATGAATTTTATCACCAGATTCTTGCCACCCCATAAATACTAACACTCTGACCTCCGTCTGACCTTCACAGACACCTACGCTCGCCTGGTTCTGTTGAATCCATCGGGTCAGGAAATATCTCGGTCTAAGACCTCGCTGCGTCGGGGGCAACCGAATCCGGTCTACAAGGAGACCTTCATCTTCCAGGTGGCGCTGTTCCAGCTGTCTGACGTGACACTGCTTGTGTCGGTCTACAGCCGGCGCAGCATGAAGCGGAAGGAGATGGTGGGCTGGGTCGCTTTGGGCCAGAACTCCAGCGGCGAGGAGGAGATGCTGCACTGGCAGGACATGAAGGAGGGCAAAGGTCAGCAGGTGAGTCGCTGGCACGCCCTGCTGGAGGCCTGAGAGCGGCACAGACTGAGTATTTAGCCCTCCGTGCCGTGGACAGTACCAAAGACACTACATCGGCACTAGCCGATGGTACAGATGCTACAGTGGCTTCCTGAACAACGCTGTTGTCTGATCATACGTGGTTTTTATTGTGAGTTGGGAAACGTGACAACAGCGAAGCCGCCCATCAACCGTGATCATCGCCCTCAACTGCTTTCGTGTTTTTGTATTTTCATATTTCTATCAAAGCTGTATTTGAGTCACTGAGATCATGTAGTGAATAATAAAGACACAACTTGTTCTTGAACAGTTTTTCTTCAAGGTTTAGCTAAGAGTTTGTGAAATTGTTTTCATTGTTGAGTTACGAAAGGAATTCACATGAACAACGATGAGTCATGTTAGGGTCTATGTGAGTCCAAGTTGTGTCATTCAGGGTGACCATACGTCCTCTTTTCTGCCTGTGGGGAATTTACAAAATCCTTCAAATATCCAGGGGTTTTGACTTTGTGAAGGATTTTCTTTATCTTTGCATACCAGACCATTATATTTACTATACAAGTCTACTTGATAGCAAAGGAGAAATGCTGAAACTAAAATGCACTTTATGGAACAAAATATAAGAAGCGGTATGTTCTGTCTGCAAAGCAATAATTTTTCTCCATTATTTCCTATTTGTTCAGTGTTGACTCGTGTTTGGTATTTGTCATAAGAGGTAGAGAGATGTTACATTGAATTATGTCGAAAATCTGAACGTTTATACAGAACTATTACAGCCCATCATTTTGGTGAGACCATTGAATTTACTTTCTGACAATCTATTAAAGGCAGATGCTTAATGTAAATTAATATATTGCTTATAAACTCAACTTTGTGTTGTTTGTTGTCGAATTGTTTTGAGTATTTTTCAACATCTTTCAGAAGGCAGGGGTAAGTGGTTTGGGGGAATTTTCAATAGGCGTTTTAGCGAACAAAATAAATAAAATTGACCGACGCGGATGTGACGTCATTACAAAGCGCGCTATCCAGGCGCACTCGCTAATTGAAAATAGTTTAAAAGTTTCTGAAGATAAGAACCGAATCTTCTTTTCGTGAAGTTTAACTGAGATGAAGCCATTAGGCGTTAAAAGAGTAAAAAAAATCAATCGAGACACGCCGTTCAAACGAACATACGAACGTACTAAAGAAAGCAGTAAGTAATAGAATGGGAAAATATCAAAACATATTTCTTTAACAATAATAAAATTATGCTTTCATTAAATGTCGAAGTTATACGGATCATTTATACTTAATCAAGCTTTATATATTGATATTGTTGGAACTGGTTATTGGTAAAATATACCTGCTTGTGTTTTGTCCATGACTTTTAGGAATAAGACGACTTTTTCCCTGTGAAACTTTACTAGAGGAGTCTGAAGAAGATAGGATGGAGAACTCAAAAAAGGTTTAGACTTTATTTTTATCTCTATCACCAAAATGTAATGACACCATTGAGCATTATAAAACATTCTACATTCTATCTATATATATGTAATATATAAATTGTGTTGTGTCTGTGTACTTCTTCTGTCTCATAAAGTTCCTTTCACAGAAGATAGGTTTCCCTCCAAACCAGATGAAAATGGGATTAAATAAGATCCCTAAATTGAGGGCCCCTTCAAAGACCAGTTTAACTCCTAACCCTCGAGTTGAAACAGGTTTTCAAATTAAAGACAATGTGGACTTGCCTGTGACTTCCGAAGAGAGTCCAACATTAGATTCATCTAGTTCTTGGGACTCACCGGAGGAGGTTGACAAACTGCCTCTTAAAGGTCAAGATGTCAAGAATTCCACGTTGCTGACCGTGAGCTCAGCTCAGGACATATACCTACAGTCTCCACCGGATGTTTCAGCAATCGCAGGTATTCTAACAAAGTGGATGTCGATGTTGTGATTAAAGTGTTTCCCTTTTAATGAAAAAAAAAAAAACGGTATAATGATATAACATCTTTGATGTTAACTTTTCTTTCCCGCAGACACCACAACTCCTGTCTTATTTGAGGGCTTTGGAACGGATCCTATCGCTCTTGGACCTGGTAGACATTTTAACATTTGTTTTGAAACATACAATTTGTATTTCTTTTCAGCCAGGACTATTGTGTGAATCTTTAGGCAAAGGTGCGGTTGACAAGAAACAACCAAAAAAAGGCAAAAACATGGCCCTGGCTGCAAACACATTAACCCTTCCTGCGAATGACACACCAGATGACACCGGGAGTCTGTGTTTGACACCTAAGAGGGCAGACCTCCAAAACCATCCTGTGTTGTTTGGCTTTACTAGTGAGGCTGAAAAGGAAACATTCTTCCAAATGACAAAAAGGCGAGCTTTCAATCTGAAGAGTCTTACTTTGTTTCCTTCATCCCTGTTTACTGGTCAGGATGACGTCTAATACCATGTCTAGAAATGTTTCTGGAGTTAAATGAGTGGACAACAAAGGACCACTAGATGGCAGACTTGAATGTCATTGTATTTATAAATTGTATCAACAAAAACGTATTTTCTGTTTGTATTGAAATGCATTTGCCATAATATTTTACATTTGTATCTTGTCATCCATATGACTCTTTCTGTTTCCTAATTTCGAAAACAAATATCTTGGCAGGTGTCACTGCTGCATCTTGGTTTTCACTAATGTTATAAGATAAGACTTATTCAAGCTGTTTCATTGTGCGTGTACTTTTAAATCACTTGTTCTTTTCCTTTGTTTTTTAGTTCCTTTCTTTCTTATGTAATGAAATCATTTTGACGTAATTTGTCCTCTATGATAAAATTAAAAAAAAGTGCATGGAGTTTAAGTTTAAATAAAAAAATAAAAGTTTAATTATTAAAGATTGTTGTATTATTGATGTTATCAAAAAAATAAAAATAATGAATTTATATATTTAACTTGTAGTTTTGGGTTTGTTGCTGAATCCGCTTCCGGTTATCTGTGCGTATTTGAAACATGTGGGAATATTTGTGGCGCATGACTAAGTTTAAAGATAATTTCGATCACGGGTTTTTTTTATATTTAATACGTTAACTGGTCGTTCGCCAGTTGTTTCGTGGTTATGTTTTTATCAAAAATATCGGCAATATCTCCAACCCTCCACAAGTTAGAGTTTTCTAGTTTCCCTTTTTCCCGACCGTCCTGAATGCGACTCGGTGAGATGCGTTCACGGAACAGAGCGCGAGCCCACTGACAGTTTGTGGAGTACCCGGATCGAACCTTTAGCAGCCTCGCCAGCTCTCGACACTCGTGGAGTTTAACCATCGAGGGATGTTTTCGAGAAATGCTCACGACTCCACTGCCTGACATGCCGCGGAGCCTCGACTCACACTAGCGGAACTGGCGGAAGTCTTTTCCCGGGCAAACATGACCAGAAAGAACCTGCTCGTCGAACTCTTCTTCTTCCTCCAAAACCCGCACTTGGTCGCGAGCTTCCAGCGGCTGTGCGGGGTGCGAGGAACGGCTTCAACGGACGCCCGTGGAAGCGAGGGAGAACCGGGGCGGCTTCGCTCGCAGCACCCCGCTGCGGGGGAACACGGACCGGGTTATGGAATCGCTGCTCGAACGAGGTCTAAAACTTTAACCGATGAAAACCCGGAAGAAAGTTGTCCGAAGGGCTCGATGTCCGCAGATGTTCCCGCGAACGGCGGACGGTTGACCCCGACCTCTGAAGCCCCGGGTCAGAGTACCATCAGGCCCCGGCGGAAAAACTCACTCACGGGGGAAGATGGGCTAGAGTTCCTGATCGAAAACCGGTTCTGGTACTATCTGTTTACCTTCGGAACCGAACTGGGGAACGAGCTTTTCTACATCTCTTTCTTCCCCTTTATCGCCTGGAACGTGGACCCGCTCGTGGGTCGTCGGATCATCATGCTGTGGTCGTGGGTCATGTACCTGGGCCAGTGCACCAAGGACCTGGTCAGCTGGCCCCGACCCATGTCCCCGCCCGTGGTCAAGGTGGAGATGTTGTACAACTCGGAGTACAGTATGCCTTCCACGCATGCCATGTCGGCGACTGCCATCCCGGTCGCCCTCTTCTACATGACCTGCGATCGATGGCAGGTACGAACTCAACACAACCTCCAACGTTTTGAGTAAAGATCATCCGTTTTATATTTAATTTAACCCAACATGAATCAAGTGCATTCATATGGATAAGCTCCTGGTACTGCACAAATAATGTGATTACATTTCTGCATACATTAGAGTAAAAAACCAAGTACAAATATACGTTTAAAAAGTAATCAGAAATCAATAAATATGTTGGTACCCAATTTATATGTGAAAAGTAATTTCAGATAAACAATAATTTTGTGGCAGAAAATGAATCAATGAATATGACTAACTAGGGGTGTGTATTAGCAAGAGTCTGGCGATGGGATACAATAGGTATAACGGTACGATACATTGTGATACTTTAGGAACAAGGATTTATCTGTAGTATTGTCCGAGGTGTTGTAGAATATGAAGGCTGCATGATTCTTGACGAAGTTGTAACTGTTATCATCTGTTTTGAAACCAAAATATGTCCAAGCGTTAGCTTTAAAAGTCGCTGGAGTCCACTGTATCCTCTGGTCCTCGGTCATCTTTGGGATCTCGCTGGATTTGATAGTTTCTTTAGCAGCCGAGGACGTAATGATCTCTGCCATCCAGTGGCCTGAAGTTTAATTGCGATACAAAAATGAACCAACTGCAGGAATTTGCATGATAATTGTTTATTTTAAAAAATCGATGCTGTAGAATTTTGATTCAGTATTGTGGAAAGAAATACTAGAATAGATAAGTTTATCAATATTTTCTCACACCCATATGGACAATAAAAAATGTATTCGTATAATCGAAAAAGTGACTAAATACCAGGAATATTTTTTATTATTACCTCATGTCCAGATGAAGTCTATGTGGCCGAATCCAGATCAGCCATCACATTATCAGCTAATTGTAGTTATTAGAACTTTGATCCTTTAATATCTGATGTGACAACTAATGTTTGATAGGGTTATCGCTTACTGATAATGTGTTTCAGTATCCATCCAGTTTGGGCTTCACTGTTGCCCCCTGCTGGTGTCTGCTGGTCTGTGTCAGTCGGATCTACATGGGCATGCACTCCGTTCTGGTGGGTACACCCTTTCGCATGCAAATATAGTGTGTAACCATGTGTGCATGTGTGTAGGATGTCATCGCCGGAGTGATTTTCAGCTCCTTCATCCTGCTCTTTCTCCTGCCGTTGCTGGACTCCATTGACATCTTCATCATGACGTGGCGTTCGGCGCCGCTCGTCATCGTGTTGGTCCACCTCGGACTTGCGCTCTTCTGCTTCACGCTGGACACATGGAGCACGTCCCGCAGCGACACAGCCCAGATCCTGGGCACCGGCTCGGGAGTGGCCCTGGCGTCCCACGTCAACTATCAGCTGGGCTTGTTGCCGGACCCGGTCCGGCTCCCTCTCACCCTGCCAGCCCTCGGTGCCGGCTTGGTTTTGACATGTCTGTTGCGCCTCGTGGTGGGCGTGCTGGTGCTAATGGCTACACGGGAGGTGATGAAGGCTCTGACCATACCTCTGCTATGCCGCCTGTTTGGCTTTCCGAGTCACGACGTCCGGAAGGCCCGGCAGCACATGGAGGTGGAACTCCCGCACCGTTATCTGGTCTACTCTGCGGTCGGCTTCAATGTTCTTTTCCTGGTGCCGCTCTTCTTTAACTTTCTGTCGCTTTGAACTGAAAATGGGATTCTTGGATGAGATACTTGAATCTAAGACACGATAATTATGTTGTCACTTCCTGCTGAAGGGAATGTGACTAGAAAGTGTTTTCAAGAGAAGACTGAGGTTTAGTTATCACTGGAACATTTGAGTATTTCATAGTTTTTTTCTCTGGTGACGGAGACGAGTTCTGATCTATAATCTTCGGGTCAACTCTCTTGATGATTGTCGTGTATGTAATCTGTCATATGTTTATCCTCCAGCTGATCTGAGAGGGACTAGCCACTCCAATTTAAAAATCTCAGGTCTCCAGAACTTTATTTTTCTACTGAGAAGGAAGTTTTTGGATCAAGAATGTAACAGGTCTGTGGTTTTTACACTGAAAGAAGTTGTTTTTGTTATCTCATGGAACTGAGCTATGTTTATATTTGCGCGTTTGATTTCACAGAAATAAAATGTTGATTTCCATTATCAGACTGACTGTGATGAACAACAAGCTTCTGATTGTAATATCTGCACAAAGTGTCTGAAAAGTGAGTTTTTATAGAAAATGTTAAATAAATGGTAATGAGTTGTTCCATCTGCTGGACACCCGCAGTACTACACGTGACTTCTGCAATAAACAAATGTTCCCTTCAATCGTTTCAACAGTTTAAAAAACAATGACTGCAGTCTAAAGAAAACTTTATTATCTAAAGATCGGTGAGTGACGAGTAAATTGCAATAATTTGACGTCACATCGTCAGTGAAGTCAAAGGTATTGCAATTAAATCGTTTCGTGTCTCAAGTTTAGAAATCCCAAGCCAGTGAACGCATCGACGAGTTTGTTCAGGTTTGTATTTGATGCTGTCCTACTAAAATCCCCGACGACACAGACAGAGCAGCAAAGTTCCGCCACAGAAGTGTTTCCTTCCGGACCTAATATCGAGTGACGCACTACCCTCTAGTCCTCGTGCAATCGGAATTTTACCTTTTTAACTTTCTCCTTCTCTCTCTCGCTCTGAGTTGATGGTTGACATCTGATTTCTACCGCAAATCTACGGAGCAGAAATTGATCCACTGGACCTGTCATTAAGAAACTGTGAGTTCAAGTATGTAACTGTTTTCATGATGTTTGCTGCTAATTCTATTAGCATTAACGTGTGTTAGTAAAAAGACGTCATTTAAGTTGGGTAAAATGAACATGGAAAGAAGACAGGTTTTATTATTTATTTATTAACAGAACTTTCATAGACCAGATCATCCTACGACACCGTTGTACTTTGTGTGCGATTAGTTGTTGAAACTGTATCAATTTGTTAAAAAGAAAGTGTCGTGAATGACAACAACACGTATGCTCAATGGAATTATAAATATAATTTATTTTAAAATGCTTTTCTATGTTACAACCTAACATGTTCAGAACACATTAATCTTTTATTATTTATCAAAATCATGCTCCTCAAAGTTTTTGATTTTACATCTTTTATAAAAACTTCGATATATATCATTACCACAGTTTAATGCACTTGCATGTTTTGGCCGAGCAATAACTATCTTGTTAGTTATTCATTGTAAAGTGAATATGTTGTTGCCCTGGTAACATCTGTCCTTCCCTGCAGCTGGTGATGGAGAAGAAGCCCGGGGGTTCTAAGGAGGAAGTGGGAGCACTGGAAGATCGGCTCAAGGTTCTCTCCATAGCACGAAGGACTCGACCCGTTCAGCCGGCGTATCTGCTGCACCTGGTGCTCCAGAAAGGGGGCGCTCTGGCCGTTACCTGCTCTGACTTCACCATCCGTCTGTTCGACAGCGAGACACTCCAGCTGCGGGGGGAATACATTGGCCACAAGGGTGCGCTATGTGGCGTCACACCCGCACATTGCTCTGCTGAACTACTTTACTCGGGCTCGGCAGATGGAACTGTGTGTGCTTGGGACCTGCGGCTGCCTGGGTCAAGTCCGGTTCAGACATTTCGCCACGAAGATTCTTATGGTCTCTACAGTTTTGACCTGAGCTTCAGCGACAAACTGCTGTGCGCCGGGACTGAGAAGGTGAACCAAAATGAAAGCTTCCTGCTTTTCTGGGACGCCAGGAAGGATGGGTCGCTACTGGGGGCGTACTCGGAGTCGCACAGTGATGACATTACCCAAGTGCGTTTCCATCCGAAAGACAATGACCGGATGGCGTCGGGCTCCTCAGACGGGCTAGTGAACGTGTTCGACCTGAGTAAGGGGGGAGAGGACGAGGCCCTGCAGGCCACCTACAACAGCGACTCGTCCGCTAGCTCTGTGTGCTGGTGCGGCCCAGACCTGGACCAGCTCCTGTGTCTGAGCCAGGACGAAGGTCTGCATCTTTGGGACCTGAGCTGCCTGGACACAGACCGGGCATTAACCCGCTACAGAACCCCAAACGCTTGCAGCCTCCCAGCGCTGTCTGGAGAGGCTGGTCTGGATTATTTGGTTGGGGGGCAGTGGTTGGAGGAAGCCGGTAAACTTTTGGTAGTGGGTGGGACCAACGAGGGCTCGCTACACCTGATGGAGTGTGACGACAGTGGGCTTCATCTGATCCAGAGCCTGAAGGGGGGCCATACCGCCACTGTGCGCTGCGCCCTATGGGACACAGCCAAGGAGTCCCTGGTCAGCGGAGGCGAGGACGGGCAGCTGTTGCTGTGGAAACCGGGGGGGGCGGAGCTAGTGGTGGGAAAACAGCTATCGCTTAAAAGTCAATCAGCTTTGAGACTGAAATCCAGACCCCATCACCAGCAAGGCCGAGCCAGGAATAGAAAGGCACCGTCCTGAGATTGCCACTTCGTCACATGATCATGGAGGCCCAAGGAAGATTCTCGCTGACAGGTGGTTTAAATGAAGCAACGTGAAAAGGGGGTGTGGCTCCATGTGAAAAGGAATCAATGTAATTGGAATTAAATGTCTTAAATTAAAAAATATTCCTTAATTAAACGTGAACACATGATGTAAGATCAGAATTAGAAACTTTTATTGCCAGTGTTGTAAACACAACATAGTATTTTTGTGGCGGCAGTACAGAATAAAAGAATGAAATCTTGTTTGTTTTGAATCTCAAAGTACTTACATAACATTTATTTACGACGATTGACAATAGCAAAACATTGAAGCAGATGCACGTCACAGTTTTACTTCAACACTATTCATGTAGGAACCTTCGGGTAAAAAAGAAAAGGCTAAATGCTGTGATTCACAAATAATTACTTACTTGCAAGGTAACAAGTATAAAGCATGGTGTACTCTGTGGGAAATTTTCAAAACAAGTACAATGGTATTTCAATTTTTCAGTGGACAATTTTTTTTTTAATGTTAAAATAAACATTTCAGTAAAGTTGTCCCTAATCCTGTGTAATTGTTGCAGTGTTTTTCCATTTTAGTCTGTCACTGTCTTCAATTGTATTTGAAATGGTATTAAAAAGAGGCTTAAATTGAATGTTGCTTATTCTGTTGGACCCCTGGAATCAATCTAAATTGTGAAACTTAACTTTGCTAGAGTGAATTACAAAGATGTACTTCTATGTCAACAAGCTGTGCTTATTGAGTATCTACAAAACTGCTGTATTTTCAATATTTTATATTGAATGGTGCATTGTACTTTTTAAATAAAAGAAAACGATTGCAATGAATGGTTTTACTTTGAAATATGTGTAGTGTTAGTTGTTCCTGTCAGAAGAGTTGAATCAAAGTGAGCTGTGCCAACTAGGCTTGACAGAACTGATCCTAGTTTGAAAAGGTCACACCCATGTTTCAACCTGTTCGTTGAGGGGGGAAGCTGGAGAACCTCGAGTAAACCAAACCACCGGAACACACGTCTCTTGTTTGGACCCCAAGTCTCCTGTAGTAGTCTGGCAGGGGAACACACCGGTAACCTGTGATAGTGCCCCAGAAGCTGTTTATGTTTCACCGTGGCGGTTCTGATCGTGGACACAGTGGGGAGTCCGGGGACCGGAGGACACCGTCGACAGGTCCAACCTCATTCCGACGCACACACACACACACACGGCGAGCACGCGCCTCTCCTCTCCACCAAACACGACAGGGGTCCGTCGCGTCGCCCTCTCTGTTGACGGACAGGCTGTCTCACCCAATCGCAGGCGCCGTTCTTTCCCGCACAGCCAATCAACGTCGGCAATCGTCGCCGATCCCCGCCTAGTAGCTTCGGTGCTTCAGTGTTCTGTGTGCCGCGGTCTGAGCCCAGCAGTGTTGACAAAAGAAGCGAGCCCAGGAATCGAACCTCCAGCACTGTGAGGAATAATCGAACCACTCACAGGAATGTAATTACACTAACGTCGTTGGTCCATCGTATCGATTTGACGGAGATCCGGGGTGTTTTTTCGCTGACGAAGAAGCACTCGTGGGTTCGGGCCGAGATCCTGCCGCTGCCTGGGAGAGAGTGTCCGCACCGAGCTGGAGGAAGCCCCGCGGCCCGCCCGCTGCACCCTGAAACCTAGGAGAACTCCTCTCAGCAGCCGTCTTCATCGCGACCCGCAGAGGATCCAGGTGAGAGTCCGGATGAGTTGAAGGTCTTCGGTGGGAGCGAGACCAGCTCCGGCGTCCTGGTTCTAGGCGTAATGTGTCGGTTATGTCAGTTCGATAGCATCGTTAGCATCACTAGCAGAGATACTCAGGCTAGCGAGTGATTGCCAAAAGCTGCACGCCAGCCCGAAACAAACACACTCGGCGTTTCTCTTGTTTAATTTGTGAATGCAAAAGTTAAAATGTCTATTTCAATTTTTGATTCAAACTATCACTGGAAGCTGCTTGCGAGTTAGCTTGGGCTAACCCGCGTTAGCTCCGCCAGCGCTATAAACTAGCTATTATGGCACTTAAATCCAATTTTCTATTAAGATCTACCGACATTCTCATAGTTATAAGGGAAAGAACAAGTTGGTTCTGCAGACGAGGGGCGACTAACTAACAATTATTACCACTTTTTCAGTGTTATCTGTTCGCTGGCTGGGAGGCTAATGGATGCTAGCTTAATAGCTGTCAAGTTTTCAGCCTCAGATCAGAAATTGCCCAAACAAACGCTGTCGTTAAATGACAAACCGAAAAACTAAATACTTCATTGATATATTCCTAATTCCACGATAATACTTCTTATAATTACAATGGGCGATTTGTAATGGGTCGCAATGATCTGTCCATTAGATAAACATCACATCTTTGACATTATAATATTGTGGCCCCTGGATTTAATAGAACAACCACAATTTACGAATTTGGACATTCAACGCTAATATGAATTGTATATATGCTCTTTTATTTGGTTTTCACTGTAGGAGTGAACGCCACACGTGAAGAACTGAGAACTCCTGTTGTGTTATCAGTTTTATCTTGATCTTTAAAATATATACTTTATTGAATATTGTTTTGATTGTTTAAGCGCTTTGTGACCCTGGTCTGGAAAAGACCAAACAAATAAAAATTACTTACTTACTAGTGTCACAACTACACTACTACAGTGTAGTCATACCTGTGTTTACTATAGATCTAAGATGGAGATAAAACCATAGCTGTGTAGTGGTTAATGTTTTTAGTCCTACTAATAAGTTCTACAAATCTTGGGCATCACAATTCTACTTTATTTATATTTCTAATTCCAAATAATTTGTGTTTAATGTTGTTGGTTTTCCTTAATTTTCCTACTTTGATCACTGTTGTGATTGTTACCGATGTAACGTCAAAGCTTGTCTTTATAGATTTACCTGTGGAAGATGAGCGTCAAGGTACTGGATGCGTAAATAAGAGTATGTGTCAGTAGGTAGGGTGATCAAGGTTAAGTTGGAGGATAGATAGCCATGGCAACCCCTGATGGAAAATGCTGAGAGACAAAGTAGACACACTTTGAAGCCGTCCACAAATGAACAATATAGTTGTGGAGTGCACGTGCATGTGTTGAATATCTGAAGAGCTAAACAAGATTTAAGATTAAATATAAAATGAATCATTTAGGTTTTCAAAAACAGAACAACATGTATTTTTTTTAACACGAGAATACTATATTATGATTTATTAATCTAGAATCAGAGATTTTGAAAGATCACAATTGAAAAAAACCCAAACATATTTATAGTGGACTTTCTTCAACGCTTCAAGTTCTTTTATTGTCAAATATACATGTAAGTATTTATATTTGTAGAGCGCTTTGCCAGGCAAGACATACAGCATAGATGAAATTGTAGTTCCCTTAGAGACACAATGCAAACCACATTAAATAAGACATTAAAAAAATATATTTTATATTTTACTGGGCCCCATTTTGACATGCAAAAATCCATCTATGTATTATACAAATTTTAATATGACAAAGGTCGTAAAGCTCTAATTCCATGGGTTTAAATAAATAAAAAAAAACGTTAGGAGACATGACCTGAATGTTGTTGAGGTACATTTTTCTTTTTTATTGACGACTCGCAATACAATCAAAAGATATTTAGACACTTAATATTTTCATTACATTGTGTTGTTTATAATATTTATTTTGATTATTTAAAGAAGTCTTCATTTGTTTTCTAGGTAGCAGGTAGCAGTAAGCAGCTCTAGGTAGTTTGGGTACCTTTTAATATTTTTTTTAAATAAAATATTTTTATAAAACCTGTGATGAAGCATCAACTTAAAACTAGTTCAATGACTTGAGGTGTTTTGTGTGATTTTTTTTTTTTTTTTTTTTTTTTCACTGCAAAAGTTCTTGGGGATAGTGCGAATTACGGTACGAAAACAAAGTTAAAGTTATGTTATATACAAAGCCATCATTACGCATATCATATTTAATTATCCACAATCTGATTCATTACCTCATCGGCATCCATCCAATGGAACCAGAAAATTCTTCCAACTGCTGTAAACCAGGACATAGCAACTTTTGTGACGTTTAGCAAGTGCTCATGGGAAATGTGGTCTCCCGTCGGGCTAAACACTACAACTTTAGTCCACTGGCGTCGCTTTAAGCTAAAAACACACCCAAAAATATATATTTTTTTCATTATAAAAAGCTCTGTTAGAGTTAAAAGTGTACTTACTTCCTTCTTAGAGTAGGGGAGTGAAATGCAAAAGAGAAATTATGGTGCATTTAGAAAAACCTCCCAAATAGGGGCAAAATCACATTTCGTTACATCTCTTAAATGAACGCCTAATTAAAACGGCAAACATGGGGCATTACCCCATTATTTTTGTTTCTTTTTGGTCTGCTTTTTTTTTTTATTCAAGCCTTTCTGTTGAATCAGTTTAAAATACTGAGGGATAGTTAGTTTTTTGGGGGGGTTTTGTGCACAGCAATTTACACAGTTCCAAGCTAACGTGTTGCTAAAAGTGTTGTGAATGTGTGAACTGCAGTTATTGGATAATTTAACCAAAACACTTAGAGCCCAGTTGTATAAACTACAAAGTGTTACAAAAAACATTTTTGTGTAAATAAATGAAATATCTGATCTTTGTCCACTCTGATTTGGACTGACATTGTGCTGCTTGGCAGGTCAAGGTAATATTTGCTTATTATGGTTAAAACAAGCTCCAGTTAGTGAGAGCGTAAGAGTGCAGCCAGATGGTGTTTCCACAGCTAAGTTATAGGAACCAAGAGAACCGATGTGGAGGAAACCTAAGTGAAAGTGCCATTTCTTTTCATGAAGTCCACAGAGTGCATTGTATTCCTTTTCGATGTCAAACATTTTTAGTTTGTTCTGCTGCTGTAGATGTGATGAAAGCAAAGGTCATTTTGATTAATCTCTTATGCAACATTTAACGAATTAACATTTAAAGAACTCACAATATTTGATCTAAAGCTGATGTTTAGCCCTTCCAGCTCTTCTGATAGACCAGTCTCCATAGTCCACATCATCTTGAAATTGGGCCTCCTTTCTCGATTACCTGGTTCTGGTCTCTGAAACTTTCCAACCCCTTGTCAGGGGGTCTACATGGTGGTCTTGATCTCAGATGTAATTTATATATATTGGGACATTCCAGAGTTCAACAGCTTCCTGCTTGTTTGCGTTCAACATGTTCCTTGTTCACTGGGAGACTTCCTGTTGAGCAGAACCTCCTCCCTCCTCTTCCTGTCTCCTCCTGCTCCTCTAATCCCCCCCACCCACCCAACGTCTCCCTAGTCTCCCTAGTCTGCATCATCTGTCGTGTTATGTAAGAATCAGAAGAAGCAGCTTTGGTTCTTTAATCTGGACAAGCTGTCCCCCCTTCTCATACTGGTCTGACGGCATCAGTGTGTGTTAGTGACTGGGGTGGTTGTCAGTAGCGGGCAAGAAATCCCTTGTTTTGCTGAGTTCTCAAAGGTGACCAGAAGCTCCATGGATCAGCTGGTCAACGTTGATTGAAATGGTAGCACGCACCTCCTGCTGATCTGAGAGGTTCAGTGGGCCGCGGTTCTGATCACATGCTGGTAACACTGTGTTAGATGACAAAGGTGGTCCTCATAGATAGAGTCACGGGTCTTGATGCTCTCTGGGATCAATTGTGTCAACTTTTCCAAGGTTCAATATCGTATCTCCTTGTACAAGTAACTCTGATGTCAGCAGCTACCAAGACTCTGACTTGGTCTAACAAAAAAAAAAAGTCTGAGTCACTTGTCTGTTTGGAATTTTTACCAATCACAAAAGGGTAGGCGTGACCTCAAATTCCTGCCAACCTTGGAGTGTTGCAGATGCAGAACACTATTTGCTCGGTTCTTATAAAAATTTAATTTGAAAGTATTTCATTAAAAGAAACTGACTACAGTAGCCAATTCGGGTCAAAAATCCCTTAAGTCATCAAGCTTTAAAAAATGATTTATGCTCTAGGCAAAGGGAAAAAGTTTGCAAAGATATACATTAATTATTTAATCTTTTATAATGTGATATTTTAGTGGATTGACATCATCAGGTTTATTCATGTTGGTGTTACTTTTAAAAAGGACATCAAACTTCATAAACTGAATGTTGAATGAGTGAAGCCATTATTGCGTCATAATGGAGTCCGCTTCCTTAACCTCTCTAATAAGTTCGAATCATTGTCATAATGAGGGACATGCATGTGAGAAAATCAGAAAAGGTCATTTTTGACATTAGTTGCCCATAAATAACTTTGGACAAAAAGATTGAATTTTTTGCACACCCAGTAGGGCTAAAGGAAAAAAAAGAAATTGATTTAATAGAATACAATTTTTAAATCCCAAAGGTTGTGATTAACATAAAAAACAAAATGGGTATGCTGTTTCCACAGTATGTAGCTGCAAGAAAAAAAGAGGACAGGGATTAAGCGCCCTTTCTTTTTCGCTTGTATTTAAGTGCAAAAAATATGTTTACATATTCATTGCCGTAGCAAGTTTACTCAATTTTTGTGCTATTTCTAATCATTTTCTATATGTCCATTCCAGGTGTGTTGAGCTCTGCTGTGATAAGAATTTTATTTTACATTTTAAATGAAGATATTTTATTCAATCAGTTTATGTATTTTTCATCAATCCTGAGATGTTTTCATGTCTCATTGTCTACTCTTGGACGGGCAGTACTGAAATTTCAACTTTGCACTATGTGGGAATAATAAAGGTTTTATAAGAATGAGAAACTTTTATTGTCAGGGTTGTAAACCCAACATTTTTGTGGTGTCGGTAGAGAATAATAGAATGAAATAAGATATCATTCAAAGTAAGCAATAGAAAACAGAACCCAGCACCAAGGCAGCCATTCGTCATCCTCATCATATCATTTTATCATAATATGCAATATACTATACAATGGCTTGTATAAGATTAAAAAAAAAACAATGCTGAATTGCAATATAATTAAAAAAAGAAAGTACCATTACATTTCTTCTAAATCGTTCAGCCAGTAATCTTTATTCTCCACTAACTTTTAACAGACTGTGTCATTGCATCATTTTTGAGACGCTGAGGATAAAGTGCCCTGCCAATCATATCAAGAATAGTTTGCTGTCTTTTGAACCCTGTGATCACACCTAAAATGGGGGCGTGGCATGGTGCTATTTTTGCTTCCTGGAAAATAACCTTTTTACTAGCATCACACCGTGGCGTCAATGATGATAGTATCGTTCGGGCACGAAATGAGTGATACAAGTAAAGAGCATCCATTGAATTTCCATAATAAAACTGTATTTGTAGACGTTAAATGGATTTAAATTCATAACATTACCTCATAACCAGTGCACGAGTGCCAACTAGGGTTGTGTATTGTGTATATATGATGCGTATGTGTGACTATATGATGTATTATGATACTGTAGGAGCAACGATCTATTGCTTTTAAAGAATTGAATCGTTCAAAAACCATCATAGCATAGTAAACAATCAATGCTATTACATGCTTGACGTCAGCCATATCAGATGCACATGATTTACCCAGATTTCATGCTACAGATCGAATGGCTCTTATCGACGTGGTTTTTCGATTTAAATATCAATAAAGTGCTTTTAGGAATTTTCTGATGTGTGCGACATTATCTCTTCACATCAACGGTGTAAACAATTTGATTCACTTCGGCATGAAGAGCTCTGATGTTAACTCTCTCAACGATCTGTCCCCCAGCAGGGCTATGTCCTCAGCAGCCACCACGTCTCCTCCATCTGTGGACAAAGTGGACGGATTTTCTCGGAAGTCTGTCAGGAAGGCAAAGCAGAAGCGATCCCAGAGCTCATCCCAGTTTCGCTCCCAGGGCAAACCCATCGAGCTCACACCGCTGCCTCTGCTCAAAGGTAAGCTGACACACCCATCTTAAGTCCTACCTGTCCAGGTCCGGGGGTACCTTTTTGTACGTGTCCTTCCCCACGCTTTTTGGTCAGCTTTGTAGTTGATGGTTCAACTCCTTGACTGTTGTCTTGTGTAAAGAAAAAAAAATAACGGGGAGAGTAGATCAAAAATAGACGTACAATGCTGCCCCCCAACACACACACACACACTCCACAGGGCCGCCCCATCGGGCCAATGGAGCCCTCCTCAGCTGCCCACCCCCCAACAGAAACTCGACCTCCTCGGTGTCTCTTTACAAGTTTCCAGCTGGACTCCTCACAGACCTGGTCAGAGGAGCGAGGTCCAGCACGATGGTTCACATGTTGCCCTCAGATCCGCCGGCCACTCGTTCATGATTCGGTTCCGTTGGAGAGGGAGTCGATCAACGTGAGTGAAGGCTGTTATGTGTGAATGTCAGGCGCGAGGTGGAGGAGGGGGCGCGATGTTCGGAGGTCTTGGAAGTTAAAGTTAGCTCTGCTGTCAAGACCTGTTCTATGGTACCAAAACCAGCCACTCAAAATGGAAGGTAACAGAAGACCAGTGAGTGGAACATCTCAGAATTCTACACCGGTCACAGGTGTATACATCTCAGTATATTTCTCAAATGCTTGCTTAGGATTTCGGGTTGTTTGAAGAACTGATTTAGTGGATTTTTGACTTGAACTCCTAGAAAGAAACAACACTGTTGTTTACCAAAAGCTTCAGTAAGAGCCCAGTGATCCAGTCCTGCTGAAGTTTATGATGGTACAAGTGGAGTCCCTTCACCCCCTGCAGTTCTCAGAAATGGACCTTTCCTTTGAACCTTTATCAGCCCAAAATCCAGTCTGTATCTTTTTATCCGGTGCATCCTTTTGAGTTCTTTTCTTTCTTTTTTCTTTTTTTTTTTTACACGATCTGTGGGTGCAACTCCACGGTCCTGGTGAACCATTGTAGGCTGAAAAAGTCCAACAGATGGCGCCACAGTTTCGCAACCTTTTTTATGCATTCCGCTCGCTCACATCTGACCTTTTGAGCACTAGAAACATTAAGAATGCTCATGACAATCTTATCTCTGAAACCACCTGAAGGAGGTCAAAGTCCAGAGCGTGAGGAATTAAGGGAGGGGGTGAATCAATGATCGAGGTGCGCCTTGAAAATATTTAGTTTGTTCGTCCACATAGAGACTTTGTTTAAGCTTTCAGTGTTCAGCGAAGAAGTTTTTGTTGTATGCTTCTCCTCAGAAGTCATTATGACTGTGGAGCACAGAAATGGAATATCATTAGGTCTTTGTTGTGGCAAGAATCTGGCAATAAAATATACATCACAATAAAGGGGCAACAATATAGTATGTTGATATGTGGTAAGAACAATTGTATATTTGTAGTATTGGCCGAGGCCAAAATATGACCAAAAATCCACTTGCTGGAGTCGACTGTATCCTCTCGTCCTCAGTCATCGCCAGGATCTCCCAAGGTTTTCAGGGTGCAATGTATTATTATTATTATTATTGAGCTAAAAAGGAGGTAATGACTGATGCGGCCAGAAGTTTCATTGCAAAACAAAAATTGGCAAACGCTGTCATTATGTATCTTATGGAAAAAAAGGAAGTATTTTAACAATGCTGTTAAATATTGATACATTACTGTGGAGAAAAAAATATTGCGATAAAGAAGTGTTTCTATATACATTTACACTCAATAACACATTGACTTGATGAACACGCAAACTTCCATAGTGACTTGACTTGGCCTTCTTTCTCTATGGTCTGATTGTTCATTTTGAGCCAGTTTCAGTCATGGGAGATGAGTTAAGAGTTTTGTGGGCAGGAAGTAAGTGAGACCATGATTGACACGCACCTGAATGCAGGTCTAAATGCCTCATTCATGTACACTTGCCAGACTGACTAGCTTTCAACTTCTTTCACACTTACTTTCCGTCAATCTATCTGCTGCAGTTCTGTTGTTTGTTCAATATCTGAACTTATGAATCAAGTCTGGAAGGGGGTGAGAGATGGCAGGGAGAGTGTAAGGTGACACTCTCACGAGTGATGGGGAAGTCCCTTGTGTGTGCCTGTGTAAGTTTGTCTGTGCTTTCGAATTCAAATGTTAAAAGTTTCACTGGTTTTTCTGATGTACACTTCCTTTCTCTCTCTCTCTTAGACGTTCCGGCTCCGGAGCAGCCCGAGCTGTTCCTGAAGAAGCTACAGCAGTGTTGCACCGTCTTCGACTTCATGGACACACTGTCAGACCTCAAGATGAAGGAGTACAAGCGGTCCACTCTCAATGAGCTGGTGGACTACGTGACAGTTAGCCGCGGCTACCTGACGGAGCAGGCGTACCCAGAGGTGGTGAAGATGGTGAGACGTGCTTCAAAAACTCAAAGCTAACGTGATGATTTTAACACACAAAAGCTTCAGCCGGCACTGGACAAGTACATTAGTTTGTTTGAATTATTACATAATCGGAAGGAGTGATCTCTACTTTTATCTTGTCAAAGCAGCGTAGTCGCACGCAAGAAGAACAGAAAGTGCATCTATAACCACATAAAAACGAACTTATCAAACCAATTATCTTCTTGTGTTAGGAATGATTAATAATTATAGAATGTTGTTTAAATGTCCAGAAAACATTTGCACAATCTAGAAAGCTTCTTTTTCGTTGATTTTTTTATATCAACAGGGTTAAGTGTTAACTTAATATTATGTCATGAGTATTAACTTAAACCATTTATCTTTTGGCAATGCATTGCAAATATGAATACACTGTCAAAAAGATTGAATACATTGATATTATTATTGTGGACATAAGATTAAAAAGAAATCAGAATCATGTCTATTATTTGTAATGTAAAAAACAGGACTTTTATTATTATTTATAGTGTTTGCAGTCAACACTTGAATGAATTGGAAAGAATGAAATAAACAGTAACTCTAACATACTGTATAGTTGAAATGTATTTGAAAAATAATTTAGTCTTAAATTAATTTAAACTTGAGCCACTAGGGTGCCACTAGCTCTCTAATTCCTTTAAAAAAAAAAAAACTCGACGTAACCTGAAATCCTTGTTTCTGACCACTAGGTGTCTCACAACATTTTCCGGACTCTTCCGCCAAGTGACAGTAACGAGTTTGACCCAGAAGAAGACGAGCCCACACTGGAGGCCTCCTGGCCCCACCTACAGGTCGCGACCTTTCTCTGTCACTCTTAAGAATATTGTGCGTGGTCTAGGCCGGGCGCGTATGATGACGTCTCTCGTTCCTGCCTCCACAGTTGGTTTACGAGTTCTTCATCCGGTTCCTGGAAAGTCAGGAGTTTCAGCCCAGCATTGCCAAAAAGTACATAGACCAGAAGTTCGTGCTGCAGGTCAGTCTGCTCCTCCGTCTTGCGGGCTCGCTGTAGACCTCATGTCATGTGATTGTTTGCTTCTGCGCAGCTGCTGGAGCTCTTCGACAGCGAGGACCCTCGCGAGAGAGACTATCTGAAGACGGTGTTGCATAGAATCTACGGCAAATTTCTGGGCCTGAGAGCTTTTATACGAAAACAGATCAATAATATTTTTCTACGGTGAGTAGCATGACTGCTATGAATGAATGAAATAGAATATGTAGTATTTAAAAAGCTGCTGGGGTCAACAAAAGAAAAAAGATTTGTCTCAAGTCTCCACTGTCAATAACTCACTCATTCCTCCTCGGAACACAGTTTTGTTTATGAGACGGAACACTTCAACGGCGTCGCCGAGCTGCTGGAGATCCTGGGCAGGTGCGTGACCCACTCGGATCATGTTGTTCTAATGAAATGTCGCTTCGTCACTCAACCCACGTCTCCTCTCCCTGGGACAGCATCATCAACGGCTTCGCTCTCCCTCTGAAGGCGGAACACAAACAGTTTCTGGTCAAAGTTTTGATTCCACTGCACACGGTCAGGAGCCTCTCTCTGTTCCACGCACAGGTGAGCACACACACTTTTGGACCAACCCTTGCCCTCGAGAGACAATTTAAGACTGACCATGAAACAATGTTTCTGATTGCTTTTGAGTACTTTATTATAATACGTATATTCTACTTTTTAAATGTATTTTATTGACAAGAAGATGGATAACATTCATGCTTAAATGATCAAATATTCATATTTTTACTTTTTTGTATCAAAAAAAGAAAGCAACTACATTAAGCTTAACAAAGTGGAAAATCTAGAAAAAGAAAACAACATTTAAAAAAAAACACAGCCTTACTTTTAGGGGAAAATTACCATGTAAAGGTTCTTTATATTTTGATTACTCTTTTTTTTTTTTTTAATTGACAATTATTCCTTAAAATCTAGATCAAAATACATATATTCAAATAACCAGTATATACAGTAAGTAATAATTAACAACAAAAAAAATCTCCCTTTCTTTCTATTTTTGCGCTTTTTTTAAATGAATTATTTTCAGAATATCCATTAATTTTAAAGCTTTTATGTTTTTTCATTTTCACGAGTTATTACAGGTTTCTTTTTTGAGTAAACTTGACTGAAAAGGGCGTCAAACTAATGTTACTAAAGAGAAAATATAATCTTTTTCAAATTAAACACCTTTCAGACGGTAATAATCTGTGCCACAGAGATTATATAAAAACAAATTGTGTCACTGCTCTCTTTCTTTCTCCCTTAGTTGGCGTATTGTATTGTACAGTTCCTAGAGAAAGACCCGACATTAACAGAACCGGTGAGTTGGTTGGATTTTTTTTATGACCCCCCCCCTCCCTAAATCACATCCCCCCATTATATGATGATGATGGTGATGGTGGTTTTCCTACAGGTCATCAGAGGGTTACTGAAGTTCTGGCCCAAAACCTGCAGTCAAAAAGAGGTAAGTCTTTCACAAGCAAGCCATTAATACTCACCTGGTAGAAAGCGTAGTTCTTTAAACTGTGGAGCTTTACCTTTTTTTGGAAGTGTCTGAAGAACTTCTCTTGCCCTGCAGGTGATGTTTCTTGGGGAGCTGGAGGAGATTCTGGACGTCATAGAACCAACGCAGTTTGTAAAGATTCAGGAGCCACTTTTCAAGCAGATTTCCAGATGTGTGTCCAGCCCTCACTTCCAGGTGACGTCTCACCTCTGTGACTCTCGCTTCCCCTCTCTTCTGCTCCAACTGATGTTGTTGCTCTTTTGACCACCAGGTGGCGGAGCGAGCGCTCTACTACTGGAACAACGAGTATATCATGAGTCTGATTGAGGAGAACTCCAGCGTCATCCTGCCCATCATGTTCTCCAGCCTCTACCGGATCTCCAAGGAGCACTGGAACCCGTGAGTGTCCGCTGCTGAAACCCCCTCTGCTCTGGTCACCTCCTGACCTCTGACCTCTGTGTGCAGGGCCATCGTGGCGCTTGTCTACAATGTCCTCAAGGCCTTCATGGAGATGAACAGCACTCTGTTTGATGAGCTCACGGGGACGTACAAGTCAGACCGCCAGCGGTGAGACCCTCATCTTCATCATCCCGATATCTTCCACATCATCGTCATCATCTTACTCACCATCTTCATTCACAACGTCGTCATTATCACCAACAACAACTTTATCGTCCCAGCCTTCATCTCAACAAATCATCAGCACCTTCATCATAACTTGCAGTTCTGTGTAGCGAGTATTATGAAAGTTACCTTTCAAACAGTATTCCACTACCGATTACGGAATTAGCTTTACTTCCAAAAATACTTTTAATACTATAATATCTTTACAATTAAAGTCGCGGCCAAACAAAACGGGTGCATTTTCATTCTTTGAAGCATCTTGATTATCTTTGAGTTTGTCCTTCTCCACCAAATAAATTCCTTTACTTTTTTTTACTATTGTGGTTGACATTTATAATATGTGTCTCTTAACTTCAAGACCAACATCTTAACAATATGTCACCGAACAAAAATTAACATTAATCTACTTTGATTTTGAGCCCACCATCCTGACTTTCTGGACCAGATTTAAAACAACGTTTGGGCAGTTTTAATCATTGTTTCACTATGCATTTAGAAAACGAGCATTACAGATATTATATATTTCCCATTAAAATTATTATGTATAGCTTTCAGTATGTACTATAATTACTGCAATTTTCACCATAATTTAAAATGGAAAGAAACCAGCAAAAAGGCTACTTTATAGAACTTGCCAGTATTTGGTGATTAGGTATTTAATAACAACAACTGATTTTCATGTTATTAAAAGGACAGTAATGTGTGTTCTAAAGTGTATTCTAAATAGATCCCGTTGAAACATTACGGTAGTTAAAAGACTTAAATACCCTGGGTGTCCACTAGAGAGCGCCGTTGTACTAATCATTCACGTGTTTTTTCCAGCGAGAAGAAAAAGGAGAAGGAGCGTGAGGAGCTGTGGAAGAAGCTGGAGGACTTGGAGCTGAAGCGAGGCCTTAGGAGCGACGGCATCATCCCCACTTAACGCTGCCCTGACCCCCCACTGACCCCGCCCCCTCCGGAGCGTCGCTGGTTTTGAAACGTTTTTATTTTTCGAGTTTTTATTTCTCCTGTGTTGTGCGACTTACTTTACCGTAGATTCATCACTTCGTTATTTTAACTGTAAATAATTATTTTTCTTGTTTTTTTTTGTTTTTTTTCTCTCTCTCTCTCTCTCTCTCTCGACTGGTTATTGTTCTAAACGCAACAAATAAACAAAGAAAATAAAAAGAAGAAACTAGATAACTTATGTTGGGGGATCAACTGAAAGACTGTAGACGCCAAAACAACCATTTAAAAAAAAAAAAAAAGAAAAAAAAAAAAAAGATCCAAATGTTTGAATCAGTTCTCCTATATGTCACCTAGTTCTGTCGGACCGGTCCTGGCTTTCGTCCTTGTCTGTGTCTTTGTCCTCATGTGGACGTCCACTGTAGTCCTCCTCCTGGCCTTGTTCCCAGGTCCTAGTCTTGGTCTGAGACTCGTCCTAGCCCGAGCTCTGGTCCTGGTGAAACCAGAAGGGATGCAAGTTCTTCCGTTCAAGTGGAAGTTGATTTAAACTTTCTTTTTCCTGTTTTACAGTGCAGTGTCACTTGAGTGCAGCGGGTTGACGCTGTTGAATTGATCCAGAAAAGATTTATTTTTACATAATTAATCAACATATTGTGAGAAAAGTGTTCTGAGGGGATCAGTAAAGAATCAATAATATCAGCTATTGATCCTCTATTCGCTCCACAGAAAAACAAAACGCTGCCACTTATTTGAACGAAGCAGAAAGAGAAATTTTAAATGAACTCGTTGACCTTTGACCCCTCCTGCTGCAGGTATCAGTCTGGCACTGATGACCTTTGACCCCGACGGGAATAACCACACCAGCAGGGGGACTGTAGTTGTAGTGGGCGGAGTCTCTGAATCTACTTCCTGTTTTGCCTGTTTTGTTTTCATCATATTTGTTTCTGTTTAGGCGGGGGAGGGGGTCGGGACGATTAGACTCCGCCCCTCTCCTGCTCTGACGTCATCGCCGTTAAAAAAAAGAAAAACGTGAATAAAAACAAAAATGTTTAATTATTTTAAAAAATAAAGAAATATTAAATCATCACGTCTGTCATTGCTCTGTGTGCGGGGAACGGTCCGTGTTTCCTCCAGGTAAGTTGGGGAAATTTAAAAATTGATTTTGGCGCCACCTGTTGTTCTCTAAGCCAAACACATTTTCCACACTTTCTTAAATTCAATTCCAACTATTAATGTAATATTTTGTGGTTGTTCACGTTCCCTCACTAATACTTTCTACTCATGATCCACTTCTACATCGCAAGAGTCGAACTTTCTGCTGTACATACTTTAGTAATTAAAGCAGATTTTTTTTTTTTTACAAGTTGAACGTTTGACTCTTAACAGTTTTAACAGTTTAATTTAAGCTTGAATCCGAGTTGTCACCAGTTGCTGTAAACATCAAGTTGTTTACTCTTTGATATCGATACCAAGTCAAAACACAATACTGGACCACTGCCTCGGATGTTCCGCGCTGGTGTCGAACCTTCGACCTGCTGCCAAAGTGCCCGAACTAGAATGTGGCATCTATTCTTAGTCCGGGTTTCTCGGGTGTCAGCGGCCCGTCCAGGGCTCACTCTGGTCTTCACTCCGGCGCTGCGCGGACCTGCTGCTTCAACTGTACCTTCGGAACCTGCAGTAGGTATTGAAGCGTTTCTCCTCCGGTTCTGATGATGTCCGAGGTTTCGATTCCCGGGACCGTCAAACTTCTCGTGCATAAAGATCCGGGTTGGCGGCGAGAGCCCAGGACGAGCCCCCGAACCTGAATGTCACGCGCGCACGCTTTAGTTTGCTGCGTCTATTTTAGAACCGACAACCTGCGACTGTCCTGCCCGAGAGTATCAACTATGTAGAGCAGAGGTGTCGAACTGATCGTCAGATGACAGAACCAAAAATATTGTTGCCTGACAAACTCTGTATTTATTGAAAATGTTGCGATTTAACGCATTTGCATGTTTCTTTACTTCCCTCCTTCTCACCTCCTTTACTTCCCCTTGACCCCTAACTTGTCTGCATGTTTTTTTTCAGTTCTCTTCTTGATCCCTCATATCTGTCCTAACATTCCCTCACATCCTTTCTTATATGTTCTCATGTTCTCTCACCTTTTTCCTATAAGTTCTCTATTGCACTCATGGTGTTCCCTCACTTCTATCCTATATGTTCCCTTACTACTCTCATGGTTCCCCTAATTATCTTTCTTGTTCTCTCAGTTCTTTCCTTTAAGTTTTATCTATTTACTCTGCTTGTGTTCCCCCACTTTTCCTACATGTTCCCTCACCTTTCTCCCATGTCCCCTCACTTCTCTATTATGTTCCCACACCTCTCCTGTCCCTTCTCTAGTTATGTTCCTTCACTTTTCTCCTACAAGTTCCTTCAATTATCTTTCATGTTCCCTACTTTCTTTTGCTCATATTCATTTACTACTCTCCTCACATTTCCTCACTTATCTCAAGTTTCCTCCCTTACTTCTTTACTATATGTTCCCTCAGTCATGTTTTCTCACTCATTCTTATGTTCTCTTCGTTCTTCCTTCACCTTTCTCCTTGTGTTCCCTCTATTCCTTTTCATGTTCCCTCACTTCTATGGTATACATTCTCAATGATATCCTCATATTTCCTATCTTCTCTCCTACATTATATGTTCCCTTACTACCCTCCTTATGTTCCCTCACTTTTCTCATCTATGTCCCCTCAATCATCGTTCATGTTCCCTAACTTCTTCTCCTATTTTTCTCCTTAGTACTCTCGTGTTCCCCTACTCTTCTTCCATGTTCCCGCACCTTTCCGTCATATCTGCCATATATGTTCCCTTACCACGCTCTTATGTTCCCACAATTCTCCCGCCCCTTTTCTCATCATTTTTCTCTATTCTCTCCTACAAGTTCCTTAAATTATCTTTCATGTTCCCTAATTTCTTTTTCTCATATTCATTTACTACTCTACTCACATTTCCTCACTCATCTCTCAAGTTTCCTCCCTTACTTCTTTACTATATGTTCCCTCCCTCATGTTTTCCGATTCATTCTTATGTTCCCTTCCTTTTTCCTTTACTTTTCTCCTTGTGTTCCCTCTATTCCTTTTCATGTTCCCTCACTTCTATGGTATCAGCCCCTTAATGATATCCTTATGTTCCCTATATTCTGTCCTACAGTATATGTTCCCTTGCTACCCTCATAATGTTCCCTCACTTTCTCCTATATGTCCCCTCAATTATCTTTAATGTTCCCTAATTATTTCCTATATGTTCCCTTACTACTCTCATTGTGTTCCTTCACTTGTCTCTTATGTTCCCACACTTCTTCCATCCCTTCTCCTATAATGTTCCCTCACTTTCTCCTATATGTCCCCTCAATTATTTTTATGTTCCCCACTTCTTTCCTATATGTTCCGTTACTACTCTCCTTGTGTCCCCTCACTTCTCTCTTATCTTCCCACACTTCTTCCAATCCTTTCTTTGCTCATAATCCCCCACTTTTCTCCTTTATGTCCCCTCAATCATCTTTCATGTTCCCTAACTTCTTTCCTATTTTTCTCCTTACTACTCTCATGTTCCCTTACTCTTCTTCCATGTTCCCTCCCGCCCCCTTTCTCACAATTTTCCTTTATTCTCTCCTAGAGGTTCCTTCAATTATCTTTCATGTTCCCTTATTTCTTTAGTTCATGTTCATTTACTACTCTAGTCACATTTCCTCACTTATCGCTCAAGTTTCCTCCCTTAATTCTTTACTATATGTTCCCTCACTCATGTTTCCCCACTCATTCTTATGTTTCCTTCCTTCTTCCTTCACTTTTCTCCTTGTGTTCCCTCACTCCTCTGGTATACGTTCCCTTAATGTTAACCTCATGTTCCCTCACTTCTCTACTACAGTTTTTTCCCCTACTTCTCTCCTTTATTTCCCCTTACTACTCCACCACTCAGGTTCCCTCAATAATTTCCTATATTTACCCTTACTACTCTCCCCATGTTCCCTCACATTTAACCTCACCTCTCTCTCATGTTCCCTCACATTTTCACTATATGTTACCTTGTTAGTGTCACGTTCCTACCACTTCTCTTTCATCTTTCCACCCTTTCCTCCTATATGTTCCCTCTCTGCTCTTCTATATGTCCCCTTACTGCTCTTATCATGTTCCCTCACGTTTCCAAACTTCTACCATCACTTCTCGGCTGATGTCCCTCACATCTCACTCATTATCCTTAGGTTTGCTAATTTTTATCCTATATGTTCCCTCAATTCTGTCCTCCTGTGTCCTGACACGGGGGAGGGGAGGTGATGGTTCTACTAGTGTGAAAATTTAGAACAGCTGGGTCCACTGTTGGTTCTGACCTTCACACACACACATCCCCTCCGGTGTGTGACTTGTGACTGTAGTTGTTCACATATTTAGAAGCAAACTTGTGACTTCGACCAGCATCTGGTCACGTTCAAGTGAGATCATCTTCATCGACGTCTTCGCCACAGACTGTCACTCAAGAGCGACCACATTGTTGAACGTGTTGCTGACATCCAATAACATTGCAGGTGAGAATCCCTGCCCACCACAAAGTCCTGCCTCTTTGGCAACCTGCAGCGTAATGCGTTGAGACAGGTGAGTTTGGATCAACACTAAATGTCAACATTCTTTCACTTATTCACATCCTGAGGCCTCTGAGTTACTATGACGAAAACTCCACTGTTTCTCAGCCAACAAAGGCCAAAACACCTGAGTTTCACTTGCCTCCCGTGCCATGAGACCATCTGGACCTTAATCTTCATAAACTGAGATGGAGCCCAGAGCCTTCGTCCCGCTGGACATCGACGAGCTCCACCTTCTCCTGCAGGGTCAGTTTCTTCCTGTCACTATGTCTTCTTTTCAACCTTTCTGTGGAGAACTCAGAGGTCCTCATCCTCATCAGATGATGCAGGGACAGCATATGTATAGAGCAATGGTGACAAGATTTCCCAGGTGGCGTGGCAAGGAGCTGAAATAAGTTTTCCTTTTATGGTCTCGTCAGTCCGAGTTTAGGTCCTTTTAGTTCTGCTCTGCCGGACCAGGATGCTCAATACTCACACCCTGACGTGTGTCTGCTTGTGTGTGTGTTTGTCTTCAGTGGAACAGAACCAGGTCCAGAAAAGAACCTTCACCAACTGGGTCAATGCCCAGCTGGCCAAGGTAAGTGACATCTGACCCTCCTCAGTCATGTTTTCCCACTTCTCTGACCTTTTTGAGAGCTAGAGAGAAGACAACAACTGTTGCCGACACGTGTGTCTGTTTGTGTGCAGAGGAGACCCCCAAGTACGGTCTTTGACCTTTTTGAGGACCTCAGAGATGGATCTAAACTTTTGGACCTTCTCGAGGTGATGAGTGGACAACGCATTGTGAGTGGGCCCTGACATCATCAATAAAATCATCACCCTGATCGGGAACTTATTGTCTGTGTTTGTGTATATCCTCAGAGCAGGGACCGCGGCCGTGGTAAGTTTCAGCAGCGGAGCAACTTAGAAAAGGCTCTGACGTTCCTGAAGAGCAAGTCGGTAAATAACACATCAAACGTCCTCCTTTTTGCCATGCAACGGCTGCTCGTTCATTGGACCTTTTTCTTCAGATTAAACTGGTCAACATCCATGTGCCCGACATCCTGGACGGTAAGCCCTCCATCATTCTGGGTCTGGTCTGGACCATCATCCTGCAGTACCATGTAAGTCGGCTGGCTGAGCTCCCCTGTAACGCTGATTCATGCCAGGTTCTGCTAATGTTTTTGTCTTGTCACGAGGGAACGTCAACATTTAACGCTTCAAACTTTGATTTACACTGATCTCTATCAGGATGTGCTGAGACATATTTTATTCTGCTGACTCATGTGTACAGATTGAGGAGCTGGCCAACAACTTGTCCTTCAGCTCTCGTCAATCGTCCATGGAGTCTTTAGCCAGTCTGGACACTCTTTCAAGTCGCTCTTCCAGCAGCAGTCCGCTGCCACCAAGAGGCTCACCCCTGCACCGCAGCTTCAGAGTTTCCGCCAAAAAGGCGCTGCTGCTGTGGGTGCGTGAGCAGTGCCACAGGTGAGGGGCATCACAACAAACCCCCTTGGGTAAAGTGCTGTACTAAGTCACAATTTGTTCCCCAGATCCGGATGTTCAGTCAGTGTAAAGGACTTCAAGAGCAGCTGGAGGAGTGGTGTGGTCTTCCTTGCGGTCTTGTCCTCACTGAGGCCGGACCTGGTGGACCTGACCCGTGCTAGCACCAGGAGCAACAGGCAGAACCTTGAAGAGGCTTTCAACATTGCAGAGAGGGAGCTGCGAATACCGCGATTACTGGATCCAGACGGTGGGTCTTGTTCTGTTCTGGTTCTCCTGTGCTTTTATCAGTTCACATGGCACAATCATTGTTTTAGGGGATTAGGTTCCCTCACATGGAACAGAACAAACTTTAATGGAACCTGTGGAACCAGAACATTGCCTAATGGCTCCGGTTACACACTTGTATGACATGATTCAGCGTTTCTTACACCTGGACATTTGGGTGCCAAGGGCCCCAGGTCACGGTGGAGTTCGAAGGTCACAACTGGGAGACCTAACATGGACCAGTTTTGGTCTTCTAGTTCAAAACCATTACTAAATCTGATCCTCGTGAACATTCCGGTTGTGCTGCAGCGCCCGAGGGCACAAGCGGGCGGCGCCGGAGTCTGCTGACTCGTCACTACATAAGCGCACACTTGTTGTGCAGCAGCACACTAACATGGATTCTGATTCAGACGTGGACGTGCGAGATCCGGACGAGAAGTCCATCATGACCTACGTGGCCCAGTTCCTGCAGTACTCCCGAGACCTGCCGGAGCCAGACCAAGACGCTCAGGTGAGTCTCCCCGCCTGGTACTGGGTTCTGATCCACTTCTTGCCCGAATGCTCCTGCATTAGAATTATTTGAATTTAAAATTTCTGGTTCTGACCCATACAGTTAATTCTTTCTTCTCCTCATTGATCTGTTCCCTTCTTTCTCCATTCATCCTTCTGCTCTGATTCTTGCTCACACCCTTCACATTTCTCTCTTCTTCCCTTGTTCCTTATTTTCCTTCTCTCCCTTTCCCTCACCCCCTTAAACTCCCCCCACCTCCTCTTTCACCTCCTACTTTCTTCCTCTGTTGCTTCTCCTCTACAGTTCTTGTCCCCTCCTCGTCTTGGGTCCCCGGTCAATCTGCCAGTCCACTACACTCCTGCTGTATCTGCATCTCCTCTGCGCCAGGTACTGCTCTTTCGGATGGTTCCAAATCTTTTACTCATTACAAACATGGTGTCACAAAATGGCTTTCAGTCAAATCCTAAATTGTTTTTAAGTATGGTGCCCCAACAAAACCGTCAAGGGAATTTATCACAGGACCCGCCCACAATCTAACTAGCATTTTCCACAGCAACATTGTTGTTTTTTAATTATTAAAAGGGCGGGCCTGGATGATTGACAGGTGGTTCTACATAAGTGGGTCATTCCAGGACTTGGTGAAAGCATCATCACCCACGCCCGCTAGTGGGTGGAAGCTTCTGGCTCAGCATCTCCACCCTGCAGGTCACATAAACATTGAAAACAAAAAAGTAGAACTGACCCGTCTGGCTCGTTCTCATTCTTGGCCCGGGATCCATAAACACGGCCCGGGCGGGTCCGATGAAAGATCGGATCTGCGGATCAGGGAAGGATTGTTACTAAGATACTGCTGACGTCAGAACCAGCAAAGGGAAACTCTGCTGAGACACGCTTCGTTCTGGATCAGCTGGTTTTGAAGGTGCTGCTGGTCCTGGATCTGAGAACCTGGTTCCAGAATCTGACCCACTGACCCACTTGTGCACAATCTTATTACCATGCTTGAGTGTGTAAATGTTTTTGTGTGTGTATGTATGTATTTGTGTGTAGGTGTTTGTTTGCATGTGTGCGTGTGTACTTGAGTGTTTGCATTCACATTGAATGTGTACAGTAATTTATTGCCATTAATTTAATGGATGCAGGTGTTGATGAGTGTGTACTTGTAGGTGTGTGGGTGTTTGTGTTTGTATATGAATGTGCTTTCACTTTGGAACTTGATCCTTAAACGGAAAAATATTGAGAAATGGTTATTTTTCTGCTCCTCTGATGTTCTCTCGCTGCTTCTACTCAGGCAACTCCGGAGAGAAAGATCCGGGAAGTGACCTGCTGGCTGCTGCAAGCTCAGGAGGAGCTCCTGGAGAGCTGGGACTCCACCGAGGGAGAGAGCTATGCGGAGAGATACCAGGTCTGTGTGAACTATTGTTGTCACTCTAATACAAAAGTATTAGTACAGAAGAACTAAATGTTATAGTATTTGTACTACAGCATTGTATTGATAGTATATATTTTAGTAGTAATACTGCTGTACAGAAGTGCTAAAACCAGTGCAGCACAGGGCAGGTATATTAGTAATATAGTACAGACTAATTAGTACTCAAGTCTAGGAGTATCAGTTCCACAGTATTGAAGTATAAGTAATACAGTATAAAAGTAAATGGTAAATGGGACTTTCTTATAAAGTGCTTGTCAGTGATTTTAATGCAACCACAAGCGCAAGTGTAAATTCTTAAGTGTAAAAGTATTTGTACTGCAGTAGACCATTGTACAATGTAGAAGTTATTAAGTATTACTTCAGTGCACAATTATTAGGATATCATTGTGGAAGTATTAGTATTAAAGTATAGACGTATTACTACTACAGGGCATAAGTATTATTACTTCCATGTTGAGATGTTAAGAGTACAATTGAAAAATTAAATATTGGTAATGCATTATTAGACCATAGAAAAGTAGTATAACATTATAGAAGTAGTAGTATTATAATATATAAGTATTAATTATAAAGTATTAAAAATATTAGAAATACTGTACTATAGAATTACTAATATAATGCATATATGATGTACATATGTTGTACAGTACCCTTTCTCTGGTGAACCAAATCTGTTCGGCAGGTGGTCCAGACCTTCCTGGTGTCGTTCAGTGAGCAGCGTCGGCCAATCGTGCCGCTGCTATCTGCGCTGGCGAGGACCAACACACCAAGTGAGGAGCAACGTGCACTGAAGGAGATCTGGGACTCTCTGGCTGAAAAGGTCTGTGGGACTCCAAAATGGTTTGGGTTTTGGTCTGATTATCCAACTCAACTACCTCTCTGTACAGCTAAGACACTACAGAGTGGAGCTAGACAAGAGCCTTCCGACGCCGCTGGACTCTGTGGCCCTGTGGCTGCTGAGGAGCGAGGAGGTTCTGACCGAGGAGGCGGGGGAGGCACAGGACCATGGTGTCGTTGCAGCCCGGGCCAGGGACAAACAGGAGCGGCTAAAAGTAAACATACCCTTTTACTCGAGGTACCAGGTTCTGTTTTTTGTGTGGACTTGAACATTATGTTGAATGTATCTCAGGTCTGTCTGGATGAGATGCCACAACAGCTAAAAACCTTCCAGAACTTCCAAAATCTGGACCAGGATGGAAACTTTCTGGTTCCTACAGAGAAGATGGACGAGCTGAAGAGAAGGTGAGAAGATTGGAGGGGTTCTGGAAGTTTCTGTTGAAAATGAAAATGTATCATGGGAGAATTCACTCGGGTTGACCCTGACCTGCTTTACCAGCAAACCTGAAATCATTTTTTTTCCTGCTTCAGGTTCACAAGTGTTCGGGTCACGGCCAAGTATCATGGGCTTAAATTGGAGTACCAAGAGCAGCATCACATGGTCTTGGACCTGCTGGGTCAGGTCCGGGGCAAATTGCGAATCTGGACAAGACCATTTATGTCTGCTGAAGGACTCCGAGTTCTGCTGCAAGACTGGCAGGTAAAGACCAACTCTTGACAGATCGACACATTTCACCCGTCTCTCAAGCTTGGATCAGTCGTGTCGTCAACTGCTTATTGATAGTTGTCTGTGTCCTGTTCCAGAACCTGGTGGAGATCCAACAACTTCCTAACCAGCTGGGCTTAAATGTTCAAAAACTTAAACAGACTTCTGAAAAATACTCCAGAAAGTCGGCACTTGGTGAGTCTCACTGATCACAAAGTTACTTTCACTATCTTCACATTCTGCTGACTGTGTGTGTCACCAGCGTCAGAATACCAACAAGTCAGCCATCAGGTGGCACAGCTGGATGAAGACTCTAGTGTAGCTTTACAGGAAGTAACATCAGCTAAAGCCCGGATTAGCAGGGTATTGTCTGCTTGGGAATCGTACCGTGACATTCAGAGTTCTCTTCAAGCCTGCATGCTGCAACAGGCTGCCACCCACACTGCCAGAGCCCAGGTCTGTTTGGGGTTTCACTAGTCTAAATTGGGCCACTGTACACAAAACAAAATGTTGGAGAAAGTGCTAGGAGTTGGCTGCCCCAATAATGATGCTGATAATAATTACAGGTCACGTCCGAGCAAATGTCGGAGTGGAGTGCCCGTCACGATCACCTGAACCAGGTCGGGAAATTTCTGATTGAGGAGACAGATCAACAGACGGGGCGAAACCTCTCAGACGAGCTGCGACGAATCAACACTCAGTGGAATGACTTTGTTGGCAGCAACAGATTCGTAAGTTTCTGACTGCAGTTAAATGTAATAAAGCTTGTCTGAACCAGCTGGCTAGGATCAATTGTGTTAAGAGGAGCAGGTGCGGCTGGATTAAAGTGGCGCAACCAGATTCTTTTGCTGTTAGCTTTTGTTTCTTTTGATTGTCCATCAATACTTTTTTTTGAGGAAGAATGTGTTTTTTGCCCAGGAAACACACACCCAGAACCATCCTCCAGACTTGCAGGTTCTGATCCGAGAAGCTTCTCTGCTGCTCAAGGAACCAGTAGAGATACTCGGAAGCCAACTTATGACATTCAGGAAGAGGGTCCAGGTAATGATGATAATCATGTGAAGATGATGATGGCTCTGAAGTATTGAAAGCAAGGAAACTGTCTAGTTAGGGGAAGACGTTTTACTTACTCATCCAAGAGGCTACTTTAGTTCTCCTAAACTCCACACCATCTTGTTGCCTCGCTTTGAAACCTTCAGAATAACCAGACACCTAGATGAATGAGAATCTACATAAAGTGATAAGAATGAAAAAGAGGAAGGTGACGTTAATGTTGTATGTTCCACCAGATGACCATGAGAAAGCTCCAGGATGTAGATCTGGACTTTCTTGTACCTTCTCCTGATCTTCCCTTAGATCAGCTAGAGAAACTGAAGATGGCAACACCCGAAGTAGGAAAAACGTATTTTATCTTGTCTTGCCGATATTAACTGAGCCAATGGTTATTCTGTGGACCTCGGTTTCTAGGTAATGCAGACCTTGTCTGAAGCCGAGGAGGTTTGTGCAGAGTTGCAAAACAGCGTCTCAGGTCTAGACAGCCGTTTGGCCGAACTCCTTCTCTGGGAGGCCGAAGCACGGGAGCTTTACGAGCTACTCAAAACCAAACAGCGACAGCATCACCGAGGCCAGGACCCAGTTGTTCGGGTGAGTAGGCTCAAGTTTGGTTAGCCTTTTTTCTTAAGTCTGATATTTTTTCTTGCAGTCTTTGATTTCCCGAGGGCTCCAACTGGAGGGTCAGGTAGTGACAGAGGAGCAGGACCTCCAGGTGATGTTGATGAACAGTCAGAAAAGCTCACCTATTCAGTACCTACATGCTACAACCATGCAAAATAGAGTGCAAGCGGCTGTGGCTCAGTCCCAGGTGAGTCATGTGCTGGAAGTTGGCTTTGCAAAGTGGAAATGCGTCGATCTTTATGTGTGTAGCCAGGGACTAGAATCTGTCATACTTTCTGCACTCTCAATGTAATGTTCTTGATTATTTCCAGGAAGTGATAGGATTGCTTAGCAGTTTGGGATCCAGGAAAGAAAGATGCAGGAGCCCTTCAGATGCCCCCCCGTCAAAAATCTTCATCCAAGCAAAGGAAAAGTTTGAACAGAAAAGGCAGTTGGACACCAGTCACAATGCTTCTGCTGAAGGAAAGATGTTTGTGCCGAAGATTGTTGTGCAGGAACATTCAGAAACTAAATCTCCTCCAATGCCATATACATATGCACAAGCTTTGATGCATGTCAGGGGGCCTTCCCCGCCAGACACTCAGACCCAAGTTGTGACCCAGGTAACCCAGATTCCAAGAGAACCACCAGAACAGACACCAGAAATTACAAAACAGAAGCTAGTGAAGGAGCAGTCGAAAGCACAAGTGAAATTGTCTTCTGAGGACCAGCCTCATGGGATGGAATATCAGGTGATGGAATTCCAACAAGACACTCGAGAACCAGAACATACCCTTGAGACAGACCAGACATTTTCTACACCACCCGGAGCCTCTGGCAGAGCCCTCAGCACCATTGAACTACAAAGCAGAAAGACTAAAGCTCTAAAGAACCGCCCCTGGCTTCAGAAGCCTCAGGAGATACCTGTAAAGGTAACCAACACCAGCGACGCTCAGTGTGAAAGCAAACCAAAGGAACAGGAATCTCATATGGCACATCTTGGGTCTGCAAGTTCTTCTGAACCCTCCTTGGTGTTGCCAAATAAGACCACATGTCAGTTACAAACCTTGGGGGAAACTCAGAAATTAGTGCAGACGCAGGTCAGAGTTATGTCCGAAACAGTTTCTGGAAATCAAGTCAAGGTAGCAGGTCTGACACAGGCTGATGCAGCCTGTCCAGAAACTGTTGAGATCCAATTATCCACACATTATCCTCCATCTTTACAGGTACATATGCAGACCCCTCAGGCTTCTTTTGTTCAGCTTAACAGCCCTTCAAAGTCATGGTCCCCAGTGAAGGCCCCAAACCCACAACCTCCTAAAAAGGCCCCAGCTTTAGTTCAGTCAGCTACTCAAAGTAAAATTACTCCTTTTAGTGGGACGCAGAATGAAGTTGCCTCAAAACAGCCACATTCACAGACCATGAGGACTGAAGAGGGATCTTTCTCAGAGTCAAAAACACAAACCAGCAATCAAACCACACAGTCATCCACCTTGCCTTTTGACACCATACCTAAAAAAGAGGTCAATCGCCAGTTTAAGACTCAAACGGTTTGCCCTTCATTGGTGGAAGTGCCGCCTTCATCTTCTAAAGAGACAGAGCCTCAACTACACTCTACTGCCTTCATGTCTCCAACCAACATTCTGACAATGTCACAGACCACAGTTAGTCATCAGTCATCCCAACCACAAGTTCAACTCGCTGCTCCTTTTGGACCTCATGCAATGCCCCAAACTATGAACAGGCCACAGATCAAGTCTCATTCTGTACCTTCTACTCAACCAAAAATCCAGACTCACCCTGCAGCCTCCCCTCAACCACGAATCCTTACTAACCCCACAGCCCCTTCTTTGTTTCAAGCCAAGGGTCACTCTCAAGCACCTTCTCAATCACTGACCCTTTTTCAGCCTGGGCCAGAGAGGCAAACTCATCAAATACATCGACAACAGCCAACCATTCAGGCTATACCTATGATACAGACTTTTCCACAAGTCCATGGTCAACACATTGGACAGGGTCATCCTCAGTATCAAACATCTGCTCAACCTGCAGTTCAGAATCTTGAAGATCCAACTCCAGGCCAGATTCGACAATGGTCATCTATGGGGCCCACGTCCTCAGTGTCCTTGCAGTCTGCTCCAGGATATCCTCAGAGCTTTCCCCAAACACAGTTTCCAAGCCAGCAGTGGACTTCACAACAATTGCTACACAATCAGTCCACAGCTCAGCAAAGACACCACATGCCCCAATCATTTGTCCAACGACAAGGTCAAGATGCACAGCCAGTAGCTTATCCAGGAGTTCAAGGGCCACCACACTGGCATGAGGTTGGCCTTTGCCCTTTACCCCAAATGGGCTCTTCTGAGTATTCTCACTTTGTCCAAACTTATCCCCAGTCACAGGGCCAACACTGGGGTCAAACCCAGGTGAATCCTATTCAACAACAGACTCAAATAACAGACTATAATCTGGGTCACATGCAAATGCAACAAAGACCAGAGCAATCTTGGGTAAGGCCACCATCACATCAACCTTATTCCTATTCCTGCGATCCATTCCAACAAGATTCACAAATGGGGACTACACCCCAAAGTCCTTATCAACCCCAATCCCCACGTCAGATACTCCAGCAAGCCAAACCTTCAAGTGTTCAATACACACAACAACCACAGTTTCAGCAGCAGACCAGGCAGCATGTGCCACAGGTTTCATGTCAACTACTTCCAAGACATAGTTCTGTTCCAGAGGCTGCCCCGCAACCCTTTGAACCAAAATACCAGAACCCATCAGCAATGGTCTCAATAAAACCACTGCAAATCCAGTCAGTGACTTGTGGAAATATTAAGTCTGAAAAACAACAAAAACTTGAATCAAAAACTCAACCTGACTCTGCAGTTGGGAAACCAAATCTACAAATCCAAAAATCCCCACAGTTTGATACAAGGTCACCACCCCCTCCCAAAGGTCAAGAATTAACATCACCAAATGACAAGTCTGAACAAAAAATCCCAGACAAGCCCACAAAACAGCCACCGCATGATCAAATATTCGCAAAATCTGAACACCCATCTCCACAACAAGAAAATACTTTCGTATCGGAAAAAGCAGAGTGCAAATTCCCAGTTGAACAACAAGTTGTAAGGACAACAGAGTCAGGATCAACAACAACCTTTCAAACTCAGTACCCATTACAACCAGAAGCATCCCTCCTTCCAAGGGAACCCATAACAATGCAGTCCGAGGAACAACCCCAGCTCATCCCAAAAGCAAATGACCACATTACATTCACACCAACCCAAATACAGACTCAGCTGGCACCCCTTGTTCCCACTGTCTCATTGGACATCACCCCACCAAAGAAACAGTCTCAGCTCATTGGCTCACTACCCCAAACACAAACAGAGCCACAAGAATTCTGCATGAGACCTCCAGTCTTGGCCCAAGCACCACCCAAGGCGTACACTGAGGCCTATGCTAAGGCCCAAGCATTAGCCAGGAACGGGTTTGAAGAGGCCAAGTACTGCCTGCAAGAACACATTCTGGACGTCATAAATGTGTTCCATGTCAAAAGTGTTTCTGAGGAGCACCTCGCCCTGAAACAGGTAAAAGCTCTTTGGTTTACTAAGTAAGATGTTTTTTGGTAATTGCTAATTTGCATTTGCATTTACATTGTTTCATATTCATTTTCAAACGAGTTGTGACTTTGTTCCCTCCTCAGGAGACACTGAGGACCCTCGACCCAGAATTGTTAGAGGAATTCCTGAGAGCCGCTAAAGGCATGGAGGCTTTCTGCACACCTGCTCAGCTCAGCAAGATGGAGATCTTCACACAGTCTGTGCGGTCACAGTGGAAGGTAGGGCAGCTATTCAGTGATCCATACTGATGCATAAACAACAGTGTTGTTGGGCTTGAGCATGACACTTGTGTGGTTCCTATCATCATCAGGATCTCCGGGCAGAAATTGCCAGTTTCTTGAATCAGTTCAGCTTTGAAGTAACAAGGAAACAATTTGACTTGGCAATGATACCGTTAGAAAAGCCCACTCAGGTAGTCTTGTTACCGTTAATCTCCTCATTGAAGGTGCCACAGGTGCAGGGTTGTTTCTTTCCTAGATTTCATTTTCTCCATTCTATAACATATCTAAGCAATTTACTTTTAACCATAACTTAATTGGAAGGGAACGCTGGTGATTGAACTCCGCTTTTTTTTTTTTACCATATTTCAAGTCTTTCTTCTTCTGTAGTGGTTCCTCTTCAAAACAGTAGACTTTTCTCTTTAAGTTGAATGGAGCTGTGCAGGTGTTGTAGCAATTTGCTAATGAATGAAGTTTGCATGCCCTCAGATCTGCTTCTCAGATCGAACCGGTCTGGTTGAGGCTGGTACTCACCTGCAGGCCCTAAAAGCTCTCTGTGACACACTGAGTCCTGAGGATGCACACCGCCTTGCCACCACTCAGCTCAGAGAATGTGAAACCAGACTTGCAGCCATTCAGAGACAGTTCAGTGGGGACCGAGACGGCCAGAAAACTGAGGCCAGGTAAGCGTTTTCCATTAGGATTTAGCTTTATACCATTCCAAGGTCTATTATCCTTTCGAACTGCATTCAAAGATAATGTTGTGTTTTTCAGGACTCAAGCTTGTGCAGACTGGGATAAGTCCAACGATGAGGTCCAGGTTCACATCCCTGCACAGGTAAGCTTCCACTGACCAACACATTTTAAGCTAGCACATCAAATGTCTTTGAATTTGTCTCCTAACCTTGAATCCTTTCTTATTCTTTTAATACCTTCTTGGCCTGCTTGCCCAACAGGCCTCACAAACATCATTAAGATGTGACTATGTTCAGAAGATGGAGAATTTGGTAGAAGATGACCCTGCTCAGAACGAGACTCGGTGAGAATTTTGATTTAAGACTCAATTAGCATATATGCAGGACAGTCGGCAGGTTCCCCATTCACTAAGCCCCTTCTGTCAAGACAACATGAATTTTACTTAAGAACAAAAAAACTGGAACCTCACCATAAGGTTTTGTTTGCAGGTATGAGAGTAGTAAGAGACTTTTGCAGGTCCAACTGTCCAAAAACGAATTGAGTTTAAACGAGGATCAGCTGGAATCTGTTTCACTGAATGGTCTTCACACACGTCTTCAGGACATACAGGTATCATTGGATATTGACCTGAGTCTGAGATTATTGATCCACCTGCTTATGACTGTCTGCTTTTTTTCAGTCCCATCGACAGGAAACCGAGTTGCTCTGGTCTGAATTCATAGAGCAATTTGGAAAGCTAAACTGTACCCCTGATCTGGACCAAGTGAGAAAGAACCTGCAGGACCAGTGGCGCCAGCAGCAGTCCAGTCTACAACGCAGGGGAAGCTCTCTTGGTGCTGCCCTCCGGCAGATCGACTCCACTGAGAACCACATGGTGGACTTCACAGAACGCCTGGACCGGTACCTGAGACAGCCCAAGGATGTAATCGGCTTCTCATTTGCCAGCAGCAACATTCTGAAAGATATTAAGGTTAGTTTAAAATTGGCCTTCAACTTAACAAAGACTTAGTATATACCAGCTATACATAATTCTCTCTAATGTGGTGGCCTATTCTGTCACAGGATTTGAAGGACAACATCCAGAACGAGCTGGACCAGCTAACACGTCTGAATCCAGAGTCAAGTAACTTGGACCCTCGAGACTGTTTCCCACTGGTTAGGGAGGTGGGATCTCATAGAGCCAGTCTAGAACAGCTACAGCAGCAGGTCTGTAAAAGTGAGGCAGCAGCACATGCCCTGGACCGCTTCCTTATGTCCCTGCAGTCTATAAACGAGGACATCTCTGGAGTTCAAATGGCACCATACGGTACAGTAGCAATGCTGCAGGAATTCAAGACAAAGCTTGCCCAGATCCGGCAAAGCAGCGACAGTCTTAAGGAGAAGGCACCCCAACTAGATGTGCTGCTGCAGAGAGCCAGACTCACTGTGACCAGAGAAGGAAATCCAGCCAACTGCCTGGACATGGTTAGTGTCCTGCTACAGCGCCTTGAGGAAGCTGACCATAGTTTGGAGGGTGAGAAGCAGAAATTAATAAGGAAATCAGAAAACAAGTCTTGGACCCCAAGAAGACTAGCTTTGTTGAGTCAGCTGAGGGCTCTTCAAGATGCTGTCCTGAAAGGACGACTTAAAGAGCCAACTATGCCAGCTGTGCAGCAGAGGTACAAGACATCATTCTGCATCATATAAGCCCACTCAGGTGCTCATTAAGGTTTTGTTTTCAGACTTCGTGTTCTTGCCGACTTGGATGACCAGCTCCAGAACCTGAACACAGAGTTGCAGAATCTTGCTGAAAATGTGGAACAAGAAGACCATTTACAGGAGCCCATCTCTCAGTACGAGAAGACCCAAAGAGCATTAGCAGACAGGTAGGTCTGGTTTTATAAAACGTCTTGATCCGATGAATGGTTCTGAAGGGATTGTGATTTTTTGTTGCAGTAAACAACAGTGCACCATCCTGTTGGACCTGCTTAAGAGGTTCCAGACCTGCCGAGGTCAGCTTGACAGCAGCTTGCAGAAAGCTGAGCAAATGGTCACGGAGCAGAAGTCCTACATGGGCAAGGACAACCTGCAAAAGAGCATCACCAAGGTCTGGGATAATTGGTTCTATTTTAGTTGGCTATCGAATTAATAATTTCTGACCACTGCTAAGTACCACTGACAGTTGCTGTATGTTTTTAGCTACAAGACATCAAGAAGGACCTCAGGGGTCTAGGGGACAAGATGGAGAACCTAAAGTCAGTTTGTCGACAACTTCAGTCACAACTCAAGAAATTTCCTGACTGTGGCGAGTCTCAATTTGAGTCAGACTCACTGATGGACACATGGTTAGACGTAAGTCCTCAAAGTAAAAAAGTATGTTTTCTTCAAATTCATTTATAAAGAACAACTGGTGTCTGGTTCCAGGTGAAAGAGAAGACAGACACCTGCATGGACAACTTGCAGGTGGCACTGGAGCTGTGGGAAAAGCAGCTAATGCTAGCTGGTGAGTCGGAGTCATGGGCGGCAGCCAAGTTGGCGCTGTTTGCTGAGAGTCACCCGTTCACCGATGAGCAGCAGGTTCAGGCCATGAAGGTACAACTTTTTGTCTTAAACTGGCGACAGGCCGTATCTGTGAAGTGTGACAGTATCACACTTCATTTTACAGATGGAGATCCAGACTCACCAACAAAACTTGGATCACTTACACAGGAAGTCCACAGAGATCAAGGAGATACTGCAAAGTCAAGAAGCTCCACTGGAACTGCAGGTCAGCCTGTTTTACCTTTGGGCCAAGAACATCAGGATTTTTTTCCAAGAATATGTGGTGACCCATTCAGGGAGCTGAGACATGAAACATGGGTCATGCTGAGTCAACTTAGTGCGGCCATCTTTCCTGTGATCTAGGTGCTGGAGACACAGTTGAAGAAGAGGATGGACCAGGTCCAGGAGCTTTTCAGTGATTGCAGTGACGTGTTTGAAGAACTGCTTGCCCTAAAGAAACATCTGGCCCAGAAAATCCAGGAGGGTCAGACAGGTGTGGAGAAGACCCAGTCTTCCATCAGCATACTTGATGTTTCTCAGCCAGATGTGGAGAATCAGATTCAGGTTCGTGTCTTCACCGAGAAACTGAGTTTGTTTCGGAATGTGACTAACTATATTCCTGTAGGACCTGACTGAGGATCTAGAGCAACAAGAGGAGCAGGTTGAGGCTTTGTGGAGGGAGCTGGGTCTGGTGTCTAGTGTGGCTAGTTCTCAAATCCTAGAGGTTCTCACACTTGACTGTAGTAGACTGAAAGAAGCCGTCTCCCGTGCAAGAGATATGATTCAGTTGAAGAGGGAGGAGCAGGACCAGGGTCTTCCAAAGGTCCTAACTGGTGAGTACAAAAGCTCAACTCCTCACCTGATGTTACTCAACTGAAAACATGATCTTAATCTGTGTACCAGATGAGCGACAGTCATTTGAAGATTGGTACCAGAATCTGCAAATGTCTGTCAATGAGTGCTTTGAGAACCCAGAGACTCAGGAATATGTGTCTACATCCGTGGACCGTCTTACTGTGAGTGCTTTTACTCCCTCATTTTACATCCCACAATAAACTACCAAGACCTCATCATTACCCACATATAATCTCAAATGTCATCATGTTGCCGTCGCAATTTATAGTAGTGCTTGTGTTCACCAGGGTTTCCTAAAGTCCCTGGATCCAGAGAGACGGCTAGACCAGCTGCAGATCCAGGTTCATAGGGGTCGCCAGCAGGTTCCAGATGAGCAGATCTCAGATCTATTGACCTGGATGAACGAGCAGCGACAGGAGGTGTCCACCTTCAGAACACACTGTCAGAGCCGACTGACCCAGCTTCAGGAGCTGCAGCAGAAAATGGATTCGTAAGACATTTCCAATTGGATTTACTGTGGATGCTGCCAGTCAGATTGACTTCTGGATGTTTCAGTCTGCAGAAGCTACATGGGCTCATAAAAGACTTACTACAAACAAAGGAGAAGCAGAGTCAGGGGCCAACTGCAGCCAAGAATCTGCTTAGTGACCTTCAGAATCAGAGGTGGACACCAAATCCCATTTGTTACCTCTCCCCCTTCTCTCCTTTTCTAACCTTACCTGCACATCTTCAGCAGGAGCATAGACTCACTGGGGGATCTCCTCTCATCTGTGCGTAAAATGGGACTGAGGTCTGATGTGCTCCTAAAGGATGGAGACAATCTGATTCAGCGCTACCGGAACCTGGAAACCCGTCTTCAGGAACAGCAGAAGGGAGAGAGCCTTCAGCAGGAGGCATTGGAGAATTTAAAAAAGGAAGTGGAAAAAACACAGAGTTGGATCAGAGATGTGCGGGAACTGGGTTCTGCAGATGAAAAGGTCCTAGCTCAGGTTGGTCAAGGGGTCTTTAAATTTGTTGGAGTTTTAACTATTGTTGAAAATGAGAAGTTTTTTGTTTTGTTGTTGTTGTTGGTGAATAACATGCATTAATATTGTGTTTGGAACTGTTGACCAACCACTGTGTGAACCATATTCTTTTCCACAGAACCTTTGGAGGTACAAATCTGAAGGCGAGGAAAGAATCCAGGACCTGAAGCAGCGGGCTAGTACTCTCTCTAAACAGTCAAATCTAAAAAACGTTTTGAAACTTGAGGTTCAGGATTCATTGCATCTCTTGGAAGACCAGTGGAAGGAGGCGGTGATGAAATCTGAGGATGCTCTGCATCAATCCAAGACTGCAGCAATGTTGGAGCAGTTCCGTTGTGAGATTGACAAACTGCAGATGTGGATTCAAGAGCAGAAGGATAAGTTAGCGTCTGCTAGTGGTCAAATGACGTTTGAAGACAAGTGGAAGATAATGCAGGTTAGTAAAGGGTAACTTGTCAATTGGTTCTGCTATGGTTAAATGGGGCTATTTTCTTCTCAGGAAGTTTCTAGATCAAAAACTGAAGGTGAAGTTAAAGTGTCAGAGCTAAAGTCTCAAGCTGAGATTGTGAGCATGGGTGTGAACGACACAGAGCGACCCCAAATTGAAAAGATGGTGTCTGGGACTGAGCTGGCATGGAGCAACCTCCTTCGAACCCATCAGCAGTCTGAGCTTCAAACTTTATCAGATGACTTTGATGCTCAAAGTCAAATCTGTCAAGAGATTATTCGAGAGAATTTGGAGAAGATTCGGGAGACTCGGCTTTGCTCTTTGCCCGTGGAGCACTGCCACCTTGTCCAGGTGAGTGCCCAAAGTTTAGGGAAGTTGCAAAGATGTCGACATGGTTTTCCAAGAAAATATTTCTCTGTAGACACTCCAGAGCTGCCGTCCTGATGGCGACTATTTGGTCAACAACCTGAGAAGGCGTGGCCAAAGTCTAAGTGATCGGTCCGACCTGGAGGAGGTACGAAGACAACGAGTCCAACAGACGGTCCGAGAAACGGAGGAGCAATGGAGGGGCTTCCTGCAAGATGCGCAGAAACTGCAGGAGGAGGGTGTACTGCAAGAGGAGACGAGTCAGAAGGTGAGTGAGAGGAAACTTAGACAGGGTGGAAAGAGTAGAGCAGTACAAGTAAAAGGAGATTCAATCAGTGAGAGGGAGGTAAAAAGGTTTGAAGAGAAGATGAGGAGAAGGTGAGGGGATTAATGACAGATGTGAAACCATTGTTGTATAAACTTTGCACAACTTTGTCAAAATAAAACTGCCTTTTTTTTGACAGCTTAAAAACCTGCATCAAAGCCAGCAGGACACAAATGAGTTGATCTCAGAGCTGCAGCAGCGCCTTGATTCAATAATCCATGACCCTGCAATTGAGAGACAACTAGTATCTGCAGAGGTCAGTTCACAACCACAGAACAGAACATTAGACCGTGTTTTTATTTCAATTCTATTCTTTGTTTCTTTCCAGACTCTCCTCACGTCCAAATCTGAAGGGGACACATGCGTTCAAAACCTAAAGAAATGTCTCCACAGTTTAAGCCTTTGCAATTTTGAGCAGGAAAAACAAGAAGCTCTTCGGATGTTAGTTCAAGAAACGGAGGACCGTTGGAACAGAACCCTCCAGGAGATCCGGAGAGTTCGTGATAAGGCAGAGAAGCAGTCACTTCTGGAGTGTCATCTAGTGGAACAGCAGACTCTTAGCGAGGCTACTCGCAAGTGGTTGGATGACCAGCAGAAACAGTTGGATGTTCTGGACCGGCAGGCAGATCCAGGATTGTCCATCAGCACAGCTCAGGTATTTCTTGAACAAGAAAATGTTTGTGAATAGAGGATTGAAGTCTAGTGGTCTCTACTACTTACTACTGGGACACCAACTGGGACCCCTGAATCAGATTAAATTGTTTATTAGTCTATGGAAGTGGATGGTTGAACCTTAACTCTGGTCTAGTGATAGATCAGTTCTTTAGTGCTGAATTATTTTATTTGTTTAATACAATCAGAATTTAAATGTAACAAAGACAAAATTTAAAAGTCCGAAAATCTTTTTAGCATGTGCTGGGTAATGGCCCTGATGGTGACTACCGACTATCGGAGCTAAAGAGAAGCACTCGATCTCTCTGCGAGAATCCAGAGCTGGACCCATCCACTCAGCAGGGCCTGCAACAGGTGATCAGGGACCTGGAGGAGGTCTGGAGGAGAGTGCAGGGGTCCGCCGAGGACACACTGAAGCGAGCTGAGGTCCAGTACTCGCTTCACCGGGAGCTGCAGGTCTTCCAGAATCACCAGACAGACACTCAGAACTGGATCCAGGATCTGCAGCAACAACTGGACCTGGAAAACGGTAGTAAAGAGGAGAGCCAGGACCAGATAGAAGCAAGACTCAACACGGTCCAGGTTAGTGCAGGTTGTGGCTTGAGGACCATATTCGAAAGGATTTAATAACTGTTATTGGTGGTGAGAGGTGATAATGGGAGACAAAGGGAGGGATGATATGAAGGATGTACGTCATTAAAGAGTGAACTTTATTTTCAAATGTGTTGTTTTTTTTCTTTTTTCAGATGGTCCAAAACTCTCGGTCCAAGGGTGAAGCCCGAGTGTCAGAGATAAGAAGGCTAGCCGGTACTCTTCTCGAGCGAGAGGATCTTCAGCAGGACCAAAGGCTGCAGGCCCAGAATAAGCTGGAGGAGATTGAGAAGCAGTGGAGGAAACTCCTGCAGACCACCGACGACACCAGCAGGTATAGAAAGGGACATCATCCAGTTTCCAGCTGACTAAGACCTCGATGTGACATGAATGTTTGCATCTCTCCTCAGCCGTTTACAAAGGGTATTGCGCCTCCTAGTGTCCTGTCGTCTGCAGCGCAGCTCTGTCCAGGCCAGACTGGTGAATCTGCAGTCCCAGGCCTCACAGCTTCCACAAATCTTTGGCTGGCCGGGTCTCGGTGAGCGTCGCCAGGCTATGGAACAGGCCAGATCCATGCTGGACAGGAGTGCCGGTCTGGTGCCGGTGCTTGAGGACCTCAGCAGACAGGTTAGTCACCTAACTAGTCTGAGAAAGTCTGTGTCATGAAAACATTGGTGTGTTCAGTCTGCAGAGGCCTTCTCATGCACCCAGGATCCGGACTGGTGTGGATCCTCCTGCATTACCATGCAAGAGTCTATCCCTGTCTTGCTAAAAGACCTGACTGTGAGTTGTTCTGCTTCGGGAGTTCCTGTGGCTCTTAATTCACCCATTTTTATGTCATCAGGAGTCTGTCGAAGAACTTGAGAAAGGTATGATTGCAGAGCGTCACTTTACACAGCTGCTGGAGCTTCATGAAGCAGCTCAGGCATGGCTGAGGGAGCATGTAAAGGATCTGGAGGTTCCTGAGAATCAGAGAGCCACGTTGCAGGAGAATGTGAATACTCTAAAGGTGAGATCAGGCACAAAAGCTTACACACAATTACATGGCTATATCAGCTATAACATTAATGAGGTTTTCTCTGATTCTGGTACCAGGCTCTACTCCAGACGGTGGCCCGAGAGCAGAAAGAGCTGAAAGAGCTGGACTCTGCAAGAGATGTGCTGTTGCTCCTATGTACACCAGGAGGTCAAGATGCTTTGAATCTGCAGGTTCAACACCTCCACGAGCTCTGTGACACCTCAGAGCAAGAGGTCAAGGAGCGGCTGGATACGTGTCAGATTCAGTTGGTGGAACTGGACCGCCAGGCTGAGAAGAACAGAATGCTAAAAGAACGTGCAGCTACACTTCAGTGTGAACTGAGATCGCTGGAGGGGGAAATTTGTCGCAGTGAGGCAAAGCCCAACAAGTGGAGTTGCCTTCATGTGAGTTCGCTGCTGCAGCATGCTTTTCCAGACAGAGGAAAAACATAACACTTTGGATTAACTTATGGAACTTCAGGCACATGTCGGACACTTGTCAGAAATATTTGCTTCTTCCTATCAGACCACTCTGGATGCCCTGAAGATAAAGGTTCACCAGCTGCAACATGATGTTACATCTGATTCTGACCCACATACACCTGATGTTCTGACGGTGACCAACTCCCTCGTACAACAATACAACAGGTAAAAAGATCCTGTAATGGTATAAGTACAAAAAACATTAATTCATCACCATGAACGTATGTGCAGCCTGACGACTCAGCTAAACAAGTGTCAATCATCCCTCCCAACTAACTTGGACTACACAGCAGCAGAATCGCATAACCAGCAGGTGGGTACTTAAAAAGAACATCTAGTCAAGTTTGATACTGTTGTCTTTTAGAACTTGAAAAACATAAAGGTTTTTGTGGCAAGAAACTAACGTCTCCCTAACATAATTATTAACAGGACTTTGTTGATGGCATACAACAGGAAGTTGCTGGAACTCCGGTTGACAATCCATACTTAACCAAGGCAACTCAGGAAACCAAGGTCAAGGTTTTACAAGGGAAAAAGATGACTGATGTGCTGCCTGACAGTGTCTCGGCTGATCAGGTTGCGGCCAACAGGGTAGCAGCAGAGCCAGTCAGAATACAAAAAAGTCCAGGAGAACCATTAGCTGTGGAAGTTATAACAAATTTTGAAGGATGCAATTCTTCTGGGGCTATGGAGGTTGAATCAAAGGAGCCTGTTCTAATCCAGTCCGACCTTCCTGTTAATCCTACGTCATTTCAGATAAACAATGATTCTCTGATGGCAACCACAAAGGGGACTGAGGATGGGTCAGAACCTGCAACAATGCTCATTAAGAACAGTGAAAAACAGCTCATGACTGACGAGTTACCAAATGATGACCAGCAAGTCAAGTCCAAAGTCATTGAGCCAATAAAGGCAGAATTCGAGGTTACGAGATCAGATATTTCAGTGACCCTGGATGAAGTGAAACCTGAACTTCTCATCACAGCAGAGCCAAAATTTCCAAGACTAGAACTTAATCCGACCAGAAGGAAGTCCAAGGGTCTTCAGAGCTCTACCTCTCTAGATCAAGCCCCTGTTTCCTTTCAGATCTCTGAGAAGATTCAAAGCACAAGTGAAAAAGGTGACGACGGACAAGATTTGGAAAGCACTAAACCTGTTCATAAAGGAACAGGGCAGGAAGAAGAACTCTTGTTACCCAACTGGCAATCAAAGTTTAGTCCAAGACCCCACAAAAAGGAATATTTTATGAAAAAGTCCAAAAGTCTTGACTTGGTCCCAGAAACCACCAAGTCTGTCAGAGTCGGGTCACAGTTTATCCAAACTGAGGGGGGTGATGTCAGACAAGAGCCCACTGACGTTGTCGTGGAGCAGAAAAAACTATCTGTGCCCAAGAGAAGGTCAAAGAAAGCTGGCGATTCTCCACAGCTTCCGCAAAAAGACATGGCTGTAGCTAAAGTACCACAAAGTAAGATCATAGGCCAGGATGCCCCTGAAAAACCAAGGGCTCTAGAGGTGATGAAAAAACTGGAAAGTCAGCAGACAGTTGAGGAAATTAAAACTTTGAAGGCTGACAAAGGAAAGGTCTCTCCACCTAAAAGAAGATCAAAGAAGCCTGATGAGTCTCCCCGTCTACTTAAAAAAGAACCCAGCAAAACTCTTGAATCAAACACAGAAACTCTGAAGGAGATGGTATCAAAGAAAGAACCTCAGGTGTCACCTACTTCTAGAGCTAGAGTGCTTGTTGTCTCCGGGAAGGAAGAAAAGGGTTCCGAAAGTCCCAGAGTGAGCGAGAAAAGCCATGAAGGCACTACTAATGTGGTCACTGAGACACACAAAACCAGCCAACACTCACCAACTAAAAGAAGGTCAAAAGGAACCAAGTCATCCCCTAATCTTCAGGGAAATGTTGTCAGGGAAATGAAAAAACATGCAAGTCAAGTGATGGTTGAACCTCAAGAGGATGTTCAGGAACTAAAACAGGTTGTTCCCAACAAGAGGAATCCCAAGACAGAGTTTGCCTCAGAGTCAGTGACTGTTACTGAGAAATCTGAAGAAGTGAAGCCAGGAAGTAAGAGGGATGAGGCAATAAAGTGTTCTCCTCCAATACGAAAGTCAAAGATTTCACGCAGTTCAAAACAACTAGCCGACCCAGTAATTGAAATCGTGGAGTCCACCAGTCCAGTTGTCATGTTAACAAACAAAGATATGCCTGCAAGTAACCAATGTTCTGATTTAAAATTTGAGGAACCAAAACTGGACTCTACTGTCACTGAGATACCTGTCGTCCAATCTGCTGCTCAGGACGGAAAGCCAGAAAGAAAATCCAAGAGTAGCAAGGGGTCTTCCAAAGATTCTAAACAGAGAGCAAGGATCCAGGGGCCAACTTCAAATTCAATTCTAAGAGCAACTGTGACAACTGCTGAATTCTCAGCTGATAAAGAGGAGAAAAATACTCTAAGGTTCTCCAAAGATGTTGCTGCAGTAGAGGAGAAAGAGAAAACTCAAGATACAGAAATTGGGGAAACTACAACAAGAACAGAAACTGAAGGTCCTGAGGATCAGCAAGGGTCAGATAGTAGAGATGTGTCCCAAAGTGAACTTAGAGTGGTATCAGGAATAATCCAGACTGGCACTGTTGAGGTCAAAGAGAGTTTCGGCCCTGTTGACAAGTCAAAGATCTCACCCCCAGAAAGAAGTTCCAATAGTACCAAGATATCTCCCAAAGGTTCTAAACATAGAGCCAGTGATCAGTTGCAATCCACAACAAATATGGTTGAAAGACCAACCGTGACAACCGCTGAATTTGAACTCACAGCAGATGAAGAGAGGAAAAAGACTCTGAGATTCTCCATTGATGTTGCTACTCCAGCAAAAAGAGTGGAAACTAAAGATGTTGAGGTAGATGAGTCTCTTGCCCAAATAGAACAAACTGAAGGTCCCAAGGTTCAACAAGGGTTAGAGAGTGGAGATGAAGACTCAACTGCACTCAAACTGGTGTCAGGAATAATCCAGGCAGCCACTGCTGAGGTTGGAAAGATATTTGCTCCTGAGAGAAAATCAAAGGTTCTACCAGAATTTGTCAAGGATGAGTTAGACGTTTCCAAAGCATCAACTGAATCAACTCCTTGGGAAAAAGTGAAACTCTCAACAGAAAATCCAACTCATCCAACATTCCCTCAAAAACCAGTTATCAAAGATGTGACAAAGGAAGCTATAGTTACTAAGTCTCCTGCTCAGGAGGAAAGGACAACAAAACAAGCTGCTGTTGTTATTGAAGTCCCATCACCATCAGAAGCTAGTGACCTTTGTACAAGTCTAAAACAAGACTATGATGCTGACAAAAGTTCTGATTCAGGGGTTGAGGAACCAAAGAAGAAATCCAATGTATCTGCTGCCACTTCTGCTGCAGTGGAACTGGTGTCAGGAATAATTGAGGCTGCCACTTCTGAGGTTGGAAAGGTATTTTCTTCAGAGAGAAAGCAGAATGTTTCTCCAGAACTGTTCAAGGATGAGATCATAAAAAAGGACAAGCCTGAGAGTCATGATCTGTCAGTAACTCAAGGTCAGGAAACTGTACGTGCAACCGATGAATGCGTACATTCAAAGGATCATGAAGCAAAGCTGGAGACAACAGTTATTGAGAGACCTGCAGTAGAACTGGTGACAGAGCCAGTCAAAACTATTGCAGAGGTTGGAAAGATCTCACCACCAAAAAGAAGGTCCAAGGGTGTCAATATATCTACTAAAGGTTTTAAACAAAGAGCAAGTGACCAGGTGCCATCTGCAACTTCAGATATGGTTCAAAGACCAACCGTGACAACCGCTGAAGTTCAACTCACAGCAGATGAAGAGAGAAAAAAGACTCTGAGATTCTCCATTGATGTTGCTTCTCCAGACAAAAGAGTGGAAACTAAAGATGTTGAGGTAGATGAGTCTGTTGCCCCAATAAAACAAACTGAAGGTCCCAAGGTTCAAAAAGGGTTAGAGAGCAGGGATGAAGACTCAACTGCACTCAAACTGGTGTCAGGAATAATCCAGGCAGCCACTGCTGAGGTTGGAAAGATATTTGCTCCTGAGAGAAAATCAAAGGTTCCACAAGCATTTGTCACGGATGAGTTAGACGTCTCCAAAGAATCAACTGAATCAACTCCTTGTGAAAAAGTGAAACTGTCAACAGAAAATCAAACTCATCCAACATTCCCTCAAAAACCAGCAATCAAAGATGTGACAAAGGAAGCTATAGTTACTAAGTCTCCTGCTTGGGAGGAAATGACAACAAAACAAGCTGCTATTGTTATTGAAGTCCCATCACCATCTGAAACTAGTGACCTCTCTACAGGTCTAAAACAAGACTCTGATGCTGACAAAAGTTGTGATTCAGGGGTTCAGGAACAAAAGACGGAATCCAATGTATCTGCTGCCACTTCTGCTGCAGCGGAATTGGTGTCAGGAATAATTGAGGCTGCCACTTCTGAGGTTGGAAAGGTATTTTCTTCAGAGAGAAAGCAGAATGTTTCTACAGAACTGTTCAAGGATGAGATCATAAAAAAGGACAAGCCTGAGAGTCATGATCTGTCAGTAACTCAAGGTCAGGAAACTGTACGTGCAACCAATGAATGTGTACATTCAAAGGATCATGTAGCAAAGCTAGAGACAACAGTTATTGAGAGACCTTTAGTAGAACTGGTGACAGAGCCAGTCAAAACTATTGCAGAGGTTGGAAAGATCTCACCACCAAAAAGAAGGTCCAAGGGTGTCAATATATCTACTAAAGGTTTTAAACAAAGAGCCAGTGACCAGGTGCCATCTGCAACTTCAGATATGGTTCAAAGACCAACCATGACAACCGCTGAAGTTCAACTCACAGCAGATGAAGAGAGAAAAAATACTCTGAGATTCTCCATTGATGTTGCTTCTCCAGAGAAAAGAGTGGAAACTAAAGATGTTGAGGTAGATGAGTCTGTTGCCCCAATAGAACAAACTGAAGGTCCCAAGGTTCAAAAAGGGTTAGAGAGCAGGGATGAAGACTCAACTGCACTCAAACTGGTGTCAGGAATAATCCAGGCAGCCACTGCTGAGGTTGGAAAGATATTTGCTCCTGAGAGAAAATCAAAGGTTCCACAAGAATTTGTCACGGATGAGTTAGACGTCTCCAAAGCATCAACTGAATCAACTCCTTGTGAAAAAGTGAAACTGTCAACAGAAAATCAAACTCATCCAACATTCCCTCAAAAACCAGCTATCAAAGATGTAACAAAGGAAGCGATAGTTACGAAGTCTACTGCTCAGGAGGAAATGAAAACAAAACCAGCTGCTATTGTTATTGAAGTCCCATCACCATCAGAAACTAGTGACCTTTCTACAAGTCTAAAACAAGACTCTGATGCTGACAAAAGCTGTGATTCAGGGGTTCAGGAATCAAAGAAGGAATCCAATGTATCTGCTGCCTCTTCTGCTTCAGTGGAACTGGTGTCAGGAATCATTGAGGCGGCCGCTTCTGAGATTGGAAAGATATTTTCTTCAGAAAGAAAGAATGTTTCTCCAGAACTGTTCAAGGATGAGATCATTAGTAAAGGCAAGCCTGAGAGTCATGATCTCTCAGAAACTCAATTTACAGAAACTGTAAGTGTAACCGATCAAAGTGTACATTCAAAGGTTGATGAACCAAAGCTGGAGACAACAGTAATTGAGAGTTCTGTAGTAGAATTGGTGACAGAGCCAGTCAAAACTATTGCAGTGGTTGGAAAGATCCCACCACCAGAAAGAAGGTCCAAGGGTGTCAATATATCTCCTAAAGGTTTTAAACAAAGAGCAAGTGATCAGGTGCCATCTGCAACTTCAGATATGGTTCAAAGACCAACCATGACAACTGCTGAAGTTCAACTCACAGCAGATGAAGAGAGAAAAAAGACTCTGAGATTCTCCATTGATGTTGCTACTCCAGACAAAAGAGTGGAAACCAAAGATGTTGAGGTAGATGAGTCTGTTGCCCCAATAGAACAAACTGAAGGTCCCAAGGTTCAAAAGGGGTTAGAGAGCAGGGATGAAGACTTAACTGCACTCAAACTGGTGTCAGGAATAATCCAGGCAGCCACTGCTGAGGTTGGAAAGATGTTGGCTCCTGAGAGAAAATCAAAGGTTCCACCAGAATTTGTCAAGGATGAGTTAGACGTCTCCAAAGCATCAACCGAATCAACTCCTTGTGAAAAAGTGAAACTCTCAACAGAAAATCAAACTCATCCAATATTCCCTCAAAAACCAGCTATCAAAGATGTAACAAAGGAAGCAATAGTTACGAAGTCTACTGCTCGGGAGGAAATGACAACAAAACAAGCTGCTACTGTTATTGAAGTCCCATCACCATCAGAAACTAGTGACCTCTCTACAGGTCTAAAACAAGACTCTGATGCTGACAAAAGTTGTGATTCAGGGGTTCAGGAACAAAAGACGGATTCCAATGTATCTGCTGCCTCTTCTGCTGCAGCGGAATTGGTGTCAGGAATCATTGAGGCTGCCGCTTCTGAGATTGGAAAGGTATTTTCTTCAGAGAGAAAGCAGAATGTTTCTCCAGAACTGTTCAAGGATGAGATCATTAGTAAGGGCAAGCCTGAGAGTCATGATCTCTCAGAAACTCAATGTACAGAAACTGGAAGTGTAACCGATCAAAGTGTACATTCAAAGGTTGATGAACCAAAGCTGGAGACAACAGTAATTGAGAGTTCTGTAGTAGAACTGGTGACAGAGCCAGTCAAAACTATTGCAGAGGTTGGAAAGATCTCACCACCAGAAAGAAGATCCAAGGATGTCAATATATCTTCTAAAGGTTTTAAACAAAGAGCAAGTGATCAGGTGCCATCTGCAACTTCAGATATGATTCAAAGACCAACCATGACAACTGCTGAAGTTCAACTCACAGCAGATGAAGAAAGAAAAAAGACTCTGAGATTCTCCATTGATGTTGCTACTCCAGAGAAAAGAGTGGAAACCAAAGATGTTGAGGTGGATGAGTCTGTTGCCCCAATAGAACAAACTGAAGGTCCCAAGGTTCAAAAAGGGTTAGAGAGCAGGGATGAAGACTCAACTGCACTCAAACTGGTGTCAGGAATAATCCAGGCAGCCACTGCTGAGGTTGGAAAGATGTTGGCTCCTGAGAGAAAATCAAAGGTTCTACCAGAATTTGTCAAGGATGAGTTAGACGTCTCCAAAGCATCAACTGAATCAACTCCTTGTAAAAAAGTGAAACTCTCAACAGAAAATCAAACTCATCCAACATTCCCTCAAAAACCAGCTATCAAAGATGTAACAAAGGAAGCAATAGTTACGAAGTCTACTGCTCAGGAGGAAATGACAACAAAACAAGCTGCTATTGTTATTGAAGTCCCATTACCATCTGAAACTAGTGACCTTTCTAAAAGTATAAAACAAGACTCTGATGCTTACAAAAGTTGTGATTCAGGGGTTCAGGAACCAAAGAAGGAATCCAATGTATCTGCTGCCACTTCTGCTGCAGCAGAATTGGTGTCAGGAATCATTGAGGCTGCCACTTCTGAGGTTGGAAAGGTATTTTCTTCAGAGAGAAAGCAGAATGTTTCTCCAGAACTGTTCAAGGACGAGATCATGAAGAAAGACAAGCGTGAGAGTCATGATCTCTTAGAAACTCACTGTACGGAAACTGTACATGAAACCGATCAAAGTGTACATTCAAAGGTTGTTGAACCAAAGCTGGAGACGACAGTAATTGAGAGAGCTGCAGTAGAACTTGTGACAGAGCCAGTCGTAACTATTGCAGTGGTTGGAAAGATTTCCCCACCAAAAAGAAGGTCCAAGGGTGTCAATGTATCTTCTAAAGGTTATAAACAAAGAGCAAGTGATCAGATACCATCTGCAACTTCAGATATGGTTCAAAGATCAAACGTGTCAACCCCTGAAATTCAACTCACAGCAGATGAAGAGAGAAAAAAGACTCTGAGATTCTCCACTGATGTTGCTACTTCAGAGAAAAGAATGGAAACTAGGGATGTTGAGGTAGATGAGTCTGTTGCCCCAATAGAACAAACTGAAGGTCCCAAGGTTCAACAAGGTTCTGCGAGTGGAGATGAAGACTCAACTGCACTCAAACTGGTGTCAGGAATAATCCAGGCAGCCACTGCTGAGGTTGGAAAGATATTGGCTCCTGAGAGAAAATCAAAGGTTCCACCAGGATTTGTCAAGGATGAGTTAGACGTCTCCAAAGCATCAACTGAATCAACTCCTTGTGAAAAAGTGAAACTGTCAACAGAAAATCAAACTCATCCAACATTCCCTCAAAAACCAGCTATCAAAGATGTAACAAAGGAAGCAATAGTTACGAAGTCTACTGCTCAGGAGGAAATGACAACAAAACAAGCTGCTATTGTTATTGAAGTCCCATCACAATCAGAAACTAGTGACCTTTCTACAAGTCTAAAACAAGACTCTGATGCTGACAAAAGCTGTGATTCAGGGGTTCAGGAATCAAAGAAGGAATCCAATGTATCTGCTGCCTCTTCTGCTTCAGCAGAACTGGTGTCAGGAATAATTGAGGCGGCCACTTCTGTGGTTGGAAAGATATTTTCTTCAGAGAGCAAGCAGAATGTTTCTCCAAAACTGTTCAAGGATGAGATCACGAAGAAGGTCAAGCCTGAGAGTCATGATCTCTCAGAAACTCAAGGCACAGAAACTGTACGTAAAACCGATCAAAGTGTACATTCAAAGGTTGATGAACCAAAGCTGGAGACGACAGTAATTGAGAGACCTTTAGTAGAACTGGTGACAGAGCCAGTCAAAACTATTGCAGTGGTTGGAAAGATCTCACCACCAGAAAGAAGGTCCAAGGGTGTCAATATATCTCCTAAAGGTTTAAAACAAAGAGCAAGTGATCAGGTGCCATCTGCAACTTCAGATATGGTTCAAAGACCAACATTGAAAACCGCTGAAGTTCAACTCACAGCAGATGAAGAGAGAAAAAAGACTCTGAGATTCTCCATTGATGTTGCTTCTCCAGAGAAAAGAGTGGAAACTAAAGATGTTGAGGTAGATGAGTCTGTTCCCCCAATAGAACAAACTGAAGGTCCCAAGGTTCAACAAGGTTCTGGGAGTGGAGATGAAGACTCAACTGCACTCAAACTGGTGTCAGGAATAATCCAGGCAGCCACTGCTGAGGTTGGAAAGATATTGGCTCCTGAGAGAAAATCAAAGGTTCCACCAGGATTTGTCAAGGATGAGTTAGACGTCTTCAAAGCATCAACTGAATCAACTCCTTGTGAAAGAGTGAAACTCTCAGCAGAAAATCAAACTCATCCAACATTCCCTCAAAAACCAGCTATCAAAGATGTAACAAAGGAAGCAATAGTTACGAAGTCTACTGCTCAGGAGGAAATGACAACAAAACAAGCTGCTATTGTTATTGAAGTCCCATCACCATCTGAAACTAGTGACCTTTCTACAAGTCTAAAACAAGACTCTGATGCTGACAAAAGCTGTGATTCAGGCGTTCAGGAATCAAAGAAGGAATCCAATGTATCTGCTGCCTCTTCTGCTTCAGTGGAACTGGTGTCAGGAATAATTGAGGCTGCCACTTCTGTGTTTGGAAAGATATTTTCTTCAGAGGGCAAGCAGAATGTTTCTCCAAAACTGTTCAAGGATGAGATCACGAAGAAGGACAAGCCTGAGAGTCATGATCTCTCAGAAACTCAAGGCACAGAAACTGTACGTAAAACCGATCAAAGTGTACATTTAAAGGTTGATGAACCAAAGCTAGAGACGACAGTAATTGAGAGAGCTGCAGTAGAACTGATAACAGAGCCAGTAGAAACTATTGCAGAGGTTGGAAAGATTTCACCACCAAAAAGAAGGTCCAAGGGTGTCAATATATCTACTAAAGGTTATAAACAAAGAGCAAGTGACCAGGTGCCATCTGCAACTTCAGATATGGTTCAAAGACCAACCGTGACAACCGCTGAAGTTCAACTCACAGCAGATGAAGAGAGAAAAAAGACTCTGAGATTCTCCACTGATGTTGATACTCGAGAGAAAAGAGTGGCAACTAAAGATGTTGAGGTAGAAGAGTCTGTCGCCTTAATAGAACAAACTGAAGTTCCCAAGGTTCAACAAGGGTCTGCGAGCGGAGATGAAGACTCAGCTGCACTCAAACTGGTGTCAGGAATAATCCAGGCAGCCACTGCTGAGGTTGGAAAGATATTTGCTCCTGAGAGAAAATCAAAGGTTCCACCAGAATTTGTCAAGGATGAGTTAGACGTTTCCAAAGCATCAACTAAATCAACTCCTTGCGAAAAAGTGAAACTGTCAACAGAAAATCAAACTCATCCAACATTCCCTCAAAAAACAGTTATCAAAGATGTGACAAAGGAAGCTATAGTTACTAAGTCTACTGCTCGGGAGGAAATGACAACAAAACAAGCTGCTATTGCTATGGAAGTCCCATTACCATCAGAAACTAGTGACCTTTTTACAAGTCTAAAACAAGACTCTGATGCTGACAGAAAGTCGAATGTATCCACCGAACTAGTCAAGGATAAGATCATCAAACAAGACGAGCCTGACAGTCATAATCTGTCTGAAACTGTATATGCTGCCGAACAATGTGTCGATTCAAAGGTTGAGGAGCCAAAGTTGGAATCGGCGGTCATTGAGAGAGCTGCAATAGAACTGGTGACTGGGCCAGTCGACACTGCTGCAGAGGTTGGAAAGATTTCACCACCAGCAAGAAGGTCCAATATATCTCCCAAAGGTTCTAACCACCAAGCCATTGATCAGTTGCTATCCAAGACTTCAGATATGGTTCAAAGACCAACCGTGACAACCCCTGAAGTTCAACCAACAGCAGACGAAGAGAGGAAAAAGACTCTGAGGTTCTCCATGGATGTTGTTGCTGCGGAGGAACGAGTGGAAACTAAAGATGTTGAAGTAGATGATTCTGTTGCCCAGATAACACAAACTGAAAGACCTGAGTTTCAGCAAGTACCTGATAGCAAGGATGAAGACTCAACTGTACTAGAACTGGTTTCCGGAATAATCCAGGCTGCCACTGCCAAGGTTGAAAAGATCTTTGATCGTGAAAAAGAATCCAAGGTTCCATCAGAATTTGTCAAAGACAACCTAGTCTCAGAAGTTGGAGAGAAATCAGATGGGCTGAAGGTGTCATCCACTAAGACTATTGCAGAGGGAGTCACAGTAGCAATAAATGAAGAGACCAACCTTGAAAATAAGACATCACCAACAGAGACTGCTGTTTTGGAAGGAAAACAAACTCAATTTAAATCGGAAACCTTGGAGGCTACTGAAGTCACTGTTGGTAAAACTTTAAACAGCTCGGTTGAGGAACAAAAGCAGGAGTCTTGCGGCATGGTGGTTCATTCTGTTGCAGTAGAACTGGAGACAGAAATAATCCAGTCTGCTGCTGCTGATTCCGGAAAGATCTCACCCCCTGAAAGGGAGTCGAAGAGTTACAAAATTCCTTTCACATTACCGGAGGAGCAACCAACATCAATTGACAACATGTCTGTACCAGACAAAGAAGAATCTAAACGCTTAGAGACATCAGGAAAACAAGAGACTCTGGGATTCTCCAAAGATGTTACTGTGGTGGAAGACAGGGAACTTACTAAGGATGCTGAAGTTGAGGCGTCTTTTGCACTCAAACTGGTGTCAGAGATAATCGAAGAGGCCACGACTCAGGTCGGAAAGATTTTTGCTCCTGAAAGAAAGTTAGACAGGCAGAAGTCATCTGAAACCCCAGATGTCTCCACAGGACCAAATAAACTGACACATGAAGAACAAGAGATAGAAAAGTATTTAAAAGATTATCAAGAAGTTTCTGAAATAGTTGGGTCACACGATGACAGAGGGCCTGTTCGAGGAGGTCTAATATGTCATATTCCTCAAGAAGTTAACAAGTCCCTTAAAGGTTCAGTAGACAAGGGCACACCCCGATCAGGAAAGAAAGATGCTTCTTTATCTTCTCCTGAAGTTCAGGCCAAAGATAAACTGGCAGATGAACCTGATGAAAGTGATGTTTGGGAAAAAATTAATTTGACTGTCAAGGAATCTGACTTTAAAGAGGGGGAGCCTGCACAGAAAGTCGTCACAGTGATTTTGGACTCCTCAGACATATTTGTGTCAGCAGCTGAAGGCCAAAAGAGTAATTCGGAGACTAAATCTGAAGGTACCAGTGATCAAAACTCAGAACAAGCAATCAACCAGAAGAAAGACACAGATGGATCCTATAAGACCAAGGCCGAACCAGTGAATGAAAAAACTACAGTTCTGAGCGTCTCATTTTTACAAAATGAGACAAAAGCGGCTAAGGAAGTTGGCACTTCTGAGATGGATAAAAGGGTAAAAGAGCAGCACATTTTTAGACATACAGAGGAAACTACCAAAGATGAAAACGTCCTTATCCCAAAAGAACCAAGAACGTCAATGACAGTACCTTGTGCTCCAGGACCAATAGAAGATAACAGACCAGACTCATCTAAGTTGGATCTAGGAGAAAGTGAAAAGATGGCCCTGGTTGAAGCCCAACCATCATCTGTTACAGAGTCAATTTCAGGTAGAATAGAAAAAGCAAAAACATCCACAGAATTGGGCACTGTAGAGGAAAAACGTACAAATAAAGACTACTCCACAGAAGAGCAAACTCATATAAAACTTGACATAAAGTTAAAGAAGGAACGAGTGAGCAATGACAGCTTCTCCACTGCATCTGGCAATTTTGATGAATCCTTTGGAAAAGGGGACACAAAACCTGCCGACACAACCGTTGTTTCCGTTCAAAAAGACAAAGAAAAGAGCAGCAAAAAAGAAACTCAAAGTCAGAAAGAAACAAATTTGGAAATCCATCAGCAACAAATGAGTGACGTTGAGAACAACACAAGTGATCTCGGGTTAGTCAGAGTCTCTGCCGAGATTCACAGGTCAGAAGAGGACAATGACTTTCCAATGTTTCTTCAAAAGAATTCAAGTTTAGAACTTACTCAAAAAACTACAACGGATTCCAAATCACAAGTGCTGGTTGAACCAGACCAAAGCAAACAACAGGTTTCCGAAGTTCCAGGCAGATCTGGTCAACTGGCTTCCATAGATCCAAGCAATACTACCTTCATAGAGATTTCTCTATATGACCAGGTCACACCAAGCGGACAGTCCAACAACCTGGTGGAAAATGTCCTTGACCAGTCAGCAACATGTCAAGATAATAGCTCTGTAATGCTTGAGAAGATTGTGGTTGGTCCTGATGTTAGGGTTTTGCAAGTTAACATATCAGCTGAAGAGGAGAAGCCATTTGACGCCTGTGAACCCACCATCAGAGGTGAAGACAAGTCAGAAAGCCCCAAGTCTTCTGGTCTTGGGCTCTTGGTTCAACCATCACCCCCGACAAAGGCTGGCATCAACTATGGATCTTTGGAACTAAAGGAAGTCCAAGGACTTCCCATCAACACGGAAATAGGAAGAGAAGAAGAGAGAGTCCATACAACCACACATATAGGCAGGAAGCATAGGACAACCTTATCTAGTGGGCAAGACCAAGACCAACAAAGTTCCTCTACCACTCTATCCATCCCCTTGGAGACTACAGAACAAATGAAGGACCAAGCAAATCAAGAAACTAGGCCAATTTCATTTGATCTCTCCTCGGTGACAGAGAGTCTCAAGGTAACATACCACAATTTTATTATTTCACGTTGGACATCACAGCAGGATTTTCTTTTAAGAAGTCTGAACGGGTGCTTTAGTTCCACATACCAAAAACATGTGATGTGTACTCGTACTATTACGTTTCATTGACGTACATATTCATACTTGTAATCCAGAAGGTACGCATGTGTAATTGAGTTATCCATGTATAAACTGTTAATCCAGTTTAAATTCATGTTTTTATTAGTTTTTCTGAGTGCGAAGAGTAGAAACACATGTTGTGGTTAATTGAAATACGATTTACATATTTAAATTAGGGTGTAGAAAGAAACGCTCTGCAATAAATTCTGCGTTGATTTGAAAGAACATAGGAAAATTGCTTAGATCCATGCATCTCAATATTTTTTTGCACCAATCTTTGGGTTTAGGTTTATGACTGTTTGAGTAGCAAATCAACACACTCTAAGTACATAAGATCCCAAAATTGAATGTTAAGGCAGAGTCTGGTCTCAAACATTGTTTTTTTTAGCGCTGAGCAGTGAACTCTACTGACTAAACCACCGAGGCTGATGATGTCATGAGGGCAATTGGTGGATTAATGACAAAATTAGACGCAGAGTTACGCCTATCTTCAGGAAAGTTACGAGGGGTGAAAGAAGAGGTGCAATAATGTGCACACGCATGGCTCGTCTTTTTTCTCGCTGTGACGGAGAACAGCAGATTCAAGCATTTTTAAACTCAAAACAAATCTATGACTCATACCTGCAGATTCAAGAGGTCGTGTGTAATAACTTGTACTCATACACTTAGAAAATATAGTCTTTGTTGTTTTTTTTATGACAAGTCTTCAATTAAGCACGCTTACCTTCTGGATTATGAGTATAAATATGTAGTTACGTCAATGCAACTTAATAGTACAAGTTCACATCTTATGTTACGGTTATGTGGGACTAAAGCACCCATTCTGACTTCAAAGGTTTGGATGAGAAAACCTAGAATTTTTGATAATGTCTTTGTTCTACTATGACAGCTGAGCAAGTCCACCAGTATGCTCAAATGCTCTCAAGTGCCGACCTCTGCCAGCAGAGATGTCTTCATGCAGGCACCTGAACAGTGGCAGCTTAAGACCATTATGACTGAGATCCAAAACTCTACTGGGTCCAAAAATCAGGTACCACTCAAGTCCACCTGTAGACACATATCTGTTTTCTTGTCTGAATGATTTTATCTTTCTGAAGGCTGTACAACTTAAGGACTTCTCCAGATCAATGATGGCGTCTTCAGATGATCTAGAACGTGTCAAATGCCTTCAGTCTCAGCTCTTGAGGCTCAAGTGCCAGATTCCCCAAATGAATCTGGATTTTGTGACCCAGCAGCTTGCAGACGCTCGGGTACTTTCTCAGACCAGAATCATATTTACTTAGTAAAGTTGCTTGCTCACCCAAACACTGACTAGAAAGTTCATACCTTTTGTTTTGGATTTACAGGAGATCCTAGACACAGTACAACGTGGGGCATCTGGCCTGACCCAAAGAACTGGCAGTAACGCTCCTGACAATCTGGTGGAGCAGTGGAACGTGTTGGCTAGAGATGCAGTAGAACTGGTGAAAACCAAAGAATCTCTAAAGGTTGTGGTTGTTGAGTTCTGTCAGCGGACTGCAGAAATTTCTACCCGACTAAAAGAAGTCAAGTCTGAGCTGGCAGCTCTGGAAAAGTGAGTAGAGCAGACATCTTTCATCTACTGTTTTAGTCTTACACTTTACTCACCCATTATTGGTGTCACAGTTCTTCTTCAGATGCCAACAAGACGCAGAGATTTGGCACTGTGGTGAGGACTCTGGACCAAAACCAAATTGCTCTCCGAGATCTCCAGGAAACACATAACCGATTGAACGCACACCTCTGCTTTGACCAGCGAGTTATCACAGACATGGAGCTCAATAGCCTCAAGCAAGATCAAACATATCTGGAGAGAACAATTGAGAGGATGCTTCGTCACACAAGCATCCAGTCCAGTGAGACTGGTAACATCCTCCTTGAGATCTCCATGCTTCAGGGAGAGCTGGAATCTCTCCATAATCACCTGAAATCCCTGAGTTACCCAGTAGCTGACAGAAGCATGGCTCATGAGCTAATACAGGTAGAAGCTGAAGTGAAAGCTGCTCAGATGACATACACCCTGCTGAATGAGCAGGCGGAAGAGGTCCTGCTAGAATTGTCATGCAGAGACACCAAAGAGATTAATGGGGGTTTGCAGAATATCAGAGACCAGCTGAGCAGCACAGAGGAACTGCTCTCTTCTTTGGTCCAGACGAGCAATAATCCTAATATGGAAAAAGTAATCAGGAAAATTAAAACCAGCCTGGGCTGGGTGACAAAGACAGACAAAGAGATTGAAGGTCAGAGGAGACGGGTGCCGCTCCTCCCTGAGAAGGTCCACCAACAGCTCTGTGACCTTAAGAAACTTCAGTCAGAAGTCACCTCCAAGCATGGACAACTTGATATCCTTGTGGAGGAGGTTACAGAACTTCTTCCTGGGCTTGACCAAGAACAGGAAGTATCAGTGGTCCAGTCATCTCTGAGTTTATTAAGAGAACACTACAAATTGATTTCAGAAAAGCTGACTACAGTCTTGCGAGAGGTTGAGTCACATTTACAAATGAGGGAAAAGCTATCAGAGCAGATCACAGAGTTGGATTCTTGGTTAGAGTCTCAGTTGCTCAAAGAGTCTGTCAGGATCACTGAGGCTGAGCCGCGAAGTCCAGCAGAAACTGAACGAAAGAGTCGTCAGATTCAGGAGATGCTTACAGAAGCAAAAAAGCAAATTTCAGCTTGCGAGAATCTTCTGTTAAAGAGTGATCACATTGGAGAAGGGCTGAGTGCCCAGGAGACATGCCAGCTGTTTGACAAGATTGCAGATCTGAAAGCTGAGATCCTGGCCATTAGCAGTTACCAGGATATGAAACAGAACCAGCTAGACCAGCTGGTCCTGCATTTGGATGTTAGCCAAAAAGATGTGGAGATGTTGGAGAAAAGTCTCCGTCAGATGTTGGCAGATCTAGGCAAAAAAAGGTTTCCCATCACTATTGAGTCCTTACAAGCCTTGCAATCATTCCAACACTTGATTCCAGAACACAAATTGAAAGTTGATATTCTTGCGCCGTGGATCCCTCAAGGAAAGACCAAGGCACTTTACTCATCTATCAACGATCTTCAAAGTAGAGTGTCTGCTCTGCAAATTAGGGCACAGGATCATGAGAAATATCTGGACATGAGGAAGGCACTTGGAGATCAGATGAAGAACATCCAGAAGAACATACAACAGACTAAAGACGACAGTGTAGAGGTGAAGGAAAGGTTCCATTTATGTTTGAAGCTCCTGGTACAGATTCCTTTGGTCAAGTTCTTATGTGTTGAAGCAGAATCAATACTTCAGACTGTGTCCCCAGACATGTACCCCTCACAGCTAAGCACAGAACTCAGTCAGCTTCAGCAGACCAGAGATACTCTAGCCACTTGGGAGGTGACACTCTTCAACAACCTAAGTGTCTTTAAGGAATCGCACCTGGATGGTCAGGACCAGGAGATAATGGCCACTGCAGGTTTCATCCAGGCCACCAGTCAGGCTCTGCAGAGTCCCCCACAACTTGAGCCCATAGATGAAGTGATTCTTCAAGAGTATCTAAAAGTTCTGTGTTTAAGGAAAACTATCGAGACCAGAGTCAAAGTCTGTGAGACTCTGGCTAAAAAGACAACAAGAGAAACTCAAGATGTTGCAGAGGGGAATGAGGCGGTTCTAAGACGGTGTGACTGCCTGATGGTACATAAAGATTCTAAATACTATTTTCTGAATTCTGAATTCAAAAGCTAAAGCTGAAATTTCTTGATCCTGCAGGAGAACCTGTGTGAGGCTCGGGCAAGACTCCTGACCTTCACTTTGGCTGTAAAGGGTGTTCTTCGCTTTCTTTGGGATGCCCAAGCATCTATACTTCCCCTACAGGGCCCAACTGGACGAGCCAGTGAGAGACTGCAGGAGACCGAACTGGTTTTGGCTTCATTTGAACAGAACCTTCAGATTCACATGGATAAGCTGAAGGAACATGTTCCCCAGCACCCATACCTGAACACAGAGTTGGTGGAGCAACTGCTGGAGGACATTGTGAAAAACATTTTGATGAAATCATCATTACTGAATGCCCAAGGACTTGACCAGCTGCAGCTCCTCAGCAGGTCTGTCTACATACCCTGTAATAAAATAGTCCATAGAGGATCTTGTCTCTTAGCGTGATGATCTAAATTGCCAGTGGTATTAGAATTTAGATAATTTAGCATCTGTGTAAAACCTGCCAATCTTTTGATTATAAGTTCAATTTAATTCCATTTACAGTGCATTGTGTAATTGTGTGTGTCTTTCAGGTGTACGGAGCATCAGAAGAAGTTTGTCAAAGATAAAGACGACTTGCTCACTAAACTTCAACTCTCAGAGAAGAAACTTGCCGAGATCATTAGTCACAAAATCAGGGGGATCGCTGACTGTAGGGAGCAGAAAAAGAACTTGGGGGTTAGTAACTTTGCCCTATTCCTGATAGCAGGTTAATACTAATTGCAACTTTTACATTGCAGCTTCTATGTGAGGAGTTGGAATGCCTGTGGGGTGGAATGAAGGACTTGGAAGACATCTGCCCAGAGTGGAGCTGCTGTTGTGGCCAGACTCTCCTTTGGGAGAGGAGGCAGGTCCTACGACTACAGTGCCTGTTGCAGTGTCTTATCAATCATGGCAATGGGAGGATTTCAGAGTGGAGTGACATTTGCAGCAGCGTACGTTTTTTTTATAGTTTTTCCTGGAAACATCAAAGCTTTTTCCTAACTTTTTTTTTTATCAGGTGGAGAAGGCTACTTCTGCTCTACATTTGGTCGAGGCTGAGCTCCCAGATGGCTCAAGGGTTCGTTCTATGTCCACAAAGGAGCTCATGGACCTGCGGCACATCTGGGAACACTATCAGGACCAGCTAGACTGTGAACACCGTTCTCTGTCAGCGTTGGAGTTAAGAGTTGCTCGTCTACTGCGAGTCCCAGCTAACCAGGAGAGGGCGCCATCCCACCCACTCTGTCAACAACTTCAAGCTATGCAAGACCACTATTGCAGGTAGGAGGCGCAGTCCTTCACTATTGTATCAGTCTGTGTCATCTAACTGTGTGTCTGTGTGTGACAGACTGAGGCTGAGCAGTAGAGATGGTCTCATGATGACCGGAATGGAGCTGAAGGACAGAGAGAAAGTTCTGAATGAGCTGCAGGAGCTTCAGGTTCATGCTTCAGCTGTTGCTGGTCGTCTTCAGTCAAGCGCAGATGAGAAGGAAGAGCTTCAGGTGATTTACACTTCTTGACTATTCATAAAAGTGGACAAACATCTTTGCTGTTTTGATGAGTGTATTTCCTGCAGGAGATCCATGGTCAGCTGTGCTCTTACAAGTCTTTGATGCAGCGGATCATGGAGCGTCTGAAGACCAAGTATTGTGAGATTGTGGTCCCTGTGGAGGTTGAGGTTCTTCAGAATGAGGTTGAGAAGACATTGCAACAACTAGAGGTTAAGGTAGACCAGGCGATAGAGATGAGTGGACCAGTCAACAGACTTGGTGCCAAACTATCTGAGATCCGGGAGGGTCTTGAGTCTGTCCAGAAGAGATTGGAGGACAAAAGTTCCACTGTGGTTGAAACCAAGGTCACACAGAAGGTAAGTCTTTTTCCTGTCGCTCATAGTTTCTCCTGTATCGTATAGGTTTCCTCACCTTTTCCATGTCTCTGGTCTTTTGGGCAGCGGGTGTGGGATGAGCTTGATAAATGGCACTCGCGTCTGGCCCTGCTGGAAGTGGAGTTGCAGGACCTGGATGACCCGATGGTGGCCCTGTCTTTGACAGAGCGTCTGGTGGAGGAACAGCAGCATCACTCTCAGCTCGCCCAGCGGGCAGAGCAGAGAACCACCCTGCTGAGCAAGGTCCTGACCACTTCAGAACCATGCCAATTTTGGACAAAATAACCTGCTGCCTATCTCTCTGGTTTCAGGTCCAGAAGTGGCTGCAGCAGCACAAGGAGATGATTGACAGTGCTAATAGCTGGATGACGGAGGGCCAGTCGTGGCTCGACGCCCCCTGCAGCTACAAGACAGCCAAATGTCTAAATGACCATGTGAACGCTCTGAAGGTCTGATGAAACAATCTATGCTAGTTATTTGTCTACAGATCTGATCTGTTTCCTTGTTCAAATTTTCTAGATGGTCTTGGACGACTCAGTTCAGATCCGGTCAACCCTGCAAGATTTTAGCTCGGTTCTGACCGAGATGTCTCAGGTCTGTGATGTCATTGGTCTGCAGCAGCAGCTGGCTGACGCTGATCGCAGAGTAGCTGAAGTACAGAAGAGGTTCAGCGAGCCACTGTCGCAGCTGCAGCATGCTGCTGCCGTGAGTCCCTGCAGGAGGTGCCACCACACTGGCTGCATCACTAACATAAAACTCTGTGTTTGCAGGAGGTGGAGGCAATCGAACAGGAAGTCAAGAAGATGGACAAAGATGTGGAGGAAATCCGGTTGCTGCTGTCGTGTCCTGAGAGTATGCCAAGTCCTCGACAAGAAACTCTTCAGGTCAGTGTCCACCAGAAAATATACAAGTGCTGTCAACTATAACCTTAAGATCACTGACACCATGGTGACTTGAGAGTCTGCACATCAGTAGTGGGTCTACACGTCAGAGACCTAAGTAAAAAAAAGTAGTAAAATCTCTACAGGTTATTAGCACCATGGGGACTATAGGATCTGTAGGTCAGTGAGGGAATAAGCAGTTAGGGATCATTTAAGGTTTATGGGATGCACCTGGCACACAGCCTCTGAAAGCTTCTGTTATTTTTTAGGCGGCAGAGCGACAGATCCAGACCATGAGGAGCACCATAGCAGAAATCCAGAGATGTAAACCAGAACTGGGTCTTCCTCCAAAGTCTGAAGAAACCCTGCTGGTCTTCACTGTGGTTGACCAACTCCAGAACCTGCTGCTGGACCTGGAGAAGGTCTAGAAGCTCCTCAGTCAGTGAATCGTTGTCTCACCAAACAGTAGTACAACTCTCTTTCTTCTTTTGTAGAAAGTTCCCGCTCTGTTCATCCAGCAGCCGCTGACTCCAGTTGTAGTCCAGCCACCAAGTTCCCTGCCGGAGACTGAGGTCTTTCAAGATTTTGTTACGCCATCATCTAGTATTTTTATAAAATGCTTGCAGCTAAAAATTATACAATACTATATGGTATTAGCTATGCTAAAAGCTGGGGATATGCTAACTGCTTGTATTGCCATTGCAAGCAACTTGTATTCATGACTGGTATTGAGGCTGTTATTAACTACGGTAGCTACGGGTATCAACACGTCATTACAAGCTTGTATTGGTTTGATACAGCTGTTACTGTGCTACGCTAGCTACGTGAAAACAACAACTCTTTACAGCTCTCTAATGAGCAATCTAATTAACAAAGTCTCTCGTCAGGGGGTGCAGTCGGGCCACATAAGAATCGCTCACATGGAGGACAACGTGTTGGGAAAATCCGGAGCTACCCTACTAAAAGTGGAGCAATCGTCACCTGAGCAGAGATTGTCATGGTCACATGACAGACGTCAGGTGAGTTTGATGCATCTTGACATGGTGGAGGACATGCAGCAAACCCTCCTGCTGGAGTTTCTTCTCGGTACTCCAGTCACCTCGTCACATTAAGATTTAGTTTCTGTTGAGTGGTAAAAGTCATGGCGCCTATGACAACACTCGCACGGTCACTGGTTCAATTTCCTCTGCTCTGGCGGGCATTATGGAGCACGATCACTGTGACCATTGACCACAGCAGACGTGTTTCCGTGTCAGCAGCAGGATCATGGCAACAATTCTCAGCAGAGTTCGGAGGTCGCTGGAGGAGGTGTGTGGTGGTGGCTGTGGGACACTTTCCTGGGCGTGAAACCAGAGGTAAAAGCAGACCACCTCTGATGTCACTTCCTGCCTCCATGATTCTTCCCCCTTGAGTCCCACTGTGACCTTTGAACCTCTTGACCTCCGCGCCTGAGCCCCCGATTCTCCAGTTATTGGTGACCTTGTTGGTTGATGTTTCCTTAGTAATGGTTTAGGTCACACTGGACATTTGGGGATTCAGGATCCTTCTTCCTTTAACCTCTTCTAATCAGAATTACATGTCGCTAACCCGCCTGTCAATCATCTTCCTGATCACACTTTTACCTCTCACCTCTACTGCCAGAGTTGTTTGTTTTGGGGGGAAACATTGAAATGCCTTCTTAGCAAGAGTGGATCGATGAAGCTGAAGATTATAAGTTATTTGAACAAGTTAAAAAATCAGCGACATCAATTCAATAATTCGGCTCCTGATTAGAAAAGAAAATTCAAAGAATCATTAAACAAAATCAAAGAAAGCTAAAACTGAGATTTACCTCATAATCCTCTCGACTACAAATTATTCTAAAGTAACTAAGGATTAAACTGAATAAGATTCAGGACACCTAAACAATCCTCAGATTAACATGAAACTCTAATAAAATCAACCTAAATGGATGATGTTGTGTTGCAACAACCACAAGTTTACAAGTTTGTATCGAGGCTTAACGGGTATGTTCAACTAATTCAGTTGTAATGTGTGGATAACCCGTACATCAACATTTCTTAAGTGTAATATGATTGATAAAGTAACTCAGACAAAAGTTTAAATTTATTAATTGTCCTCCTAGGACCCTGAGATTACAGTGCAGTTGCAACTAGAGGCAGAGGCAGAGGCAGAGGCAGAGGCAGAGGCAGAGGCAGAGGCAGAGACAGAACCAGAGCCAGAACCAGAGCCAGAACCAGAGCCAGAACCAGAGACAGAGCCAGAGCCAGAGCCACAACCACAACCACAGCCAAAGCCAGAGACTGAGACTGAGACTGAGACAGAGTCAGAGTCAGAACCAGGACCAGTCAAAGAACCGGGTCACATCACAGCTGCAGAAAATGAGCAGGTAAACATCACACATACTCACACGAACACACACACACTATTATTAAACCTGTGCCTTCCTCAGCTGTCGGAGAAACCAGTCGAAACAGAACCATCAGGTCAACATGATATCAGAGCTGAAGATGACCCACAGGTGAACAACATAACCTTTCCACACACGCTAACTCACTCTTTCATGCTCACCGACACACTCGTCTTCCCCAGATCCGAGCCATCACCTCAGGCCCGGCAGAATCCAGCAGTTCCTCAGAATCTATACAGTCATCCATTTCCAGTACCCCGTCCGGATCTGAGAGCATGGTAAACACCAGCACCGTTAGACCCTCCAAAACCCAGTCCAGATGTGTAGTGTCTTAGATTGTAAGGATCATCAGGCCCGACTTTAGTCCCAACCGAACCTGCAGCTGAAGAATGTCCTCCGGATTTGGACTCAACAAAGGTTTTTCAAATGTCCTGGCTTTTACAACCAGACACTTACTATTTCATTTCGGACCTGGTGTGCTGTGACGTGGTTCCGGGCGGACTCCCGGAAATCTCTGCTGCTTCTCTGTGGTCAGCAGAGGAAGTGCCTCTTATAGCCAGGTGGTTGTTGACATGGTGGCGGTAGTTTATGTACCGGATCAGATGGTTTGACATCTGCATGAGTTTATCCTGATCCGTTTTTTAACGATTGTATGAAATTAAATTGTAATCCCTTTGTGTTTGTGTTACATGACAACAAGCTAACTGTTAGCTAAAACTGCTGTGTAATCTAGGTGCATTGATAACTGATAATTAATGTGATGATTAACACTGTTACTGGTGAAAATACTGCAACTCTGAAAACGTTTAAAGGTTTCTACATTCCAGCTTTGACAATATGCCTGCTCATCAACAACAGGACTTCATATTTCAGAGACCCCTTCACGCCACTTCCACCACAGGTCCCATCCAGTCGCCATGGTGACGCTACTGTTCCCCTTATTGCCTGTTTTGCAGAATTTTCACTTCAGTTTAAACATTAACGGCATGTTGGTGTAAATTCTACTTCCTGTTCTTCAATAAACCCCAGCAGTGAAACATGTGTCTGTCTGTGTCGGGACAGTGGAGCAGCATAACCCCCCCAAGTCCAGACACCAGTCTGAAGTTCAGTGAGGCTCTAATGTGTGAAGCATGACTGCGTGAATGGGAGTTGGGTGTGTCACCTTCAGATGTTCGGGTGTTTGCATGGTACAACCCTGTGCGATGCAAGAGTCAATGAATGAAGTTCGCATGGTAAGACTGTGTGTGCCACTTGTGGGTGTGCGAGAGACGGCATGGTACGACAGTATGTGTGCCACTAGTGGGTGTGGGAGGGTTGTCTATCTGTGTAGTACAAGTCTGTTTGTTGCACAAGTCGATGTCTGGAACAGTTGTGTGTATGGAAGAAGTGCGTCAAAGTTGAGTGGATAAGTGTTTGGTGGGTCTGTGGCATGAGTGGTTGGTTGTGTCAAATAGTACATATTTGTGTGTGGAAGAGGAGTATTCAGCGTGTGCGTGTGGGAGCTTGTGGGTAGGGTTGGGTGTACCATAACTCTAAGAGTGGCTTACAGCTGTGAGATGAGTGGATGAGGCAGGAGTTTGTGTGTGTGTGTGTGTGTGTGTGTGTGTGTGCGCGCGCTTGCAGTCCCAGAAGTGGACTCATAATGGAACTACATTTTTTTTTGTTTCTGGATCAACACTGTGGGAGGATTTTTACTCACAGTCATGGTGTTCAGATGAGGGATCTGGTCACGTAGGACGGATCAGTCAACTAATGGAGACACAAGCAAGCAGTCGGCAAAGTAACTTTGTTTCCCAAGATGTCCAAGCATTAATGAAGGTCAGGTGCTGTCCGGAACTGTGCCTTAACTCAAATGATGACATGGGTAACACAAACAGAGATCTCTTTAAATCCAATTCACCAATTTATCTTTAAAGCCATTCATCAACTGGTCCACTGGTTCAGGTGAGAGCGGGAGGGCCAGAGTCACCTTTGTGGCAGGTGCTGTTAAGGCTGTCAGTGATGGTATGATGCTAGTCTTTGAAGACGCTCATGTGTTAGCATCAATGGTAGTTGAACATGTGCCGATGATAACAAAGAAACTCACATGCTAACACAACAAAGAGTCTGAACCCACCAGACTTCCTCTGCTGTGCAGGACGAGACGTGCCACTCGTTGGATCGTCTGATCCGCAGAGTGAAGGTCCTGGTGGACCATGGTCACAAGCTTCTGAGTCAAGATATAGCGTTAACCAGAAGGTGTTATGTCCAGCAGCAGCTTGCCGAACATACGGTCCGTGAGTCTTGGTTATGTGATCTTTTTAGGTGTGGCCTATTGTTAAACCTCAAGTTTGCTACTTCAGAGGTTCTTCCAGTTCCTAAGCCAACACTGGCAGGTTATCCAGGTCCTGAGCACGAGAGCTCCTGAGGTTTCCCCCTGCAGGTCTGGAAGTCTTATGATGGAACTTCGGGGGGATGTGGTCAGTCTGCTGGAGCAGGCCCTGGAGAAAGAAACCAACCTGAAAGAGACACTCCAAGTACTACTCCCAGTCTCCTCTTCACATAAAGATGTGCTGATATATTTGTGACTCTTCTACTTAGATGTGGTCCCGGTGGGACGAAGACAAAATCTGGTGGGACGCCCTAATGAATGGAGTCCAAATGTCATACATGACCCTGACTACAGGGGTTGATCTGCAGTCTGTCTGGCAGGTCGGTCCTGCTGAAGTCCCTTCAAAGTGAATGTTGTTTTGCAAATTGTGGACTCTATACAGGAGTTATCTGAGGACAAGAACCGTCTCCGTCTCAGGCGCATGTTGGAGGATGGTCTGAGGCTTCACGCAGCCGGCTGCATAGAAGTGGGCATGGTCTGTCAACAGATAGAGGCTCAGATGAAAACTCTGAAGAGGAGAGCAAAGGCACAGGTCGCACAATCTGAGATAAAAAAGAATTTGATGAGAAAGTAAGTGAAGTAGTCCCAAACCTTTACGAACACCTTGATGACATCACCTTGTCTCTCAGATTTTTCCCGGATTCTGCCAAACTTTGCAACTGGATGAGTGAAGCCAGGCAAACAATTGAAATGTGCAGTCAGGCCCAAAAGGGAGCAGATCCAGATGAGAAACAGGAACTTTTCCTTTTGATGGTGGTGAGTCTAAAACTGCCAGTTGCATAGTTGTTCCCAGAAAGTCTATATTAAACACTGGTTCGGATTCTGTGCCGTCAGAATGTATCTAAAGAACTGGAGTTCTGGTCAGGACTGAAGACGACAGTAAGCAGCTCAGGATCTCAACTGCTCCAGCTGCTAGAGGAGTCCTCAGACCAGGATCTGGAACTGGACTCTGTCACGATTCGGCTCAGGCAGGTGGAGCAGGACTGGTCCAGTCTGGTGACAAAGGTTCCAGTCCTGCTGCGAGATCTCCATCAGGTCAGTGTCGGTGTGTTTGTTTTGTGTGTGTGTGTTTGTGTGTGTCATCCTGTGTGTGTTTGTTTCTCAGCATTGGACAGACAGAAGCAACCAGCAGGTTGTGCTGCATCATTTGCTGCGTTGGTTTTCTGGTGTTGAGTCCAGGCTGGAGAACCTTCGTAGTCCGGTCAAAACTTGTGTTGCTGCAGATCTACAAGCTCTTCTCACATCGTACAAGGTGTCATGATCAACACAAGATTCTCAGAATTAATTTGTTCTGGAAACAAACCAAATCTCTGTCTTCTCAGATGATTGGTTCAGAACTTCAGGCCCACTGGCTCACACTGGACTTCGTCAAAGAGCCAATCCAGTGCTGTACAGAGGATCCCAGTCAGCTGAATCAGTTTGCGGAGGACCAGGGTCAAGTCTGCAGCCTTGGGCAGCGACTTCAACAGGAAGTTCGTTTTCAAGTAAGTGACTAAGGGTGGCCTGAGAGTGATGTCACTGTGATGACGCCATGATGACACAACAATATGGCCACGGGTCTCTCCCAGATCCATCAACTGGAACGGGACCTGAGGACCAGGAATCGACTGTCTGCCCGACTCCGGGAGATGAACAAGTGGATCTCAGACATGAACCTCTGGAGAGTCTCAACACCGACAACCCTGATGGACATACAGCACAGCCTGGAAACCTGTGAGGTCAGAGATCATAGCAACATGAAATAACTCTCTCACATCACAGAATACTATATTTGTGTGCGTGTCTGCAATGCTTTATTGTGACTTTATTGTGGGTGCATTTGTGACTATGTTTTTGTGACTGTGTGTTTCAGACAGTGGAGCTGAAGATCCAGCAGTACTTGTTGGTTCTTGAGACTTTTCGGGCTGAAGCTCATGTGGACTGTGATGTCACTAGTGCGACTGAAGAGTCACTCAGAAGACTTCAGCATCACGTATGATTTATCATAGTAGTGTGTAGGGTCAGAGGTCATCAGGTCCAGACTCTTAACTAGTCACTGTCGTCCAGGTCAAGATGCTGAGACCTAGTTTGACTGACAGCCACCATCTTTGGGTCTCCGTGGAAACAGGCCTGCAGGAGCTACGGCGTCAGGGAGTGAGAGTTGGAGGAACTCTGGAGCTCCTTTGTGGCCCTCAGCTCTGCCTGCAGGGCCAGCGACTCCTGCACGCTCGTCTGAAGGTGAACGATACATGTGCGGGCCCTCCTCGCTGATGTTGGTTCTTAGACTTGTCGTGTTCTACAGAACCTTCTGGAGGATACTGAGAAAAGTGAGTCGGACTGGAACAACCTAACTGAGATGATGATGTCACTGCACGATGTCATCAGTCCTGCTGCCGCTCAAGTCCTCGATGAGCGTCTGAACCAAGATAGAGAAAGGTGACACACAAACACACACACAAACATGAAAAAAATAATCTTTGTTCATAGACACAAACACACAAAAACAATCCTACACAACCATTCATAGAAACACACAAAAGGAAAATGTTATGACACACACATAATTAGACACACAAACTCTTTGACAAACATGCACACATGTTTATAGACATACACACACGTTCATAGACACATAAGGTAAGGTAAGGTAAGGTAAAACTTTATTGATCCCTCAGGAGGTCTCCTTTGGGAAATTGTTTCACATACACACACACCTTAACAATAATGCACACACGTTTGTAGATGCACACACAAAAATAATAAAACACATATTTATAGACACACACACAAACAATTGTGCAACCATGCTCATGCACACACTCTCACTCTCAGGTGGACTTGGGTTCTGGAGTGTGTGCGTCGTCGTCTGGGCCGCAGCAGCATCGTACTACAGTCGTGGACCAACTTTTACACTCAAGCAGCATCGCTGACACAACTACTGCTGACACTGCAAAGTGACATCACAGCTCTGGGGGGCGGGGCCAGTGAAGATGACATCACAGGGGAGGATCATGTTGATACTACCATCCGCAAGATCCAGGTGCTGACCTGTAGCACGTCATTGTCGAAGGTTCAACTCCTGATTTTGCCTCGACCCTGCAGGGTTCCCTGGCCAGAGTGGGTAGTTTGGAGTCAGACCTGCAGGGGGTGCTGGAGGCCTCAAGACACCTGATGGATCATCTGGATCCACTCGGCGCCTCTCTGCTCCAGTCAGAGTGCAGGGTGTTGACCCGGGACCTGGTCCGGCAGAGAGAGCAACTGACCCAGAGACGTGAGCGACTGCAGGTGACTAGTAACCATGAATGAGGCTTTTTCTGGCACTGACCCGGTCAGATCCAGACTGACCCAGATTGCCGACACGCTGACCCACTAATTAGAGTTAACGAGCAGCTTTGGTGTCTGCAGGAGGAGCAACAGAGTCTGACCCAACTTCACTGCCTGCTGGACTCTCTGGAGGAAACACTAGACCTGTGGCTGCACCGTCTGGACTCCCGGGATAAGGGACTCAACCATGACCAGGGACCTATCCGGGATCAGGGACTCACCCAGGACTCGGCTCAGACCCAGACTCAGAACCAGGTCACTGGAATTTATTTTTGGAATTCAATTTTTTTTTTCCGAAAGTTTCTCTTGTGAGCGTCATGTCTGATGATGACATCGTGCTTTCAGTGGACCCTCCTCCAGTTCAGCGGGCGGTCAGCCGACCTGGACCTGGTGAACGAGCTCAGCCACGACGTGTTGCTAAATGACGCCACCACTCATCGTCTTCAGCTGCTGAACTTCCGCTGGAGAGCCGCTGAGGCGAGAGCCGAGGAGGCGAGCAGGTAAGAGTCCATGTGGAGCATCTCACCTGCCAAAGTGACAACCTGTGTGTTTGTGGGGACAGTGTCTCGCAGGCACAAATGCTGAGTCGGCAGGACTTCCAGCGTCAGTGTGACCTCTGGACGTCATTCCTCCAGAAAATGGAAGAGAATATTGCTGTTGATGTTTCTGGAAGTTACTCTGGACTCAGAGAGCAACTGTGTATACACAAGGTACATACACAATACACAACCATGAGTTTGCACCAGGTATATACACAATACATAACCATATGCACTGACAACATATCTAGGGAAAATACAGCTGTGCGCACACACAAGGTATACACAACATAAAAAAAACAAAGCCATGTATAAACCAGGTGTACACACAAACACACTGAAGTGAACACATCATGTATACACACAAACACAGTGACGTATACACACAAAGTATACACACAAACATCTAGCCATGTGTACACAAAAGGTACACACACAATCATGTGTAAACAAACGGTATACACACAGACTACATATACTGTATGTGTACACACACACAATTAATAATCATGAGTACTCGCAAAGTACACACAAATATATGACTAATTATAGTCACAATGTATACATGCAAACACATAACATCTGTTCACACAAGCCAAACACAAACATATAACCATGTGTAGTCATAAGGTATACACAAACACATATAATCATGTGTATTTACAAAGTGTACACACAAACATATAACGTGTTCTCACAAGCCATTACCACTTGTACACACAAAGTATACACACAAACATACGACCATGTTTTCTCAGAAAGTATACACACAAACGTATAACCTCATGGACACACAAATTATACACATAAACGTATAACATGTGTTCTTACAAGGCATACACACAATCATATAACCATGTGTACTCACAAGGTATACACACAAACATATAACCATATGTTATCACAATGTATACACACAAACATGTAACCATGTGTACTAAAAAGGTAAACACACAAACATATCACCACATGTACACAGAAAGTACAGACACAATAATGTAGCATCTGTAGCATGTACTCACACAAACACTAATTTCTACACATATGTAGGCACGCAGTCGTGTATACACAAAGTATACACACAAATGGTTAACGGTGTGTGTGTGTGTCTGTCAGTGGTTTCAGGCCGAACTTTGCTCCGGTCACCAGATTCTTCACTCTGTAGAGTCAGAAGCTCTCCAGATGTTGCAGCGAGGTCATGTGGAGAACAGGTACACTCACACACACTCATGCCTGCACAAACGCACACTCAAACACTTTCCTCTGCTGCAGTACCAACTTTGTCCTCACACTTTCACAACTTCGTGAGCGCTGGCAGACGGTGCTGCAGCGAGTCGAGCAGCGCTGCTCTCTAGTGGAGAGTCTGGTGAAACGCTGGCATCGTTACATGCGTGGCCTGAAGAGGCTGCAGAGGTTTCTGAAGGAGGTGCGGGCGCTACTGCCCCCTGCTGGACCTCCACGCTGCAGCTTGCAGCAGCTGCAACTCTCTCTGGAGGAGCTGAAAGTAAGCAGGAAGTGACATCATGATTAAATCTCTGAGTCGTTATCATCATCATATGCTAATCCCATCAACCTCTGTGGTGTCACTCCCTGTCCACAGCTCACCCAGCAGCTATTCCAGCAGAACCAAAGTGGACTGGCCAGCACTCTGGAACTTGGTCGACAGCTCTTCTGTGCAGGCGACCAGGACACTCAGAACCAGATCCAGGAGCAGCTGGGGACCCTGCAGGAGGACTGGGAGACCCTGAAGCGGCTGCTGGGTCAAAGGTTGGACCTGACGAGGGCCACCATCCAGGTACACATTACTATTTTTTTTTTAAATGTTTGATTTCTTGTCTAAACCTGTTCAGAGGTTCTGGTCCTGGGCCGGAAAAGTCATGACCGACTGTCAATGTGTCTCTGGTCAGAACTGGGATCGCTGTGAGACCGGACTTGGGGTTGAGAAGCAGAAGCTGCAGAGGTTTGTGTCAAGATTGGAGCGGTCAGGACCGGAGGACCCGGAGCAGCCGATGACCTTTGACCCGATTGAGGAGGTGAAGAGTTTGAATTTGGAGTCAGAAAACTGATTTGGGATCTGAGGTCCTTCATACTCTCTGGCTCCGCCTCCCTCCTCCTCCCCCGCCTCCCCCCCCCCCGGGAGGTAATCCTCTAGTCGGACATCTCATCGTGTGTGTGTCACGCAGGAGGACAAGGACCTGCTGGAGGGCTGGGCCGAACGACTGGCAGAGTTGAGCGTCATGAAGTCGGACGTGTCTCAGTTCTTGCTGGCGGACGACGAGATGTTGCTCCAGCAGCAGGTGAAGGAGACGCAGCAGGAGTGGGAGGAGCTCTGTCTGCAGGTGAGCAGTAGTGGGGACAGGTGAGGCTACAGTCACAAGAAACACGTTCACACGTTGGTGTGCTGCAGGTTTCTCTGCGGGAGCAGGAGATCACGGACCGCCTGAGCGCCTGGATGATGTTCGACCAGAAGAACAAGGAGCTCTGTGATTGGCTGACGCAGATGGAGAACAAGGTGACCTCGTCCTCTGACCTCAACATCGAAGAGATGGTGGAGAAGCTCAAGAAGGTGAGAACAAACGAAGAACACACCACAGTAAGTGAAATCACAAGAGTCAGTGAAATCACTAGAGTCAGTGAACACACAAGAGTCATTGAACACACCACTGTAAGTTAACACACAAGAGTCATTGAACACACCACTGTAAGTTAACACACAAGAGTCATTGAACACACCACTGTAAGTTAACACACAAGAGTCAGTGAACACAGCAATGTAAGTGAACACACAACACAGTCAGTGAACACAGCAATGTAAGTGAACACACAACACAGTCAGTGAACACAACAAATTCTGTGACCATACTAGAGTCGGTGAACACAGCACAGGCAATGAATCGATCATAGTCATGGAATGCACTAGAGTCAGTGAACTTAATGTGGATTGATTGACAACTCAGGACTGCATGGAGGAGATGAACCTGTTCAGCGAAAACAAGACCCACCTAAATCAGCTCGGAGATCAGCTGATCACGGCCAGCAACAAGACCAAGGTGGCGGAGCTGAACCACAAGCTGAGCAACGTAAACAAGCGCTGGCAGCACCTGTTCGACCACATCGAGAGCAGGTACGGCACGTCTCCACAGTTCCTTGGCTAGCCAGGCACTGACCCTCCGTTGACCTTCAGAGTGAAAAAGCTGAAGGAGACTCTGGCGACTGTCCAACAACTGGATCACAACATGAACCAGCTCAGGACCTGGATGAACCAGGTCGAGTCAGACCTGGCGGAGCCACTGATCTACAATGTCTGTCACCACAATGAGATCCAGGACAAACTAATGGAGCACCAGGTGAGACCAGGACCTTCAGTGCGCACACACAGACTCACACACACACAGACTCATATATACAGTCACACACACATAGACTCACACACACACACAGACTCATATATACGCTCACACACACATGGACTCACACACACACAGACTCATATATACACTCACACACACATGGACTCACATACAGACTCACACACACATGGACTCATATATACACTCACACACACATTGACTCAAATACAGACTCACACACACATGGACTCATATATACACTCACACACACATGGACTCACATACAAACTCACATTCACATGGACTCATATATACACTCACACACACATGGACTCACATACAGACTCACATTTACATGGACTCATATATACACTCACACACACATGGACTCACATACAGACTCACATTCACATGGACTCATATATACACTCACACACACATGGACTCACATACAGACTCACATTCACATGGACTCATATATACACTCACACACACATGGACTCACATACAGACTCACATTTACATGGACTCATATATACGCTCACACGCACATGGACTCACACACACACAGACTCATATATACACTCACACACACATGGACTCACATACAGACTCACACACACATGGACTCATATATACACTCACACACACATTGACTCAAATACAGACTCACACACACATGGACTCATATATACACTCACACACACATGGACTCACATACAGACTCACATTTACATGGACTCATATATACACTCACACACACATGGACTCAAATACAGACTCACACACACATGGACTCATATATACACTCACACACACATGGACTCACATACCGACTCACATTCACATGGACTCATATATACACTCACACACACATTGACTCAAATACAGACTCACACACACATGGACTCATATATACACTCACACACACATGGACTCACATACAGACTCACATTCACATGGACTCATATGTACACTCACACACACATGGACTCACATACAGACTCACATTTACATGGACTCATATATACAGTCACACACACATGGACTCACATACAGACTCACACACACATGGACTCACACACAGAGTCACATTTACATGGACTCATATCTACACTCACACACACATGGACTCACACACAGACTCATTTATACACTCACACACACATGCACTCACATACAAACTCACACACACAGAGACTCATATCTACACTCACACACACATGGACTCACATACAGACTCACACACACATGGACTCACACACAGACTCACATTTACATGGACTCATATCTACACTCACACACACATGGACTCACATACTGACTCACATTTACATGGACTCATATCTACACTCACAAACACATTGACTCACATACAGACTTACATTAACATGGACTCATATATACACTCACACACACATGGACTCACATACTGACTCACATTTACATGGACTCATATCTACACTCACAAACACATTGACTCACATACAGACTTACATTAACATGGACTCATATACAAACTCTCACACACCCACACACTCATATAAACACTCACACACACACATAGACTCACATACAGACTAACACACACATGGACTCACATAACAACTCGCATCACACATATATTCACATGGAGACTCACACACACACAACCTCACAAACAGACTCACACTAGAGACTAACAAAGACATCACACATGAACTCGCGTACAGATTTACACACACATGGACTTACATACAGTCACACACACATGGCCTCATATTCCGACTCCCATACAAACTCAAACACACATGGACTCACACACACACAGACTCACATATACAGTAGACTAACACAAACATGGACTCACATTCAGACTCATGCACACATATAGACTCACACAAACATGGATGAAACAGACTCTTGCACAAAGACACCCATATTCACAGTCACACCCAAAAGCGTGCACACAATCTCAGACTCGCACTCAAACACAGACTTTTCACTCACAAACAAACTAGCACGCACACTCACAGAAAACCTAACGTACAACAAACACAACACAAGCGCACATGCACACAAACACACACACACTCAGTGTCATACATAAAAAAAACATGTTAACACTCACACAAAAAATTGCCACAGACACTTAGACTCACACATACATTCACAAACACACTCAAACTCACACATATTCACACTCAGACTCACACATACACTCATTCACAAACACACGCTCAGACTCACACACGCTCTTTGTCAACTGACAATGACTCTGCTTCAAACTTCAACGGGAAGAAGTGACGGGCTGATTTGGGAAGTTTGATTGACAGGTAAGGAGAGCACCTCCATTAGTCTGGATGTGTGAAACAGCTCGAGTGTTAAAGAGCTCTTCACTGTCTGGTCACCGTGGAGACGCGTACGTGTCTGTCAGTCTCCTGCTGCGTCGCCTGTCACCCTCAAACTCTTCGTTCTTACCTTGCTTCACTAGTCAAAGTTCTTCCCGGACCCGTCTGACTGATGTGTGCGCCCTCTACAGGAGCTCCAGAAGAAGATCGAGCGACATGCCGACAGCGTGTCATTGGTTCTGACCCTTTGCGATGTGCTGCTTCATGAAAAAGATGCCAGTACCAGCGACCCTGAACACGACTACGTCCAGCACACGAGTGTCAGTCTGGACCGGCGCTGGACAAACATCTGCGCCTCTGCACTGGACCGCAGGATCAGGTCAGGGTTATGGCGTCCCCTCAGAGTTCTTTGTCCTGACTGTAGGTCTTCTGCTCACGGCTCTGCAGGATCGAGGAGACCGGGCGACTCTGGTCTATGTTTCTGGAGAACTGGTCTAGACTCCACGACTGGCTGCAGACAGCCGAGCGGACAGCGGCGACCCCTGACACCTCAGACGTCCCGTACCTGCAGGCCCGCGAGGAGCTAAAGAAGTTTGAGGTGAGGACAGGATTTCCCCGACCCGTGACATCCACAATGAACTGAGTCACAGAGATGAGTGAATGTCTATGACAAAGGAAACCCACAGTGACTGAACTTTCCTTAGTAATGATTAGAGTTCCACTCCTCAGCCAGAATACAGATGACCACAGCACTCTAACCTGGTCTAGATAGAACCGATAGAGCAGCAGAGTTGTTGCCGCTCAGTTAACTGGTTAACCAGATTAGGGATGGCTAATCTGATCAGCTGGTCCCCATGACAACCGCTGATATTCCTGGTCCAAACTGCTTGTGCGGACACAACTGACCTACATCCTGGCACGCTTATCAGAAGTTGTTAAGTTATCCACACAGGTCACCAATAGTCCAGAGATTAGAGCTGGGTCATCGCATTGGGCTTCAGAGTGGGGTTGCTTTATACTACTCTGCAACAGGTAGAGGGGGTTCAGGGCCTAGTCATCAACTCAGCCCACCGCTTTTTCCTTTCCCATCCTGTCTTCAACATGGGTTTTGCCTTTAAAATAACTTCTGCTGACTTATGTGTTCCTGCGACAGGTGGTCCAGCGACAGGTATACGAGTGCCTGACTCAGCTGGAGCTCATTAACAAGCAGTACCGACGTCTCGCCTGCGAGAATCGCACCGACAGTTCAGGTGAGCTGAAGGACCTGGTGGAGCAGGGGAACCGGAGGTGGGACGAGCTCCAGCGCCGAGTGACCGCCATCTTGAGGCGTCTGAAGGTGATGGTTGGAAAAAGCCCAGGGTGTTCTGGGGTAGAGCGACTGTGTCATTTAACCTCCCTGGCGCCCCCCTACAGCACTTTACCTCCCAGAGAGAAGAGTTTGAGACCACACGGGAGGGAATCCTGGTCTGGCTGACCGAGCTTGACCTGCAGCTGACCAATGTTGAGCACTTCTCCGTGAGCCACGTCCAGAAGAAGATAGAGCAGCTCCATGTGAGTTCAGAGATTATCTTGAGTCGTGTACATTACTTACTTGAGGGACCTACAATGACCTATCAACAGTGAGTTTAATAGTTCACTTACTCAAGTTATGGAATTGCATTAAATGTCAGCAGCATATTCACAAACCGACCTTCAGATTAAGAAAGTTAAAATAAAATACCATGACCGGAAAAAGTGGTGTGTGTGTCTCCTATATTGAAGACATTGGTTTTCATGTTTATTTTTTTCAAAAAGACAAGCACGTTGACATGGCCTTCTCACAAAATAAAACTCATTTAAGACCATAATAATCAATAGAAAATAAATTAAAAACTTTTTTTCTTTCTGTGTGGCCCAGTAACAAATGCCTCACAAATAACAGATTACGGACCACTAAACACCAAACTACTACTACTACTACTATCGTAGTTGTCTATAAAACTGTGTCGAGTCTTTTACAGAACTAACCAGGGTCTTCCCACAGGGCTTCCAGCAAGACATCACAATGCACACAGATGGGGTTGACGCGCTGATCGTGTTTGGGGAGGTCCTGATCCAGAAGAGTTGTGCGGAGGACGCGGTCCTGATCGAGGAAGAGTTGGAGGAGCTGCACTCGTACTGTCAGGAAGTCTTTGGACGCGTCGCCCGTTCCCATCAACGGCTTGTTACAAGACAACAGGTCAGACGCCGCGACCACATTGTTTTTGACAATAACTGACCGCTGTCAATCATGATTCCTGTTGCAGCCACTGGAGGAAGAATTGTGGATAGACGAGTCTGATGAGCTCAACAGTGGTACGTCCTGGTCGGAGACCCGGCAGCAGGGAGGGGAGGAGTCGAGTCCGTTGAACAGTCACATATTAGCCGATCAGGTCAGATGTCACCTGCTGGCTCCTCCTCCAGAACGCTTTGGCGGCGAGACGCCCGTCAGCGTGGACTCTCTCCCGCTGGAGTGGGACCACATGGTGGACGTCGGCCGAACGTCCTTGCATGAAAAGGACGACGTGGACTTCAGTTCTCCTTCAGGTATCTAAGAGGCTAGATGCTAATGTGGACAAGTCTGAAAGGGTTTATCTTCCGCAGGGGCGTCAACGGCCCAAGACCTCTGGACCTGTACCGGTACTCCAGAGAGGAGCTTAAATAACCGGCACGCCAAAAGCATGAGGAGTGGATACCAACAGGGATATGTAGGAGACATCCCGCACGCAAACATATGTGCCAGTCAATTTTAAATAATCGTACTTATGTTTGTCTGTGTGTGTAGCTGAGCCTGATGAGCGACTGCACCTGCAGCATCAACAAAGTCCAACAAGTCCAGTTGACTCTGAATGACCATCAAGACCTGGACGAGTTCGGACTGACCAGCAGCTCGGCCCACAAACACCATGACTCAGGTAGGAAGGGATTCTTGTGACCGTGTGAAGAATCAAGTTCGACTCGACTTACTGTGGTTCTGGTGTCAGGAGTGATCCAGCGCTGGGAGCTGCTGCAGACTCAGAAAAGAGAAGAAGAACTTGACCTGCTTTGGCAGAAGCTTAATGCTGACCTCTGTGATGTCACTTCCTGGTTGGGTCGGATCCTACCAGAACTGGAGCGGTTGCAAGAGATCTCACCGTGTGCCAACATCCAGGACATAGAGAACAACATCCAGAGACTAAAGGTACTACTGGTGGACCCGCAAGGGCTATTGTCCCAGAACATTTAAACAAGCCATTGTCTGTGTTGTGTGGTTCTGGTTCCGGTCCAGGAGGTGCAGCGGTCGTTCCACAGTCACAAGTGCCTAATGATCTCTGTCAACCTCGCTGCTGCTCATTTCCTGCAAGGAGACTGCGAGCAGCTGCAGGATGCCCTGAGCTCAGCCAATCACAGCTGGACTCTGGCCTGCGAGTCACTGGACCTCTGGCAGAGGAATCTCCAGGCCGGACTGACGCAGAACCAGGTGAGTCTGACCACCAACGGATCCGTCCGTTGCCAACTGAACTAACTGGTCCTCAACAGGAGGTCCAGGAATCTTTGCGATCGCTGCTGCAGTGGGCCGCCTGCTTCCAAAACACCATCCAGCTGATGCAGGTCACCGACACGGTCCTGACCCCCAACCAGTTACAGGACCGCCATGCCTCGCTGAAGGTTCGACATGTTCGCAGAGCCGTTGCATTCTACCTGCAAACTTCACGTGCTCTCTGATGCCATCTGCAGGCGGAACTCCAAGCTCGTCAGGGACAGCTGGCGTCGTTGAGTGCGGCGGCGTCCGAGCTGCTGGTGGATGTCGGAGAGAAATTCACAGTCAGCGAGAAGCTTCACGTGATCACCAACAAGATGCAGCTGCTGCAGCGACAATGGGATGACCACATTGGGTCGCTGCAGACACGACCGGTGAGATGACCTGCCATCTTCACAGCAGTATGTACCTGTGTGTCATCTTGCGTGTTTGATTCCAGAAGCCATGTGACTGCAGTGGTGATGTCGCCTCAAAGCAGGTGAGTGCTGAGAAGAAGTCATGTGACTCATCAGGTTTTGAACTTGAACCTTGTCTTTCGTAGGATAACTCGGATATTCAGCCTGCAGAACCACAGTTGCCCATCAGGTGAGCTCCATCTTCCTTTCTGATGTGTTTTAGAGTGAGATTTGTGCTACTAACACCTCCCACTTCCTGCCAGCCGACAGCCGCAGATTTCTCAGCGACGACCTTTCATCTTCCGGATCCTGCGAGCGGCGTTCCCGCTGCATGTGCTGTTCTTGACACTGCTGGTGGTTGCGTGTTTGCTTCCTGCGCCCACAGGCGACCACGGCTGCGTCGCATTCAACAACTTTGCTCGCTCGTTCTCGCCGATGCTTAGCTACACCAATGGACCGCCGCCAACATGACGCTACGCTTTATAAAAACTTGTGAAGAGAAAATGTAATTATTTTTTGTGTTTGTTGTTTCAGAATTTGAAAAGATACGAAGAAGAAGTAACTTTTTCTGTCCCTCATGAAATCCTGAAGTATAATCTGAAATACAATTGTAAATGATTCTCGTCGTAACTTATTGTGTGAGCATATGTGTGTGTGTTCATGCCAGTAACCCACTGGACTTCAGAGTTGGGCTCAAGTTCTGACTTTTATTTGTCCACTAGAAGGCAGCATTACAAAGACACGTCTGAGCGAGAAAATACAATAAACAAGTAAACACAATTTGTTTACAAGAAAAATGTACAACATGATGCTAAAATGTTAGCATTCCTGAATTAAAGACATGCTAGTCACACTACCATGCTACGTCAACATCAGCAGCATCACTTTCACAGAGTTTGTTTACAAGTACAAAGTTTCGACACAAACACCTCAATATTGTAGTGTTAGCATTTTGGTTAGTTGATGCTAACAGCACCAAGTTCTGTGCTACACAAAAGAAAACAATGAAACACGTCACTCATCAAAGCAGACTAGAGCACAAGTGTTTCTTGTATAAAGTTTAGAAAAGACATGTAGAAACATTTTCACTTAAGCGCCGACACAAGGAATTTGTGCGCGAGTTGGCAACATCTTTAGTCGCTTTTTTTACTTGGAGGTTTAAAAACATCATACAAACACTGCTGATATCAAAACAGCTGACTTTAAATTTGACAACATCAAAAAAACAGTCATGGTTCCTCACCAAAATAGATAAACAGCTTCCGTCGTACCTGGGGGATATGTTACCCCTCAGAGCACCCTCAAAACTTCTCGTCAAGAACATTGGCCCTCGACTGAGGCCCCAAAACTGAGAACCTGCGGAGGAGAAAAACGATCAGTCATCTTCAAGTCATCTGTGATGGTGAGGCTCCAGACATACCTCGTATCCTCTGCGTGATCTGCTGGTGGCGCTGTGGAGGGGAACATATGCTGGTCCTCCAGCTTAGCAGGCCCCATTGGGATCTGTACAGCTTCAGGCTGAATAAGGTCCTGTTGGTTCTGGTCTGAGTGAGAGCCGGTCTCAGCGCTGGATGTGTTGGCATCCAACATTTCCAGGAGAAGATTGTAGACTAAAACCACATTCCTCCTCTTCATAGTGGACAGGTGATCAAGGCCTTTGTTGCTGCGCACATTCATACAGACATATTCACACCCTGAAAACCTGACTTTTTGTGTGTATGTGTTTTACCTAACGTGGCGTATGTGCGACAGCAACATGGTCAGGTGACAAAGGCGAAGGGTCTGCTCCTGCGTGGAAAGACCCGTCTTAGAAATGGCCCAGACCAGCGCGTCAATGACTAAGTCCATCAGGCCCATCAGCCTCTTCCTGCTCTGCAGCTCTTCCGGGGTCCCGGCAGGACTGGAACACAAGTCTGAGACCACAAAAGTCCCACCTCATTAGGGGACTCAAGAAGGCACACATGGGGGTCGGAAGACTCACTGGAGTTGAGCAGGATCATGGCTTTAAGACACACATACTCTTCGCGCTGTAGCTGCAACTCACGGAAACGAGACGTCGCTGCCAGAAGAAGATCAAAGATCTCCATGATGCCCTCGACACACATACCCTCGTCCCTGCGCACACCAAAAACACACACACGTTAACACACTAATGCACGTATTATCAGTGCATGTTTGGTGATGGAGTTCAATAATTGATGAAGGTGAGGCCTGTTATGATGTCAAATATGATCCAAGGGGTGCCACAGCAGCACAGGTTCCAACACTACAGACCCGGTTCTTCTGGTTCTACCTGCGGCCGACGCATTCCTTCCAACCAGTTGTTTATGTTGAACACAAAAGCTAGCGTGGGAGAGCAAATAGGTCAAGGTGAACTTGATCATGTGACATGACCATGGACAGCTTCTGATTGGAGATTTGACAATGCTCCGGCAGAACTTGTCCCACCTGCTGACCTTCAGAGACTGTCCAGAATAAGTGTGTGTATTGATAAGAATCTGCCATTACGATCCATATCATAGTACAGGGGCAACAATACACATATTGTGATATATTGTGATACTGTAGTAAGAAGGATATATAATTTACAGACCACATGGCTCTTAACAAAGGGGTAAATCCTTTTTTTATATTACAAAAGTTGTCCCAAAATCAGCTTTAAGAGTTTTTGGAGTTGACTGTATCCTCTTGTCCACAGTCATTGCCAGAATCTCGCTGGATTTCATTGTTCCTTTACCTGCTTAGGATGTAATGACTGCTACCATCTAGCGGACAGATTTTTAATCGCAACACAAACATGAACAAAACATAAATATTTGCATGTTAGTGTTAATTCATTTATTTTATTTTATTTTATTTTTGTATCGTTACAGTTCTGTTGAATATTGATGTAGAATCGTAAAAAAAACACACAAAACATTGCGATATTTAAGTGTATGAATATTTTCTTACACCCCTAGTCCAGTACAAGTCTCACCGGGTAAGTTTGAAGTCCGGTGAGAAGATGAGCTTTCCCGGATGGTCTACTGACCGCCACATGAGTCCCAGCATGAGGATCTCCAGCCAGCAACACTTGAAAAGGTGAATCTGATCTGAGATGTCCAAATCCACAAAGCCTGCGGACACACATCAATATCACCTATGGTGAGTTCAGACAACAGAATCGTTTAGCTCTGACCTGGGATCTTCTTTGCCCAGCTGGTCATCAAAACCAGCTCCTTATCGGCCAGGCTGGTCAGCAACATCATCATGCTGTTCTCGGTAAACGGCTTCTTTAGGTCCTCCATTAGGTAGATCTCAGGTGGTTCAGCCTCGATGATGCGGGCGATGAAATCTTCTGGACTCATCTGGAGAACCTCGTGGGTCACCAGTAGGGGAGAGGAGGTAATCCGGGTACTTTCCAGGTGCAGGGGTCGCTGGGACCTCAGACCCGCCCGCACCAGGCTCCGAGCCTGTTGACCGCTGCGACGATGGTGGGCGCCGCGGTAGCTGCAGCGCTCCCGTCTCACACCTTATGATTGACAGAAAAGTAACATGACCGAAGAAGGCTGAAGAACTGTCGAATGTTACACTCACCACACTTCATCATCCCAACCTCATAGCAGCGCCGCAGTCGACAAGCCTGGCAGCTCTTGCGGCGGTTCTTGTCAATGGTACACTGGTTTGTGGCCGGGCAGATATAGCCTGTGTGACCTGAGAAGAAAAAGGAGGGTCAGACCTGATGAAAGATTCAACAGGAGAAGAAGATGCTCACCCTGGATGCTCCTCTTGAAAAAGGCTTTGCAGCCCTCACAAGACCAGACGCCGTAATGGTACCCGGAGGCGTGATCCTGACACACAGCGCACATATGCAGTTCCGACTTCCCTTCGGAGTTCTCAGATCGTCTGAGTTTACAGCTCCCGGAGAAGCTGGAGGAGTAAGTAGATAAAGTCAGAACATCAAGTTGATAACAATGCTGGTCTCAGTACCTGTTCATTGGTGGGGCTCTTGGCTCTGCCCAGGGTCCTTGTTGTTCCTGGTAGACCAGAGGAGGAGGACCATGGACACTCAGCGGCAACTCGTTGGCCCTTGGTGGCCAGAGCTGTAGTGAGCTGACCAAGGGACCGTCCGTGATGGGTGTTCGGGTGTAGCCAAGTACTGGGGGGCTGTAGAAGGGAAAGTGTCCGAAATCCAGACCGCTGTCAGCATAAGGCGAGGGGATGCAGACCGCCTGAGTGTCTGAACCGGGCGGGGGGCTGTAGACAATGGGGGGGCTCAGTCTGTCTGGGTGTCTGCTGGAGTCCACTTTGGGTAGCTGGAGCAGGTTCTGGTCAGGCCTGTGAGATGCCATCTTAAGGGACTACAGCATAAAGTGACAGATGAGATGCACTGCCCCGGATCCTGTGCTCAGAGGAGAGATCAGGGTCAGGCTCCTGGTGCCTCACCAGGACAACAACTTCAGTGACCTCCACAATGATGGACATCATCAACCTAGACCACAGACCCCGATCTATAATATGCATTACTGACTGATCAGAACCAGGGGGTCCATGTACTGTATAGCTACACTGGGCTGACTCAGGTTTCCTCGAAATGGGTCTGAAACACCTGCGATTGACCTCTGCAGGACCGACGCGAAAATATACGAGTTAGGAAATCTGACTAGTGATCCTGCCAGGACAGAACATCAAACAGAGCAAAGGTCCGGGTCAGTGATCTATGGGAGTCTGTCGGGGTCAGGTCGGACCAACACAGTTAGCCCTGGACTAAAGAAGGAAGTGGGCTAGAGTAAAGGTGTGGAAAAAAACAAAACATCAAATAGAAACTCGTAACAGTTCGACCTAAATATGTTGTGTGTAATATTGACACAACATGTTATTCAGAAAAAGTCAAATCTTGGTCTAATTTAGAGAATAATCTGTTTTGACCCTCAGACCTGTTGACCATCAGGACACTACAGGACTACAGACCTGATCCCACCTCAGAGGATAAGTTTAGAAGTGGTCCTCCTCTTCGAGTTTTTAGATCACGAAGGTTAAACACTGAGGTGTGTTGAAGAAAATGATAAATCACAAGTTTAACTTGACATCATCAGCAATTTTTCAGCTGGACCTCGGAACCGGGCGGCGCCGGAGAGGACGCGTTCAGCTTCACCTCTGACCTGCAGTCTCCATCACTTCGTGAACTACTCGGAGATGAAATTGCACAACTAAAGTGTGTGGGCTGACCTCAGACTGGGTCCAGTTCTCTCTTGTCCAGACGGAAGTTGATGATCCTGCAGCAGAAGCGATGATGACCAGCGAGACTCCGCGGGTCTGATGCGTTCAAGTCCTGCCGAGACTCTTCTCCGCTCGGGTTAAGTCCGACTCCGGAGGGTTGACCGGAGACTCGTCTATCCCGGCTATGGAACCTCCTGTTTTTCCCCCGGAGAGAACAAACTGCCAGAGAGAATGCTCGTGACGTCATAGACGCCGCCCACCGAAGACCCGTCAACTGGAGAAAGTTTCTACTATGATCCACCTACACTCACTGTCCGCCCTTCTCGTGGGGGTTCGGGACACTTCTGGCCGGTGGTCGAGTCGCAGTTCGCGGGAGGAGAAGTAGAGTTGTTGTACTGTTCGGTACTTGCAGAACTTTGCTCTGTGATCTGGTCATTGACCTGCATCCTCCTGTTAATGAATAACAACCTGACCAAAAAGAAATCACACACACTTTTTCTTTCACGCGCATATGTACACAACAAACACACTCTCTCGAACACATGAACACACATACATGCACGCACACAAATGTACACAACCATACACACACTCTTTCTCTTTCTGTGTACACAGGTACACGCACTTTCTCACGCAAATGTACACACATTGACACACACTCTCTCGCACACATATGTACACACACATACACAGTCTCTTTCTCAAACCCAATACATACAAACACTCTCTCACACACAAATGTACACTAAGACACACGCTCTCTCACACACATTTGTACACACACATACAGTATGTACACACAAACTCTCTCACACACAAATGTACACACAGACACACGCTCTCTCACACACATATGTACACACACAAACTCTCTCACACACAAATCTACACACAGACACACACTCTCTCACACACATATGTACACACACATATGTACACACACAAACTCTCTCACACACAAATTTACACAGACACACGCTCTCTCACACGCATTTGTACACACACAAATGTACACACACAAACTCTCTCACATACAAATTTACACAGACACACGCTCTCTCACACGCATATGTACATACACAAACTATCTCACACACAAATTTACACAGACACACACTCTCTCACACGCATTTGTACACACACAAATGTACACACACACAAACTCTCTCACACACAAATTTACACAGACACATGCTCTCTCACACGCATATGTAAGTAAGTAAGTAAGTAAGTAATATTTATTTATATAGCGCTTTTCGAGACCAGGGTCACAAAGCGCTTAAACAATTAAAACAATACTCAAAAAAGTACATACTTTAAAGATCAAGATAATACTGAGAACAACACAGGAGTTCCAGAAAATTCAAGGAAAAGCCTGAACAAATAGAAACGTCTTAAGATGTTTCTTAAAGGAGTCAGTAGATCCATCAAGCGTAAAGAGAGAGGAAGATCGTTCCAAAGCTTAGGAGCAACAGCCTAAAAAGATTTCTCTCCTCTGGTCCTGAGCCGTGTGCGAGGAACCATCAGTAGATTCTGATCCACAGACCTCAGAGTGTATGTACATACACAAACTATCTCACACACAAATCTACACACAGACACACACTCTCTCACACACATATGTACACACCCATATGTACACACAAACTCTCTCACACACAAATGTACACACAGACACACGCTCTCTCACACGCATATGTACATACACAAACTATCTCACACGCGTATGTACACACACATACATACACACTTTCTTTCTTAAATACATGTACAGACACAAACAAATGCACACACACTCTGTCTGACACAAATGTACACATACACACACTCTCTCTCTCTGTTGCACATGTGTAAACAAACACGGATATCTCTCACACATGTGCATACAGAGTACAGACTTCCTGACACAGACACACATGCACACACTCCTTCTGTCATACACACATATACACACCCTATCTCACACACTCTCTTTATTAAACATGTGTGCAAAAATACATGCTATATCTCACAAATGTAAACACACAAACACACACTCCCTCTGACACATATGTACACACCCAACCTCTCACACTCCCTCACATACATATATACATACACACAGACAAACACACTCTCCCTTTGGACATGTATGTACACACACATACACACTCTGTCTTTTAAACATATGTACACACACACTCTCTCACACACAGATGTACACACACATACACACACACTCTCGCCGACACATATGTTCACAACATACACCCTCTCTCGCACGCATACAAATGAACACACTACACACACACTTTCTCCCACACAGAAGTATGTACACACATACACATTCTCTTTCAGTCACAAATATGTACACCCACATACACACTCTATCTTACACACATAAGTACAAACACATACACACACTCTATTTGTCACTAATGTGTACACACCCATACACACAATCTCTCTGTCACAAATATGTACACACACACATGCACGCTCTCTTACACACTTGACACGTTCTCACATACACAATGCACACACACTAGCTCATATACATGTATACAAGCACACACTCTCGAAGAAACACACACACTCTCTCACACATATACACACTCCCTTGAAGACAAGTGTACACACAAACTCTCTCTAAGAGAAATGTATGCACACATATTCTTTGCTAAAAGTGTACACACACAAACACACACACACACACACACACACACACACACACACACACACACACACTCAGTCACTCACAGGTGCATCTGCACAGACTCGCAGAGTTCAGAGATGCACAGTAGCGCCGCCTTGTGTCTCATCAAGTGCTCCTCTGATTAACAAACTTGACCTGACCAGGTCAACTCGTCATGGACTGTAACATCACAGGAGAGCGTGTGTGATGTCATAGTCCAACTAGTCATTCTTGCAGAGCATTGCTTGTTTGGACGCAGACGTTCGCTGACTCATCGTTTCCTCTCATGAGCGCTCCGTCCCCTCAAGTGCTCGCTCTCTTGAAGCATCGAGTCCAGCGGCAGAAGTTGGGCCCCCCCACTGAGCCCTCCAGCCCCCCAACCCCTCCCTCACTCGCTCGTCCGCCGGCTCGTCGGAATTCTCTGCAGAGATCAGGCTGACCGACTTTGTTCCTCCCTGATCATGTTGGAATTACTTTCATTGGCCTCTGCGCTCCGAGGTAATGAGGGGATGGCGAGGGGGGCAATTCCCGCCAAAATTATATTACCGTTGGAACTGGGGGTCGGGGAGGATGGCGGCACGTTTCAAATGCTGCAATTATATCAGATCAGTGTCCCACATAGTGCCCTTACTCAAGAACAAACCCGAGCATGTGTGTGGAAATGATAATCATGGTCCTCACAATTTACCAGCCTCCATGTTTGTTGACCCAATCTGACCCCCAGCACCGGCTCTACTGCTCGTCCGCCCTCGTCTGGGAAATGTAGGGATTTTTCTGAATTCTCTGGCAGCACACGGACTTGTTGTGTCCATGACCTGCTGGAGACCCCCCACTTCCCCCCTCTCCCTCCTACAGGACCTCCTTCGTCCAGAACTCCAACAGTCCTCCCGGCGACCATCATTCTTCTGGACCTTAAGCCTGCACATGTTGACACGCCAACATGACTCAGCAGGAAAACAGCCAATGCGCCCTCTAGTGGCACTTCCCAAAATTAAAAGTGACAGTACATGCGCAGGGACATAATTAGGCCAAAAAAAACCCACACTGGCGCCACCAACTTTGATCTAGACATCAAATCATCCCTGTGTGGATGTGTGTGTGTGTGTGTGTGTGTGTGTGTGTGTGTGTGTGTGTGTGTGTGTGTGTGCGTGCGTGTGTGTGTGTGTGCCGCAACAACACCTGCCAGCTAAAATAGTCTTTAGCCAGTTAATAAAAGACAGCCACACTGCTAGTTAAGCCTTTACTCCTTAAACACCAAGAAACAGTGATAAAGCATAACACAGTGTTAATAAAAAGAATAAAAAACGGCAGAGTGAATACGGTTAGGGCCATACAACAGGGCGATACGACAGGGCGATACGACAGGGCGATACGACAGGGCGATACGACAGGGCGATACGATAGGAGATATGATAGGGCGATACGATAATGTGATACAATAGGGCGATACGATAAGACGATACGGTTAGGGCCATAGGATAGGGCGATATGATAGGGCGATACGATAGGGCGATATGATAAGGTGATATATTAGGGCGATACGATAGGGCGATATGATAGGGCGATACTATAGGGCCATACGATAAGGCGATATTATAGGGCGATACGATAAGGCGATACGGTTAGGGCAATACGATAGGGCGATACAATAGGGCGATACGATAAGCGATACGTTAAGGCGATACTATAGGGCCATACGATAGGGTGATACGATAGGGCCATACGATAAGCGATACGATAAGGCGATACGATAGGGCCATATGATATGGCCATGCGATAGGGTGATACGATAAGGCGATACGATAGGGCCATACGATAGGGTGATACGATAGGGCGATATGATAGGGCGATACGATAGGGCGATACAATAAGGCGATATTATAGGGCGATACGATAAGGCGATACGGTTAGGGCAATACGATAGGGCGATACAATAGGGCGATACGATAAGCGATACGTTAAGGCGATACTATAGGGCCATACGATAGGGTGATACGATAGGGCCATACGATAAGCGATACGATAAGGCGATACGATAGGGCCATATGATATGGCCATGCGATAGGGTGATACGATAAGGCGATACGATAGGGCCATACGATAGGGTGATACGATAGGGCCATACATTAGGGCGATATGACAGGGCCATGCGACGGGTTGATATGACAAAGAAATACAATAGAGCGATAAGACGGAGAGATACGACTGAACGTCACAAAGGAGCAGTTCAGTACCTGAGCGATACGATAGGGCGATACGATAGGGCGATACGATAGGGCCGTACGATAGGGCGATACGACAGGGCGATATGACAGGGCAATCCAATGGTTCAATATGAACTTAGGACACTCATGTCTCCAGAATCTTCCATCTTTGTTTGACTGAAAGACGTCTCCTGATCAATCTCAAAGTTTTATTTCGTGAAGACTCTCAAACCCTCTGGATCTTCTCGTGTGGACTTGCCGACACGCTCGGTCTCTGATCCGGGCGCAAACGTTTCCTCTCATTAATTCTCACAAAGATTCAGTCAACAGACCTTTATTACTTCTCACTTCTGTCGCCGAGGAAGATGTTTGCCAACGTTTGATATTGAGTCAGTCAGAATATTCACCCGCTAATCACCTCTCGCTCACTGACCCGTCTGCTGCTACCTGACTGTCTCACTCTCCAGGCTTCAATCAGACACTCTAATACGACGGCTGTCTCCTGCTCTGACCTTTTCTCTAGCTCTTCCACAAAAGCTCAGGAGGAGGTTAATATGAGTTTGGAGCCGCCTGAAAAAAAACTCCCTCTTTTGTTCGGCTGAGAAATAAGAGCCGAGTCTAGATGTGACGATATTATCCTGAGAAAAATCAGGGAATTGTGAAGATGACAAAGAGACGAGACGTCTCATCAGCTCACCGATTGAAGCGACTTTTCTGGGGCGTTACATTTTTTCTCATTCCAATTACAAGGCGTGACAAACAAGGCGTTGACGCCCTTGTCGATAAAATAAACTGAACGAAGAAAACAAAAGTTTTCACTGACAGCTGCCTTCTAATGAAACAAAAACCTAAAGCTGAATTAAAGTTGTTCTATTTGACTGCAATAGGCTGGCGAATTGTCCAGGTGTTCACCTGCCTCTTTCCCTAAGTAGCTGGGACGTCTTTTTCATCAGTTAACTTAACCAATTAATTAAATGTCTGACCCTCGTTTTAAATGTCTCAAGGTTACTAAAGATATAGAACTTTTCCGAATATAAAGGAAGAAATGAATGGTGTGTGTTATAAGTAAGTAAGTAATAGTTATTTGTAAAGCGCCTTTCTAGACCAGGGTCACAAAGCGCTTGAACAATCAAAAGCAATACACAGTTAATGCATTATAAAGATTACGACAATAGCTCTTCTGTGTGCTCAGGGAATTAGAATGGGAATGTTTTTGCTTTCTTACACTCTGAATCAAAGACCAAGGAGCTGGTCTTCGACTTTTGGAGGTCCAGGAGAGACCCACGTCCAGTGTCCACCAATAAGGTGGTAAATTTGAGAGAATAAAGTCATGTTAAGTCAAGTTATTAAGAGATTATATGATGAAAATCGTGGAAACTAGTAGGAACTTCCTGTGTCTCTTTATGGTGTGGTCTGACGTCAGCTTTATAATGTTGATGCAAGACAAAGAGGTTTAAAGATAGCTCTGTTTCTTTAGCTTCATTTTAGTAGAACTGGTGCGGAATCTAGTAATACTGGTTTTTCAACTTCATCACTTAACATAAATTCATAACATACAGTACATCTCTATTAATGAGTCGCATGTCTATTTATATGTATCTGGAAAACGAAAGCTAAGGTCGCTATAAAAGAGGTAAGAGTTAGGTTAGGGTTAGGGCTAGTCTGGAAACTGACTCAGTAGTGGACACTGGACAAACGATGGGACTGCGTGAGTATTTCAGAGACACCTTTATGAGAAATAGTACTTTATAATAACGGAATATTTATTTATTTTTCATCAGTGAAAGTACTATTTCTATGCGCAGTTGGAGCAGGTTAGAAACATTTTGCACTTTGTCAATAGTTTCTAGCAGGTGATTTTTCTGTTGTGTGATGTGTGTGTGATCTTGTCCGACAACTAGGCACTGCTTATTGTTCCTGCGCTGACACTGGTCCGGAAACTGACTCTCACTGTAGTGAACAAAAGATGGGACTGTGTGAGTATTTCAGGGACGCCTTTATGAGAAAAAGTACTTTAAAATAACGGAATGTTCATTTATTTTTCATCAGTTACAGGACTAGCTCTAGGCGCAGTTGGAGCAGGTTAGAAACATTTCACTTTGTCAATAGTTTCTAGCAGGTGATTTTTCTGTTGTGTGATGTGTGTGTGATGTTGTACGACCAGGACTGAGTGTCGCCGCCGCACCGGTAGTTCTCGGTATGATCGGATTCACGTCCGCGGGCATCGCTGCGAGTACTTTAGCCGCCAGCATGATGTCTACTGCTGCCATAGCCAACGGAGGAGGAGTGGCCGCGGGGGGAGTGGTGGCGGTTCTGCAGTCAGCAGGTAGAATCCCCCATTTCCTAACTAAAATACACCAACCAGTGTCTAAAATAATAATGCTGTGTATTCTGCAGCCGTGACCGGGATTCCAGCCGCTGCTTCTGCAGCTGTGACTGCAGTTGGTGCAGTTGGTGGAGCAGCGATCTCCCTCATCGTGTGAAACCATTGAAAATCTCCATCTATGGAACTACTGACTCCTTGAAGAAGATACATCACAATACATCACTGTGTGTTCCTGGTTTGTATTTGTCTCGTGACCATGACGTCATGTTTACAAATACGGCCGTGTAATATTGCAAATGATGTCATGGAAGTCCCTAAATAAAAAAAAAAAACATGTTGTTATTGTCACTCTTATTTTTTTTTTTTAATTCAAAGCGAGAATAAAGTTGACATATACTAGGAAACGATCGACTCACTTGGTGCCCTCTAGTGGCTAGATCCAGCATCCTCTTTTCAATAACATTATTACAAGTAAGTTAGTAAAGGTTATTTTTAGAGCGTCTTTCTAGACCAGGGTCACAAAGCGCTTGAACAATCACTATCAATACAAGGTTAAAAGTATCATTATTCAGTACATCTCTGTTTATGAGTCACATGTCAATGTCTGGAAAACGAAACTTAAGGCCGCTATAAAAGAGGAGTCTGCAGCAGCAGCACTGCTTATTGTTCCAGCGCTGACACTGGTCTGGAAACTGACCTTCACAGTAGAGAACAAACGATGGGACTGCGTGAGTATTTCAGAGACGCCTTCATGAGAAAGTGTATTTTATAATAACGGTATGTGTTTTTATTTATCATCAGTTACAGGACTAGTTCTGGTCGCAGTTGGAGCAGGTTAAAAATCAGGGAATTGTGAAGATGACAAAGAGACGAGATGTCTCATCAGCTCGCCGATTGAAGAGACTTTTCTGGGGCGTTACTTTTTCATTGTTCATTGTTCTCATTCCAATTACAAGGCGTGACAAACAAGGCATTGACGCCCTTGTCGATAAAAACAAGTGAACGAACAAAACAAAAGTTTTCTCCGACACCTGCTTTCTAATGAAACAAAAACCTAAAGCTGATTTAACTTTGTTCTATTTGACTGCAATAGGCTGGCGAATTGTCCAGGTGTTCACCTGCCTCTTTCCCTAAGTAGCTGGGATGTCTTTTTCATCAGTTAACTTCACCAATTAGTTACATGTCTGACCCTAGTTTGAAATGTCTCAAGGTTACTAAAGATATAGTACTTTTCCGAATATAAAGGAAGAAATAAATAGAGTTTTTGTCACATAAAAAAGGAAATGAAGGTTGCAAAAATTAAAATGGAATGAAGGATATCATTTGTTACTTGGCGCCTCTAGTGGTGTGTGTTATAGATAAGTAAGTAAGTAATAGTTATTTGTAAAGCGCATTTCTAGACCAGGGTCACAAAGCGCTTGAACAATCAAACGCAATACACAGTAAATGCATTATAAAGATAAGGTAAGGTAAGGTAAGGTAAAACTTTATTGATCCCTCAAGAGGTCTCCTTCGGGAAATTGTTTAATGAATTGTTTATTGAAGATAATGACAGTAACAGTTTTTTTTTTTGTTTTTTTTAAAGATTGAAGCAAGAAAAGCATACATTGTCCCTGCAAATGAAAGATTTGCACTCACACCAGATTTAAACTCCACATGATGAAATACAGCAACATACACAATTATATTAAAATAATTATAATAATTATAGACACATTTACATGTTTTTGCTTTCTTATACTCTGAATCAAAGACTAAGGAGCTGGTCTTGGACTTTTGGAGGTCCAGGAGAGACCCACGTCCAGTGTCCACCAGGAGGTGGAGGGAAAAATCAACACAACAAACAAGGTTATATTCTTATAATGATTTGTGGTGTACGAAGGCTTAAAGGGCCCCTCAAATATGTTCTTTAAATGCTGTAACGAGATTTAAATCGAGATATAATGTGGTAAATTTGAGAGATTCAAGTCATCGTAATACATTTTTATTAAGAGATTGTATGATGAAAATCGTGTAGTCGAGTAGGAACTTGTTAAGCAATGTCAAAGAAAACGCCTTTACTCATTGTGTTATGCACAGTACTTTTATTTTGAAGGATGTGTATTGTTCGATCCCGGATGTGATGTGTGACTTGCTCCAGGAAAAGTTGATTAACGCTTGTGTGTTCCAGCCGTTGTTTCATGATGAAAATAAAGCAATGATTGAAGCTGTACTGAAGTGGAGTTTGAACTTGAAGATAAGTACCTGGCAAAGTTACGAGGAGCGTCGCGACGCAATACGCGAACGCTAGAGCTAAGAGCTAAGTGCTAACAAGCTAGCAGAAGAAAAGACCGCAAAACACGTGTAGAGATGACGAACAGAGGAGCGGCAGGGATGCTATCGCCGCAACTGTTTTTTGACGGAAAAGATGATAAGTATGACCTTTGGGAAACGAGATTACTTGGTCACTTGCACATCTTAAACCTGAAAGAGACTATTTTGCATGAGCCCACGGATGCTAGTGAAGAGCAGTTAGCTCCAGATGGAAGGAAGAATGCTGACTGCTATGCCGAACTGATAAGACTGATAGATGATAAACGTCTATCTCTAATCAGACATGACGCTGCCGATAAAGGCAGGGAGGCACTGAAGATATTGAAAGAACATTATTCCGGAAAAAGCAAGCCAAGAATAATAAGTTTATAAACATCGTTGACCAAGCTGCGGATGGCAGACAACGAAAGTGTCACAGACTATATTATAAGAGCGGAAAATATTATCACTGCTTTGAGAAATGCAGGTGAAGCTATGAGTGATGGATTAATCATAGCCATGATACTTGGTGGGCTACCGGACATGTTCAAGCCTCTAGCTGTCCATGTGACACAAAATGAAGACCAAGTCACCATCACAGACTTTAAGAAGAGGCTGAGAATCTATGAAGAAGCTGAAAGGATGAAAACGGCTGAATCAACGGACAATGTAATGAAAACACACATAAAGCATAGCAAGCAAAATATGAATACACACTTTAATAACAAAAGACATGAAGATGTAAGTGTGACATGCTACAGGTGTAGAATAAAAGGACACATAGCAAGACAATGTACTCGAAAAGTGTGGTGCAGTTACTGTAGAAGCAACACACATAAAGAATCCCTGTGCAAGAAAAAGGGAGAACAAGATGGTGCCAGAAAAGTTGCAGAGAAAGAGCAAGAAGGTGATGACGACCATCTCTTCATGGCAAAACATACAAAGACTGAGAGACCAGCAGACAAAATAAAGATGAAAAGCATCATGGTGGATGGAGGAGCAACCTCTCACATCGTGAACGACATGAGCAAGTTTGTGAGTTTCGACGACACATTTCAGCCAGAGACCCACGCAGTCGAGCTGGCAGATGGGACCAAGTGCAACGGAATCGCCCAACGCAGAGGGACCGCTGTGATTCATTTCCTGGACGACAACACAGAGCACAGCTTCGGCAAGCACTCTACATGCCAACGTACCCCCAAGACATCTTCTCAGTGGCGAGAGCAGCGAATGGAGGAGCAACAGTCACGTTCAAGAAAAAGAGCAGTCACATGATCACAAAAGATGGCAGCAGGTTTGACATTCATGAAAGTGGCAATTTGTATTATTTATCAACTGTTGAACAGAGTGTTGATAAATGTAAAAAGTCCCACGACATACAAACCTGGCATGAGATTATGGGTCATTGCAATTATGAAGATGTACAAAAATTACAAGGTGTTGTAAAAGGCATGGTGATAAATGGGAGTGCGGTCAGACCAACACAGATATGTGAAGTGTGTACGAAAGGAAAATTCACACAGAGTAGAAATAGGGAGCCAGACAGAAAAGCTACAAAACCATTACAGCTAGTCCACACTGATCTAGCAGGTCCAATGCGAACCCTGAGCATAGAGGGACACAGATACGCTCAATCTTTTACAGATGACTACTCAGGTACAATGTTTGTGTACTTCCTTAAAGCTAAAAGTGATGCAGTTCATGCCACAGAAAGATTCTTGGCAGATATAGCACCTTATGGTGAAGTCAAGTGCGTCCGTTCAGACAACGGCACTGAGTTTACAACTCAAGTTTTCCAAGAACTGTTGACCAAGAATAGGATAAGGCATGAAAAGTCAGCGCCCTATTCGCCACACCAAAATGGCACAGCAGAGAGAGGTTGGCGAACTCTCTATGACATGGGCAGGTGTTTACTGTTAGAGAGTAACTTACCAGATAAACTATGGAACTATGCTGTACAGACAGCTGCTTACGTTAGAAATAGTTGCTACAGCAGACGCACAAGAAAAACTCCATATGAGATGTTTACAGGGGTGAAACCGGATGTTTCCAAACTGCAGAAGTTCGGGTCCATCTGTTTTGCCTACAAACAAGAGAAAGGGAAGTTGGATTCCAGGTGCCAGCAAGGTGTTTTTATAGGATATGATAAAAACAGCCCAGCTTATCTGGTGTACCATACAGACACAGAAAAAGTCCAAAAGCACAGGTTAGTGAAATTCACAACCAAAACAGCAAATGAAAAAGAGACACAAACATCTGAAGCACACATTGAGTATTGTGATAGAGATGTACAGCCAAAAAGTCATGACAATGGAGAAATGGTTGATGAAAACAAAGAAAATGCATCAAGTCATGATAAGGAAAGCGATGTTTCGGAGACTGCTCCAAAACAGACTGAAGTGTCTCAGCAAGAAGACGATGCTGAGAGAACAAGGCGGAACCCAAAGAGGGAAAGAAAGAAACCAACTTACCTACAGGACTTTGAAACGGAAGAAAAGGTAGACAAACTACAAACATGTATTGACTTCTGTTACAGAGCAGTGTGTGACATTCCTCAGACTTACAAGGATGCCATTGAATGAGGAGATGCAGTCACTGGAGGAAAATGAAACATTCAGCCTCACCCATCTTCCACTAGGCAAACGAGCAGTGGGGGGCAGATGGGTGTATGCACTCAAGAGTAACACTGATGGAACAGAAAAGTACAAAGCAAGATACGTAGCAAAAGGCTACAGTCAAAAACAAGGAACTGATTACGAAGAGACATTCTCACCTACTGCTGATATGACCAGTGTGAGAGTGATCATGCAGAAGGCAGCGCAGGAGAATCTGCTGCTGCATCAGATGGACGTTAAGACAGCATATTTACATGCACCTATTGATTTTTAACTTTACATTGAGCAACCAGAGGGTTACGAGACATGGTCAGACACAGGTGAAAAACTGGTGTGTAAACTGCATAAGTCTCTCTATGGTCTCAAGCAGTCCGGAAGAAACTGGAATGCTATGTTACATGCATGTTTGATCAGAAATGATTTCACACAGAACCCTGTTGATCATTGTGTGTATAGAAAAGAAAAACATGATGAAAAGGTAATCCTCATTATATGGGTTGATGATTTGATAATAGCAGCTAGCAATGAAAGTGTATTAACAAATGTGAAAACAATGCTAACTGAAAAGTTCAAAATGAAAGATCTGGGAAGACTCAGACATTTTCTGGGAATAGACTTTGAGCAAACAGAGTTGTTGTTATGTCACAGAAAAGATATGTGAACAAAATACTGAAAAGATTTGAAATGGAAGACTGTAGGGCAAGAGAGACCCCATGTGAACCAAAACTTGACTATTCAGAAAATGCTGAAAAAATGACAAATTCAAGAAAGTACAGAGAGGCAGTGGGAAGTTTAATATATTTGTCCACATGCACTAGACCAGACATAAGTTTTGTGGTCAGTAAACTCTCACAGCATTTTGATGATCCAACTGAAGAACACTGTAGCACTGTAAAACATGTCTTTATGTACCTTAAAGGTACAGCAGAACAAGGTTTATGCTTCAAAAGAAATGACACAAGTAAACTAGGTTTGAAAGTGTTTTTTATTAAGAGATTATATGATGAAATCGTGTAAACGAGTAGGAACTTCTTGTGTCTCTTTATGGTGTGTTCTTACGTCAGCTTTATAATGTTGAGGCCAGACAAAGAGGTTTAAAGATAGCTCTGTTTCTTTTGTTTCATTTTAGTAGAACTGGTGCAGAATCTAGTAATACTGTTTTTTCAACTTCATCACTTAACATAAATTCATAACATACAGTATATCTCTGAGAGTCGCATGTCTATATATATGTATCTGGAAAACGAAAGCTAAGCTCGCTATAAAAGAGGTAAGAATTAGGTTAGGGTTAGGGCTAGTCTGGAAACTGACTCAGTAGTGGACACTGGACAAACGATGGGACTAAGTGAGTATTTCAGAGACGCCTTTATTAGAAATAGTATTTTATAATAACGGAATGTTCATTTATTTTTCATCAGTGACAGTACTATTTCTATGTGCAGTTGGAGCAGGTTAGAAACTTTTCACGTGGTCAATAGTTTCTAGCAGGAAATTTTTCTGTTGTGTGTGTGATCTTGTACGACCAGGACTGGGTTTCGTCGCCGCACCGGTAGTTCTCGGTGGGTAGAATCCCCCATTTCCTAACTAAAATACGCCCTCTAGTGTCTAAAATAATAATGCCGCGTATTCTGCAGCCGTGACCGGGATTCCAGCAGTTGCTTCTGCAGCTGTGCGTGCAGTTGGTGGAGTTGGTGCAGCAGCGATCAATCTATGGAACAACTGACTCCATGCAGAAGATTGAAAATACATCACTGTGTGTTCCTGGTTGGTATTTGCCTCGTGACCATGACGTCATGTTTTCAAATACGGCCGTGTAATATTGCAAATGATGTAATTTCCTTAATAAAAAATAAAAGAAAATACATGTTGTCGTCACTCTTTTTATTTTAAATTTAAAGCGAGAATAAAGTTGACATATATTAGGAAACGATCGACTGACATGGCGCCCTCTAGTGGCCAGATCCAGCATCATCTTTTCAATAACATTATTACAAGTAAGTAAGTAAGTAAAGGTTATTTCTAGAGCGTCTTTCTAGACCAGGGTCACACAGCGCTTGAACAATCACTATCAATACAAGGTTAAAAGTATCATATTATTCAGTACATGTCTGTTTATGAGTCAGTATAAAAGAGGAGTCTGCAGCAGCAGCAGCACTGCTTATTGTTCCAGCGCTGACACTGGTCTGGAAACTGACCTTCACAGTAGTGAACAAACGATGGGACTGCGTGAGTATTTCAGAGACGCCTTCATGAGAAAGTGTGTTTTATAATAACGGAATGTGTTTTTATTTGTTATCATCAGTTACAGGACTAGTTCTGGTCTCAGTTGGAGCAGGTTAAAAATCAGGGAATTGTGAAGATGACAAAGAGACGAGACGTCTCATCTGCTCGCCGATTGAAGCGACTTTTCTGGGGCGTTAGTTTTTTTCTCATTACAATTACAAGGCGTGACAAACAAGGCGTTGACGCCCTTGTCGATAAAAACAAGTGAACGAAGAAAACAAAAGTTTTCTCCGACAGCTGCCTTCTAATGAAACAAAAACCTAAAGCTGGATTAACTTTGTTCTATTTGACTGCAATAGGCTGGCGAATTGTCCAGGTGTTCACCTGCCTCTTTCCCTAAGTAGCTTGGACGTCTTTTTCATCAGTTAACTTCACCAATTAATTACATGTCTGACCCTTGTTTTAAATGTCTCAAGGTCACTAAAGATAAAGAACTTTTCCGAATATTGAAAAAGAAAATAATGGTGTGTGTTATAGATAAGTAAGTAAGTAATAGTTATTTGTAAAGCGCCTTTCTAGACCAGGGTCACAAAGCGCTTGAACAATCAAAAGCAATACACAGTTAATGCATTATAAAGATAACGACAATAGCTCTTCTGTGTGCTCTGTGTGGAATAAGGTATTATTATTTTTTTAAATGTAAAGATTGAAGCAAGAAAATTATACATTGTCCCTGCAAATGAAAGATTTTCACTCACACTAGATTTAAACTCCACATGATGAAATACAACAACATACAAAATCATATTAAAATAATTATAATTATTATAGACACATTTACATTTTCTCTTGAGAAAAAAAGATCACAAGTTCCACATGAATGTTTTTGCTTTCTTATACTCTGAATCAAAGACCAAGGAGCTGGTCTTGGACTTTTGGAGGTCCAGGAGAGACCCACGTCCAGTGTCCACCAGGAGGTGGAGAGAAAAATCAACACAACAGACAAGGTTATATTGTTATAATGATTTGTGGTGTACGAAAGAGTAAAGGGCCCCTCAAATGTGTTCATTTAAATGCTGTGACGAGATTTAAATCGAGATATAATGTGGTAAATTTGAGGGATTCAAGTCATCGTAATACATTTTTATTAAGAGATTATATGATGAAAATCGTGTAAACGAGTAGGAACTTCTTGTGTCTCTTTATGGTGTGGTCTGACGTCAGCTTTATAATGTTGATGTCAGACAAAGAGGTTTAAAGATAGCTCTGTTTCTTTTGTTTCATTTTAGTAGAACTGGTGCGGAATCTAGTAATACTGGTTTTTCAACTTCATCACTTAACAAAAATTCATAACATACAGTACATCTCTGTTAAAGAGTCACATGTCTATTTACAGGTCCTTCTCAAAAAATTAGCATATTGTGATAAAGTTGATTATTTTCCATAATGTAATGATAATAATTGAACTTTCATATATTTTAGATTCATTGCACACCAACTGAAATATTTCAGGTCTTTTGTTGTTTTAATACTGATGATTTTGGCATACAGCTAAAGAAAACCCCAAATCCCTATCTCAAAAAATTAGCATATTTCATCCGACCAATAAAAGAAAAGTGTTTTTAATACAAAAAAAGTTAAACTTCAAATAATTATGTTCAGTTATGCACTCAATACTTGGTCGGGAATCCTTTCGCAGAAATTACTGCTTCAATGCAGCGTGGCATGGAGGCAATCAGCCTGTGGCATTGCTGAGGTGTTATGGAGGCTCACTCTTTTTTTCTTTTTTTTATTTAATGCGAGAATAAAGTTGACATATATTAGGAAACGATCGACTCAGATTGCGCCCTCTAGTGGCTAGATCCAGCATCCTCCTTTCAATAACATTATTACGTACGTTATTATAAGTAAGAAAGTAAGTAAAGGTTATTTCTAGAGCGCCTTTCTAGACCAGGGTCACAAAGCGCTTGAACGATCACTATCAATACAAGGTTAAAAGTATCATTATTCAGTACATCTCTGTTTATGAGTCACATGTCAATGTCTGGAAAACGAAACTTAAGGCTGCTATAAAAGAGGAGTCTGCAGCAGCAGCAGCACTGCTTATTGTTGCAGCGCTGACACTGGTCTGGAAACTGACCTTCACAGTAGTGAACAAAAGATGGGACTGCGTGAGTATTACAGAGATGCCTTCATGAGAAAGTGTGTTTTATAATAACGGTATGTTTATTTATTTATCATCATCAGTTACAGGACTAGTTCTTGGCGCAGTTGGAGCAGGTTAGAAACTTTTCACTTTTTCTAGCAGGTGGTTTTTTTTCCTTCTGTTGTGTGATGTGTGTGTGATCTTGTCCGACAAGGAGCGAGTGTCGTCGCCGCACGATCGGATTAACGTCCGCGGGCATCACTACAGGTTCTTTAGCCTCCAGCATGATGTCTACTGCTGCCATAGCCAACGGAGGAGGAGTGGCCGCGGGGGGAGTGGTGGCGGCTCTGCAGTCAGCAGGTAGAATCCCCTATTTGTGAAATCATACATACATACATACAGAAATCATGGAGGGGTCTGACATTTTCATGGTAGGTGCATGTTAGGTGCATTCTGGAAAAATCCAGAAATCACAATCTATGATTTTTTAACAATTTATTCGTGTGATACAGCTGAAAATAAGTATTTGAACACCTGTCTATCAGCTAGAATTTTGACCCTCAAAGACCTGTTTGTCCATATTTAAAAGTCCTCCTCCACTCCACTGTATTATCCTGAATCAGATGGACCTGTGTGAGGTCCTTAGCGGCATAAAGACACCTGTCCACCCCATACAATCAGTAAGACCGAAACATTCAGCATGGCTAAGAGCAAAGAGCTGTCCAAAGACACCAGAGACAAAATTGTACAACTCCACAAGGCTGGAAAGGGCTAGCTAGAAATTGCCAAGCAACTTGGTGAAAAAAGCTCCACTGTTGGAGCAATCATTAGAAAATGGAAGAAGCTAAACATGACGGTCAATCTCAATCGGAGTGGAGCCCCATGCAAGATACCACCTCGTGGGGTCTAAATGATGCTAAGAAAGGTGAGGAATCAGCCCAGAACTACACGGCAGGACTTGGTCAATGACCTGAAAAGAGCTGGGACCACCGTTTCCATGGTCACTGTTGGTAATACACTAAGACGTCATGGTTTGAAATCATGCATGGCACGGAAGGTTCCCCTGCTTAAACCAGCACATGTTAAGGCCCGTCTTAAGTTTGCCAATGACCATTTGGATGATCCAGAGGAGTCATGGGAGAAAGTTTTGTGGTCAGATGAGACCAAAATGGACCTTTTTGGTCATAATTCCACTAAGCGTGTTTGGAGGAAGAAGAATGATGTGTACCATCCCAAGAACACCATCCCTACTGTGAAGCATGGGGGTGGTAGCATCAGGCTTTGGGGGTGTTTTTCTGCTCATGGGACAGGACGACTGTACTGTATTAAGGAGAGGATGACTGCAGCCATGTATTGTGAGATTTTGGGGAACAACCTCTTTCCCTCAGTCAGATCATTGAAGATGAGTGGTGGCTGGATCTTCCAACATGACAATGAGCCAAAGCACACAGCCAGGAAAACCAAGGAGTGGCTTCGTAAGAAGCATATCAAGGTTCTGGAGTGGCCTAGCCAGTCTCCAGACCTAAATCCAATTGAAAATCTTTGGAGGGAGCTGAAACTCCGTGTTTCTCAGCGACAGCCCAGAAACCTGACTGATCTAGAGAAGATCTGTGTGGAGGAGTGGGCCAAAATCCCTCCTGCAGTCTGTGCAAACCTGGTGAAGAACTACAGGAAACGTTTGACCTCTGTAATTGCAAACAAAGGCTACTCTACCAAATATTAACGTTGGTGTTCAAAAACTTATTTTCAGCTGTATCACACGAATAAATTGTTTAAAAATCATAGATTTTGATTTCTGGATTTTTCTTTTTAGATTATCTCTCACACAGTGGACATGCACCTACCATGAACATTTCAGACCCCTCCATGATTTCTAAGTGGGAGAACTTGCAAAATAGCAGGGTGTTCAAATACTTATTTTCTTCACTGTATATAGTCACTCTTACACATGTATATAGTGACTCTTACAAATGTATATACTCACTCTTACACACATATATATTCACTCTTACAAATGTATATACTCACTCTTACACACATATATACTCACTCTTACACACGTATATACTCACTCTTACATACATATATACTCACTCTTACATACATATATATTCACTCTTACTAACATATATAATCACTCTTACACACATATATACTCACTCTTACACCCATATACAGTATACTCACTCTTACACACATATATACTCACTCTTACACACATATATACTCACTCTTACATACATATATACTCACTCTTACATACATATATACTCACTCTTACACACATATACAGTATACTCACTCTTACACACATATATACTCACTCTTACACCCATATATACTCACTCTTACACACATATATACTCACTCTTACACACATATACTCACTCTTACACGCATATATACTCACTCTTACACACATATATACTCACTCTTACACACATATATACTCACTCTTACACACATATATATACTCACTCTTACACACATATATACTCACTCTTACACACATATACTCACAGTTACACACATACTCACAGTTACACACATATTTATACTCACTCTTACAAACATGTATACTCACTCTTACAAACATATATACTCACTCTTACACACATATATACTCACTTTCACACACATACAGTATATACTATAAATATATATTTATATAATGTGTGTGAGAATAAGTATATATATAACCAAGCAGGAGCGAGTGTCGTCGCCGCTCCGTTGGTTCTCGGTGCGATCGGATTCACGTCCGCCGGCATCACTGCGGGTTCTTATGCCGCCGGCATGATGTCTGCTGCTGCCATAGCCAACGGAGGAGGAGTGGCTGCGGGGGGACTGGTGGCGGTTCTTCTGCAGTCAGCAGGTAGAACCCCCCATTTACAAACTAAAGTATTCCTCCAGTATCTAAAATAATAATGCCGTGTATTCTGCAGGCACGGCCGGAATTCCAGCAGCTGCTTCTGTAGCTGTGGGTGCAGTTGGTGGAGCTGGTGCAGCAGCGATCGCCCCGATCTTGTGAAACGATTGAAAAGCTCCATCTATGGAACAACTGACTCCATGCAGAAGATACATCACTGTGTGTTCCTGGTTTGTGTTCCTCGTCACCTTGACGTCATGTTTAAAAATACGGCCGTGTAATATTGCAAATGATGTTATGGAAGTCCCTAAATATAAAAAAAATATAAAAAATACATGTTATTGTCACTCTTTTTTTTTTTTTTAATACAAAGCGAGAATAAAGTTGACATATATAAGGAAACGATCGAATCACATGGCGCTCTCTAGTGGCCAGATCCAGCATCCTCTTTGAAATAACATTATTACAAGTAAGAAAGTAAGTAAAGTTTATTTCTAGAGCGTCTTTCTAGACCAGGGTCACAAACCGCTTGAACAATCACTATCAATACAAGGTTAAAAGTATCATATTATTCAGTACATGTCTGTTTATGAGTCAGTATAAAAGAGGAGTCTGCAGCAGCAGCAGCACTGCTTATTGTTCCAGCGCTGACACTGGTCTGGAAACTGACCTTCACAGTAGTGAACAAACGATGGGACTGCGTGAGTATTTCAGAGACGCCTTCATGAGAAAGTGCATGTTATAATAACGGTATGTGTTTTTATTTGTTATCATCAGTTACAGGACTAGTTCTGGTCGCAGTTGGGGCAGGTTAAAAATCAGGGAATTGTGAAGATGACAAAGAGACGAGACGTCTCAACAGCTCGCCAATTGAAGCGACCTTTCTGCGGCGTTACATGTTTTCTCATTCCAATTACAAGTCGTGACAAACAAGGCGTTGACGCCCTTGTCGATGAAAACAAGTGAACGAAGAAAACAAAAGTTTTCTCCGACAGCTGCCTTCTAATGAAACAAAAACCTAAAGCTGAATTAACTTTGTTCTATTTGACTGCAATAGGCTGGCGAATTGTCCAGGTGTTTACCTGCCTCTTTACCTAAGTAGCTGGGACGTCTTTTTCAGAATCAGAAAACCTTTATTAGTCCCGCGAGGGGAAATTCGGTTCATCAGTTAACTTCACCAATTAATTACATGTCTGACCCTCGTTTTAAATGTCTCAAGGTTACTAAAGATATAGAACTTTTCCGAATATAAAGGAAGAAATGAATGGTGTGTGTTATAGATAAGTAAGTAATAGTTATTTGTAAAGCGCCTTTCTAGACCAGGGTCACAAAGCGCTTGAACAATCAAAAGCAATACACAGTTAATGCATTATAAAGATAACGACAATAGCTCTTCTGTGTGCTCAGGGAATTAGAATGGGAATGTTTTTGCTTTCTTACACTCTGAATCAAAGACCAAGGAGCTGGTCTTCGACTTTTGGAGGTCCAGGAGAGACCCACGTCCAGTGTCCACCAATAAGGTGGTAAATTTGAGAGATTAAAGTCATGTTGAGTCAAGTTATTAAGAGATTATATGATGAAAATCGTGTAAACGAGTAGGAACTTCCTGTGTCTCTTTATGGTGTGGTCTGACGTCAGCTTTATAATGTTGATGCCAGACAAAGAGGTTTAAAGATAGCTCTGTTTCTTTAGCTTCATTTTAGTAGAACTGGTGCGGAATCTAGTAATGCTGGTTTTTCAACTTCACCACTTAACATAAATTCATAACATACAGTACATCTCTGTTAATGAGTCGCATGTCTATTTATATGTATCTGGAAAACGAAAGCTAAGGTCGCTATAAAAGAGGTAAGAGTTAGGTTAGGGTTAGTGTTAGTAAGTAAGTAAGTAAGTAAGTAATAGAAACTGACTCAGTAGTGGACACTGGACAAACGATGGGACTGCGTGAGTATTTCAGAGACGCTTTTATGAGAAATAGTACTTATAATAACGGAATGTTTATTTATTTTTCATCAGTGACAGTACTAGTTATATTCGCAGTTGGAGCAGGTTAGAAACTTTTCACTTTTTCAATAGTTTCTAGCAGGTGATTTTTCTGTTGTGTGATGTGTGTGTGATCTTGTCCGTCAACTAGGCACTGCTTATTGTTCCAGCGCTGACACTGGTCCGGAAACTGACTCTAACAGTAGTGAACAAAATATGGGACTGCGTGAGTATTTCAGAGACGCCTTTATGAGAAATAGTACTTTATAATAACGGAATGTTTATTTATTTTTCATCAGTTAAAGGACTATTTCTAGGCGCAGTTGGAGCAGGTTAGAAACTTTTCACTTGGTCAATAGTTTCTAGCAGGTGATTTTTCTGTTGTGTGATGTGTGTGTGATCTTGTACGACCATAAGCGAGTGTCGTCGCCGCACCGGTAGTTCTCGGTGCGATCGGATTCACGTCCGCGGGCATCGCTGCGGGCTCTTTAGCCGCCAGCATGATGTCTGCTGCTGCCATAGCCAACGGAGGAGGAGTGGCCGCGGGGGGAGTGGTGGCGGTTCTGCAGTCAGCAGGTAGAATCCCCCATTTCCTAACTAAAATACGCCCTCTAGTGTCTAGAATAATAATGCCGTGTATTCCGCAGGCATGGCCGGGATTCCAGCAGCTGCTTCTGCAGCTGTGGGTGCAGTTGGTGGAGCTGCTGCAGCAGCGATCAGCTCCATCGTTCCATCTATGGAACAACTGACTCCATGAAGAAGATTGAAAATAAATGTCTGTGTGTTCCTGGTTTGTATTTGCCTCGTGACCATGACGTCATGTTTACAAATACGGCCGTGTAATATTGCAAATGATGTCATGGAAGTCCCTAAATAAAAAAATACATGTTGTTGTCACTCTTTTTTTTTTTTTTTAATTTAATGCGAGATTAAAGTTGAAATATACTAGGAAACGATCGATTCACTTGGTGCCCTCTAGTGGCTAGATCCAGCATCCTTTTTTCAATGACATTATTACAAGTAAGTAAGTAAGTAAAGGTTATTTCTAGAGCGCCTTTCTAGACCAGGGTCACACAGCGCTTGAACAATCACTATCAATACAAGGTTAAAAGTATCATATTATTCAGTACATCTCTGTTTATGAGTCAGTATAAAGAGGAGTCTGCAGCAGCAGCAGCACTGCTTATTGTTCCAGCGCTGACACTGGTCTGGAAACTGACCTTCACAGTAGTGAACAAACGATGGGACTGCGTAAGTATTTCAGAGACGCCTTCATGAGAAAGTGTATTTTATAATAACGGTATGTGTTTTTATTTATCATCAGTTACAGGACTAGTTCTGGTCTCAGTTGGAGCAGGTTAAAAATCAGGGAATTGTGAAGATGACAAAGAGACGAGACGTCTCATCAGCTTGCCGATTGAAGAGACTTTTCTGGGGCGTTACTTTTTCATTGTTCATTGTTCTCATTCCAATTACAAGGCGTGACAAACAAGGCGTTGACGCCCTTGTCGATAAAAAACATGTGAACGAACAAAACAAAAGTTTTTTCCGACACCTGCTTTCTAATGAAACAAAAACCTAAAGCTGATTTAACTTTGTTCTATTTGACTGCAATAGGCTGGCGAATTATCCAGGTGTTCACCTGCCTCTTTCCCTATGTAGCTGGGACGTCTTTTTCATCAGTTAACTTCACCAATTAGTTACATGTCTGACCCTAGTTTGAAATGTCTCAAGGTTACTAAAGATATAGAACTTTTCCGAATATAAAGGAAGAAATAAATAGAGTTTTTGTCACATAAAAAAGGAAATGAAGGTTGCAAAAATTAAAATGGAATGAAGGAGATCATTTGTTACTTGGCGCCTCTAGTGGTGTGTGTTATAGATAAGTAAGTAAGTAATAGTTATTTGTAAAGCGCATTTCTAGACCAGGGTCACAAAGCGCTTGAACAATCCAACGCAATACACAGTAAACGCATTATAAAGACAAGGTAAGGTAAGGTAAGGTAAAACTTTATTGATCCCTCAGGAGGTCTCCTTCTGGAAATTGTTTAATGAATTGTTTATTGAAGATAATGACAGTAACAGTTTTTTTTTTTTTTTTAAAGATTGAAGCAAGAAAAGCATACATTGTCCCTGCAAATGAAAGATTTGCACTCACACCAGATTTAAACTCCACATGATGAAATACAGCAACATACAAAATTATATTAAAATAATTATAATAATTATAGACACATTTACATGTTTTTGCTTTCTTATACTCTGAATCAAAGACTAAGGAGCTGGTCTTGGACTTTTGGAGGTCCAGGAGAGACCCACGTCCAATGTCCACCAGGAGGTGGAGGGAAAAATCAACACAACAAACAAGGTTATATTGTTATAATGATTTGTGGTGTACGAAGGAGTAAAGGGCCCCTCAAATATGTTCTTTAAATGCTGTGACGAGATTTAAATCGAGATATAATGTGGTAAATTTGAGAGATTCAAGTCGTCATAATACATTTTTATTAAGAGATTATATGATGAAAATCGTGTAAACGAGCAGGAACTTCCATTAATAACATACAGTACATCTCTGTTAATGAGTCACATGTCTATTTATATGTATCTGGAAAACGAAACATAATGTAACCGGATGGTTATTTTAAGTTTGTTATTGAGATGATTACGTTTACATTCTCTTGGTTAAGCACGCCCTCTCATTACCTAATTGGCCTCACCTGCTAATGGAGCGGAGAATATGAAGGGATGCGTCACTCAGTCTGCTCCTCTCCTCTGTGTCGTGACAGTCAGCTGGTCTGGTGCCTAAGTCAGGCGGACGGCGTTCTGGGACGTGTGCGGGCAAAATGTGTGTTCCTGGTTTGTATTTGCCTCGTGACCATGACGTCATGTTCACAAATACGGCCGTGTTATATTGCAAATTATGTCATGGAAGTCCCTAAATAAAAAAAATTAAAAAATGCATGTTGTCGTCACTCTTATTTTTTTTTTAAATTTAAAACGAGAATAAAGTTGACATATATAAGGAGACGATCGAATCACATGGCGCTCTCTAGTGGCCAGATCCAGCATCCTCTTTTCAATAACATTATTACAAGTAAGAAAGTAAGTAAAGTTTATTTCTAGAGCGTCTTTCTAGACCAGGGTCACAAACCGCTTGAACAAACACTATCAATACAAGGTTAAAAGTATCATATTATTCAGTACATGTCTGTTTATGAGTCAGTATAAAGAGGAGTCTGCAGCAGCAGCAGCACTGCTTATTGTTCCAGCGCTGACACTGGTCTGGAAACTGACCTTCACAGTAGTGAACAAACGATAGGACTGCGTGAGTATTTCAGAGACGCCTTCATGAGAAAGTGTATTTTATAATAACGGTATGTGTTTTTATTTGTTATCATCAGTTACAGGACTAGTTCTGGGCGCAGTTGGAGCAGGTTAAAAATCAGAGAATTGTGAAGATGACAAAGAGACGAGACGTCTCATCAGATCGCCAATTGAAGCGACTTTTCTGCGGCGTTACTTTTTTTCTCATTCCAATTACAAGGCGTGACAAACAAGGCGTTGACGCCCTTGTCGATAAAAACAAGTTCTATTTGACTGCAATAGGCTGCCGAATTGTCCAGGTGTTCACCTGCCTCTTTCCCTAAGTAAATGGGACGTCTTTTTCATCAGTTAACTTTACCAATTAATTACATGTCTGACCCTCGTTTTAAATGTCTCAAGGTTACTAAAGATATAGAACTTTTCCGAATATTAAAGAAGAAAATAATGGTGTGTGTTATAGATAAGTAAATAAGTCATAGTTATTTGTAAAGCGCCTTTCTAGACCAGGGTCACAAAGCGCTTGAACAGTCAAAAGCAATACACAGTTAATGCATTATAAAGATAACGACAATAACTCTTCTGTGTGCTCAGGGAATAAGGTATTATTATTTTTTTTAATTTAAAGATTAAAGATTGAAGCATACATTGTCCCTGCAAATGAAAGATTTGCACTCACACCAGTTTCAAACTCCACATGATGAAATACAACAACATACAAAATTATATTAAAATAATTATAATTATTATAGAAACATTTACATTTTCTCTTGAGAAAAAAGATTACAAGTTCCACATGAATGTTTTTGCTTTCTTATACTCTGAATCAAAGACCAAGGAGTTGGTCTTGGACTTTTGGAGGTCCAGGAGAGACCCTCGTCCAGTGTCCACCAGTAGGTGGAGAGAAAAATCAACACAACAAACAAGGTTATATTGTTATAATGATTTGTGGTATACAAAGGCCCCCTCAAATATGTTCATTTAAATGCTGTGACGAGATTTAAATCGAGATATAAGGTGGTAAATTTGAGAGATTCAAGTCATCGTAATACATTTTTATTAAGAGATTATATGATGAAAATCGTGTAAACGAGTAGGAACTTCTTGTGTCTCTTTATGGTGTGGTCTGACGTCAGCTTTATGATGTTGATGCCAGACAAAGAGGTTTTTTTTTTGTTTTTTTTTAATCCCTTATTTGTCCCGCGAGGGGAAATTCGGTAGTGCTTTAAAGATAGCTCTGTTTCTTTTGTTTCATTTTAGTAAATTGGTGCAGAATCTAGTAATACTGGTTTTTCAACTTCATCACTTAACATAAATTCATAACATACAGTACATCTTTGTTAATGAGTCACATGTATATTTACAGGTATCTGGAAAACGAAAGCTAAGGTCGCTATAAAAGAGGTAAGAGTTAGGTTAGGGTTAGTCTGGACTACACTACTGCCTCGGTAGTGGACACTGGACAAACGATGGGACTGGGTGAGTATTTCAGAGACGCCTCTATGAGAAATAGTACTTTATAATAACGGAATGTTTATTTATTTTTCATCAGTTACAGGACTAGTTCTGGGCGCAGTTGGAGCAGGTTAGAAACTGTTCACTTTGTCAATTTCTAGTAGGTGATTTTTCTGTTGTGTGATGTGTGTGTGATCTTGTCCGTCCAGGAACGAGTATCGTCGCCGCACCGTTGGTTCTCGGTGCGATCGGATTCACGTCCGTGGGCATCGCTGCGAGTTCTTATGCCGCCAGCATGATGTCTACTGCTGCCATAGCCAACGGAGGAGGAGTGGCCGCGGGGGGAGTGGTGGCGGTTCTGCAGGCAGCAGGTAGAACCCCCCATTTCCTAACTCAAATACGCCAACCAGTGTCTAAAATAATAATGCCATGTATTCTGCAGGCACGGCCGGGATTCCAGCAGCTGCTTCTGCAGCTGTGGGTGCAGTTGGTGGAGCTGGTGCAGCAGCGATCGCCCTCATCTTGTGAAACCATTGAAAAGCTCCATCTATGAAACAACTGACTCCATGCAGAAGATACATCACTGTGTGTTCCTGGTTTGTATTTGCCTCGTGACCATGGAAGTCCCTAAATAAAAAAATTAAAAAAAATACATGTTGTTGTCGTCACTCTTATTTTTTTTTTAATTTAAAGCGATAATAAAGTTGACATATATTAGGAAACGATCGACTCACATTGCGCCCTCTAGTGGCTAGATCCAGCATCCTCTTTTCAATAACATTATTACAAGTAAGTAAGTAATTAAAGGTTATTTCTAGAGCACCTTTCTAGACCAGGGTCACAAAGCGCTTGAACAATCACTATCAATACAAGGTTAAAAGTATCATATTATTCAGTACATCTCTGTTTATGAGTCAGTATAAAGAGGAGTCTGCAGCAGCAGCACTGCTTATTGTTCCAGCGCTGACACTGGTCTGGAAACTGACCTTCACAGTAGTGAACAAACGATGGGACTGCGTGAGTATTTCAGAGACGCCTTCATGAGAAAGTGTATTTTATAATAACGGTATGTGTTTTTATTTATCATCAGTTACAGGACTAGTTCTGGTCGCAGTTGGAGCAGGTTAAAAATCAGGGAATTGTGAAGATGACAAAGAGACGAGACGTCTCATCAGCTTGCCGATTGAAGAGACTTTTCTGGGGCGTTACTTTTTCATTGTTCATTGTTCTCATTCCAATTACAAGGCGTGACAAACAAGGCGTTGACGCCCTTGTCGATAAAAAACATGTGAACGAACAAAACAAAAGTTTTTTCCGACACCTGCTTTCTAATGAAACAAAAACCTAAAGCTGATTTAACTTTGTTCTATTTGACTGCAATAGGCTGGCGAATTATCCAGGTGTTCACCTGCCTCTTTCCCTATGTAGCTGGGACGTCTTTTTCATCAGTTAACTTCACCAATTAGTTACATGTCTGACCCTAGTTTGAAATGTCTCAAGGTTACTAAAGATATAGAACTTTTCCGAATATAAAGGAAGAAATAAATAGAGTTTTTGTCTCATAAAAAAGTAAATGAAGGTTGCAAAAATTAAAATGGAATGAAGGAGATCATTTGTTACTTGGCGCCTCTAGTGGTGTGTGTTATAGATAAGTAAGTAAGTAATAGTTATTTGTAAAGCGCATTTCTAGACCAGGGTCACAAAGCGCTTGAACAATCCAGCGCAATACACAGTAAACGCATTATAAAGACAAGGTAAGGTAAGGTAAGGTAAAACTTTATTGATCCCTCAGGAGGTCTCCTTCTGGAAATTGTTTAATGAATTGTTTATTGAAGATAATGACAGTAACAGTTTTTTTTTTTTTTTTAAAGATTGAAGCAAGAAAAGCATACATTGTCCCTGCAAATGAAAGATTTGCACTCACACCAGATTTAAACTCCACATGATGAAATACAGCAACATACAAAATTATATTAAAATAATTATAATAATTATAGACACATTTACATGTTTTTGCTTTCTTATACTCTGAATCAAAGACTAAGGAGCTGGTCTTGGACTTTTGGAGGTCCAGGAGAGACCCACGTCCAATGTCCACCAGGAGGTGGAGGGAAAAATCAACACAACAAACAAGGTTATATTGTTATAATGATTTGTGGTGTACGAAGGAGTAAAGGGCCCCTCAAATATGTTCTTTAAATGCTGTGACGAGATTTAAATCGAGATATAATGTGGTAAATTTGAGAGATTCAAGTCGTCATAATACATTTTTATTAAGAGATTATATGATGAAAATCGTGTAAACGAGCAGGAACTTCCATTAATAACATACAGTACATCTCTGTTAATGAGTCACATGTCTATTTATATGTATCTGGAAAACGAAACATAATGTAACCGGATGGTTATTTTAAGTTTGTTATTGAGATGATTACGTTTACATTCTCTTGGTTAAGCACGCCCTCTCATTACCTAATTGGCCTCACCTGCTAATGGAGCGGAGAATATGAAGGGATGCGTCACTCAGTCTGCTCCTCTCCTCTGTGTCGTGACAGTCAGCTGGTCTGGTGCCTAAGTCAGGCGGACGGCGTTCTGGGACGTGTGCGGGCAAAATGTGTGTTCCTGGTTTGTATTTGCCTCGTGACCATGACGTCATGTTCACAAATACGGCCGTGTTATATTGCAAATTATGTCATGGAAGTCCCTAAATAAAAAAAATTAAAAAATGCATGTTGTCGTCACTCTTATTTTTTTTTTAATTTAAAGCGAGAATAAAGTTGACATATATAAGGAGACGATCGAATCACATGCCGCCCTCTAGTGGCCAGCATCCTCTTTTCAATAACATTATTACAAGTAAGAAAGTAAGTAAAGGTTATTTCTAGAGCGCCTTTCTAGACCAGGGTCACACAGCGCTTGAACAATCTCTATCAATACAAGGTTAAAAGTATCATATTATTCAGTACATCTCTGTTTATGAGTCAGTATAAAGAGGAGTCTGCAGCAGCAGCAGCACTGCTTATTGTTCCAGCGCTGACACTGGTCTGGAAACTGACCTTCACAGTAGTGAACAAACGATGGGACTGCGTGAGTATTTCAGAGACGCCTTCATGAGAAAGTGTATTTTATAATAACGGTATGTGTTTTTATTTGTTATCATCAGTTACAGGACTAGTTCTGGGCGCAGTTGGAGCAGGTTAAAAATCAGAGAATTGTGAAGATGACAAAGAGACGATTCGTCTCATCAGATCGCCAATTGAAGCGACTTTTCTGCGGCGTTACTTTTTTTCTCATTCCAATTACAAGGCGTGACAAACAAGGCGTTGACGCCCTTGTCGATAAAAACAAGTTCTATTTGACTGCAATAGGCTGCCGAATTGTCCAGGTGTTCACCTGCCTCTTTCCCTAAGTAAATGGGACGTCTTTTTCACCAGGTAACTTTACCCATAATTACATGTCTGACCCTCGTTTTAAATGTCTCAAGGTTACTAAAGATATAGAACTTTTCCGAATATTAAAGAAGAAAATAATGGTGTGTGTTATAGATAAGTAAATAAGTCATAGTTATTTGTAAAGCGCCTTTCTAGACCAGGGTCACAAAGCGCTTGAACAGTCAAAAGCAATACACAGTTAATGCATTATAAAGATAACGACAATAACTCTTCTGTGTGCTCAGGGAATAAGGTATTATTATTTTTTTTAATTTAAAGATTAAAGATTGAAGCATACATTGTCCCTGCAAATGAAAGATTTGCACTCACACCAGTTTCAAACTCCACATGATGAAATACAACAACATACAAAATTATATTAAAATAATTATAATTATTATAGAAACATTTACATTTTCTCTTGAGAAAAAAGATTACAAGTTCCACATGAATGTTTTTGCTTTCTTATACTCTGAATCAAAGACCAAGGAGTTGGTCTTGGACTTTTGGAGGTCCAGGAGAGACCCACGTCCAATGCCCACCAGGAGGTGGAGAAAAAAATCAACACAACAAACAAGGTTATATTGTTATAATGATTTGTGGTGTACGAAAGAGTAAAGGCCCCCTCAAATATGTTCTTTAAATGCTGTGACGAGATTTAAATCGAGATATAATGTGGTAAATTTGAGAGATTCAAGTCATCGTAATACATTTTTATTAAGAGATTATATGATGAAAATCGTGTAAACGAGCAGGAACTTCCATTTATAACATACAGTACATCTCTGTTAATGAGTCACATGTCTATTTATATGTATCTGGAAAACGAAACATAATGTAACCGGATGGTTATTTTAAGTTTGTTATTGAGATGATTACCCCTGAGTTATCTATCATAACCTCAGGTTCTACGAGTTGGTGCGAAGCCCTCCAACGGCTTCGCTATGGGTTTACCCTGAGGCACCGCCTCGTCTCTGAGAAAGCTTAATGAACTCGCCACCCAGCAGGGGGCAGTCCCTTCCTATAAAGGCGGGAAGCACCCGCCCCACTTTCTCCAACTGAAAACTCAGCGAGAAGGGCGGCCGCTGGGCGACGAGGTTGGAGGGCTTCGCACCAACTCGTAGAACCTGAGGTTATGATAGATAACTCAGGGGTTCTACGTCATTGGTGCTCCGCCCTCCAACGGCTTCGCTATGGGTTTACCCAAAAAGCGAAGCCTGACGGGATAAATGTAACCCCAGCTGGACGCCGCTCCTGGAGCAGCATCACTAGGGCCCCGCCGGCCCAGGGTCCAAACCCACTTGAGCCGTGGGCCCTGAGGGGGGCACAACAGCGCTCAAAACAGTATGAGCTACTGATCCCGCCGTTACGTCGAGTAGATAGGCCTTAGCGAAGGTAGACGTGGACGCCCAAGAGGCAGCAGAGCAGATATCCTCTGCTGCCACACCCCGCAAAAGAGCCACTGAGGCTGCCACGCCACGGGTGGAATGTGCCCTCAGACCGCTACCAGCGGATCCACCCGCTGCTCGGTAGGCCCGGATAATGGCCGATCTCACCCAATGAGAGAACCTCTGGGGGGAGACCGGCTCTCCCCGCCGGCATCTACCGTGGCAGACAAAAAAGGGCATCAGAGCGCCTAAACTCGGCCACCCGCCGCAAGTAAGAGGCCAACGCCCTCACTGGACACAATAGGTGGAGACGTTCCTGACCCGGGTCCGAGTGAGGCGGCGGGTGAATTCAGAATCTTCGGGCGGAACGCTGGGTTAGGACGCAAAGACACCGAAGACTCCTCGACGCCAAAGGAAAGACACTCAGGGCTAATGGAGATGGCACAAAGCTCACTTGCTCTCTTCGTGGTTGTTAGTGCCAGAAGGAGCGATACCTTGAAAGACAAGATATCCAGTGGGACTTGGTCAAGAGGCTCGAAGGTCGGGCCTGTGAGAGAGTCCAGTACCAACTGGAGATCCCACTGAGGGCTGGAAGGCCTTGCAGGAGGTCGAAGCCAAGGGGTGGGCGCGAACCGAAGCACCCTCAAAACCGACATGCCTCGTCGCTATGGCTGATGCGAACACTCTGTGTCGCCACAGTCCGCCCGTTATCCAGCAAATGTTGCAGGAAAGACAGGATAGCGGAGACCAAACAAGAGCTGGGGTCCAAGGACCTGTCTGAACACCAGCGGGAGAATATCCCCCACGTTGAGGCATAAAGCCTACGTGTTGATGGGGCCCGGGCGTTCTCCAGCGTGTGGAGAACGTCCGGGTCCAAGGTCCCGATCAGCTCGTCCCGTGCAGGAGCCACACCTTGAGAGGCCGGCCCAGCACCGGGGGCGCTGTCAGAGTCCCCCCCGCCTGACACAGGGCAGCGGGGCCCCAAGGGATGGCCCACGGGGCCCCGACCGCCATGCGCACCAGCTCTGGGAACCAGAGCGCCCCCGGGGAGTCTGGTGCCACTAGAATTAACCTCAGCCCCCCCCGCCTCGTCCTCCGAATCAAGGGGAGAAGGAGCCGCGGAGGAGGGAAGGCGAACAGCAGACCGACCGGCCACCTCGAATGGGCTAAAGCGTCCACGCCTAGTGGGGGGCAATCCGAAGCCCTGAGGGAGAACCAAAGAGGGCATTGAAGTTCTCCTTGCTGGCGAAGAGGTCTGCAACCGGGTGACCGAATCGAGACCAGATCTCGCTTGCCACTGCCTCGGACAGACCCCATTCGTCCTGGACGGCCCCCCTCGACAGTCTGTCCGCTACTGCATTCAGCTCGCCCGGGACGTGCTGGGCTCTGAGCGAAAGCAGGTGACAGTCCGCCCACAGCCAAATCTTCCTTGCCACACTCAGAAGGGCTGGGGATCTGACTCCACCTTGGTGGAGCTGTCTGAAAATACTAGGACGTTGGACCGTGACAGTTGGGGAGAGAGGTGAAGCAGGACATTGTGAATCGCCTTCAGCTCTAGCCAGTTTATGTGTCTGAGCACCGGACTGCTCCAGACCCCACTGGCGTAAGCCTGACCCGAGGTGCCTCCCCAACCTGTCAGGGAAGCGTCTGTAACACTTGAGTGTAACGAAGGACGCAACCCAATGGAACTCTCCGCCTGAGGTTGGCGTGAGAGTTCCAAAACTGGATGTCCTGCAAAACCCGAGCGGGAAGGCGCACTTTCCAACCTCTTTCCCGCTTGAGGTCTAGCTTGAGACGACCAAACCATCTCTGAAGCTCCCTCATGTGCAGCAAGCCCAGCCGAACAACCGTGTGGGCTGCCGCCATGAGCCCCAGGAGGGACATAACAGTGCCTGCTGTTGTCACGTGACACCGAGCTTCCAGCAACTGTGTTGTCAGTCGGAGAATGGGCTGGATACGCACGTCCGGGAGGCGCGCGTATCCTTCCTCCGAGTTCAACAGTACCCCCAGGTAAACTAACTGTTGAACTGGAGTCAGAGCGCTCTTGCTGAGGTTCACTGTGAACCCCAGGGTGGCAATATGGCTCAACACCTTCTGTGTGTGAGCGTAACTTTCTGCCTCTGACCTGGCAAGGATCAACCAGTCGTCCAGATAGGTCAAGATCCTTACCCCACTCACTCTCAATGGCTCCACTGCCGCTTCCACACTCTTGGTGAAGGTCCTGGGTGCCAGAGAGTAGCCGAACGGGAGTCGAGTGTATTGAAACACCCGACCCTCGAGGGCGAAACGCAAGTACTTTCGATGTCTCTTGACTATCGGTATGTGAAAGTACGCGTCGGTCAGGTCGATAGATGTCATCCAATCTCCTGGACTTACACCTGAAAGCAGTTCTTGACCGTCAACATGCGAAACGGGCGGGTAGCTATGAACTTGTTCAAATAGCTGAGGTCCAGAATGGGCCTCCAACCCCCGGTCTTCTTCTCCACGAGGAAGTACCGGGAGTAAAACCCTGTCATCATCTCGGCTGCAGGGACCAGTTCTACGACCTCCTTCTGCAGCAGAGTAGACACCTCGTTTCTCAACAGAATAATTTCTTCTGCTCCGCCGTACGCGTCCAGAGAATCCCTGAAAACGCGGGGGTTGACGGGCAAAAGTAGCGCATAGCCCCGCCTGATTACTCCCCCCAGCCAAGTGGGTCTTAGAAGTAAAACCAGGCGACTCCAAGCCGAATAATGTTCTGTCAGAACCGCAGCCCTGGCGAACCTTGGGTAGTCCTCCGGCCCGCCCCCCCTATGGCGGGCCATAGACGAAAGGGCATCACACAAGCCGCGTCTCTATCTCTTGAATCCACAGAGCATGTACTCGAGTTGGATTCACTAGAACCCCCACTCTCATACATAAACCGGCTCTGTGGGAGAAGCGCGCAAGTGCGCGTGAGACACCTCAGATGCGCGTCGTGCGTGTTCCCTTCCCCCCCCCGGAAGTCTTCCCAACTCCCTGAGCACTTCTTAGTGTCACCGGAGCTGACAAAACCCGCGATGTGGAGGAATGTGCTGGAGAATTAACCCGGAGCTGAAGTGAGTTAGGTCGCGCGCGCGTCGGCACCGCATCACTCACCCGGTCCCGTACATTCTCAAGCTCCACTGGCGGTCCAGACCTGCTCGTCACTCGTGAGATCCGACCGCCACGCACCTCTCCAGTTGATCGACCAGACGGGGCGGAAGTTCTTCGCCCTCGCCTGGTCTCAGGGCGGCGAGAAAACTCGCGCGTAAAAACACCAGGTTGCGTCAGTTCCATGGCGTTTCTCCGCCGCCAAACGTGACGTCCTCCACGGTGCCAGTGCTTGTAGATAGCGCTGTGGGGGAAGGAACAACCTCCGGTCAACATAGACATGTCTGGACTAGTTCCACTCACCTCCGCTGTCAAGCTCTGTCGGGCACGAGCGCTGGTCGACGCGGAAGTAAACACAGCTGACTCAGCCGGTCTCGCGGACCTCTGCTCGTCTGTAAACAAAACACATGTGGTTGGAGTCTGCCCCTCATTCGTGTGGACAGACTCCGTTATTACAGTCTCGGCATAACCCGGGCGAAGGGGTTTAAACCCTCCTTCGAACTGTGTTCTGAGAGGAAACTCTCGCCGTCTATGAACGGCGGAGCATGTTAGCCTAGCATTAGCGGCGAAAGTCTCTAATGACGCCTGTGAATACGTCACACTCACAGGCGGAGCCACATGCACACTACTAACATCTCTCAGAACGAACCACAGAAACGTCATACGTTCTCTTGTTTTATTCCCGACACATTCCCTTGAATGAATAGGGAGGGGGAGGAGCCCTCGGCCGTCGACTCTGCTGCGGCTGCTGGCTCCCCGGCTCGCGCTGCGGATCTTGGCGACGCTCACTCGTCGCACGCCGCCGCTGTTGCCGATGTTGTTGGTGCTGCTGGGGTGGCTGGTCTCTGGTGACGCTTCCCCCCAGCACCAGATGATGATGCCGACGAACGGGATCTCCGTCTCCGCGTATCCCTGTCGCGCATCGTCATCACGCCAAACGTGACGTCATCCATGACGTTTCTCCGCCAAACGTGACGTCATCCATGGCGCCGGGATTTTCTTGACAACGCTCATCGGCGGTCAAACCCCGTCAGCGCATGTCAACACGGAAGTAAACACAGCTGATCAAGCCGGTCTCGTGGACATTTGCTTATCAGGCCGACGAACGGGATCTCCGTCTCCGCGTATCCCCGTCGCGCCTCGTCATCACGCCCATGCAGGTGATGGCGGAGCTGCGCCGCCTCCTGCCGGGCCATTCCTCTCAATGGTGCGTCCGTTCCATGGCATTTCTCCGCCAAACGTGACGTCATCCATGACGTTTCTCCGCCAAACGTGACGTCATCCATGACGTTTCTCCGCCAAACGTGACGTCATCCATGGCGCCGGGATTTTTTTGACAACGCTCATCGGTGGTCAAACCCCGTCAGCGCATGTCAACACGGAAGTGAAGTAAACACAGCTGATCAAGCCGGTCTCGTGGACATTTGCTTATCTGGAAACAAAGCACATGGTTGAGTCTGCCCTTCATTCGTGTAGACAGACTCCGTTATTACAGTCTCGGCATGACCCGGACGAAGGGGTTTAAAACCTCCTCCGAACTGTGTTCTGAGAGGAAACTCTCGCCGTCTATGAACGGCGGAGCATGTTAGCTTAGCATTAGCGGCGAAAGTCTCTAATGACGCCTGTGAATACGTCACACTCACAGGCGGAGCCACATGCACACTAATACCTCTCAAGTGAACCCGTCGAGTGCGCTGCAGGAGGGCCATGAGACCTGCAAGAGATACTCACCTGATCGCTCTCGCATACCCCATGGTCGACTCCATGCAGCGAGCCAGTCGTCCTGCTCGTCGACATCTGTTCATGACCGATGGACGACTCAGCTCGACTCATCAGGGCCCAACACGTTGGAACGAGTGCACAGGACTGCCATGTTGTTTTCTCAAACAACACGGCAGTCCTGTGTTGATCATAATCATGATCTGAGGCGGCGTGGGTCGACAAGCCTCGAACGCTTCCCAACACTGTCAAAAGCCGTGGGAAGCGCTCGGAAGGCCACATAATCATCACGTGTGATTTGGGCCTCTAGGCAAAACGAAGCAGACATGTGTGTCTCCTCTTCAGGGAGTCTTCGTGCACACATGGTTCACTTCAATATTCATTCGCCATCATTACATTCCACTGTCGGGAGCTTTCTCGCTGAGTTGAAAAAGGAGGAGAAAGTGCGGCGGGTGCTTCCCGCCTTTATAGGAAGGGACTGCCCCCTGCTGGGTGGCGAGTTCATTAAGCTTTCTCAGAGACGAGGCGGTGCCTCGGGGTAAACCCATAGCGAAGCCGTTGGAGGGCGGAGCACCAATGACGTAGAACGTTTACATTCTCTTGGTTAAGCACGCCCTCTCATTACCTAATTGGCCTCACCTGCTAATGGAGCGGAGAATATGAAGGGATGCGTCACTCAGTCTGCTCCTCTCCTCTGTGTCGTGACAGTCAGCTGGTCTGGTGCCTAAGTCAGGCGGACGGCGTTCTGGGACGTGTGCGGGCAAAATGTGTGTTCCTGGTTTGTATTTGCCTCGTGACCATGACGTCATGTTCACAAATACGGCCGTGTTATATTGCAAATTATGTCATGGAAGTCCCTAAATAAAAAAAATTAAAAAATGCATGTTGTCGTCACTCTTATTTTTTTTTTTAATTTAAAGCGAGAATAAAGTTGACATATATAAGGAGACGATCGAATCACATGCCGCCCTCTAGTGGCCAGCATCCTCTTTTCAATAACATTATTACAAGTAAGAAAGTAAGTAAAGGTTATTTCTAGAGCGCCTTTCTAGACCAGGGTCACACAGCGCTTGAACAATCTCTATCAATACAAGGTTAAAAGTATCATATTATTCAGTACATGTCTGTTTATGAGTCAGTATAAAGAGGAGTCTGCAGCAGCAGCAGCACTGCTTATTGTTCCAGCGCTGACACTGGTCTGGAAACTGACCTTCACAGTAGTGAACAAACGATAGGACTGCGTGAGTATTTCAGAGACGCCTTCATGAGAAAGTGTATTTTATAATAACGGTATGTGTTTTTATTTGTTATCGTCAGTTACAGGACTAGTTCTGGGCGCAGTTGGAGCAGGTTAAAAATCAGAGAATTGTGAAGATGACAAAGAGACGAGACGTCTCATCAGATCGCCGATTGAAGCGACTTTTCTGCGGCGTTACGTTTTTTCTCATTCCAATTACAAGGCGTGACAAACAAGGCGTTGACGCCCTTGTCGATAAAAACAAGTTCTATTTGACTGCAATAGGCTGCCGAATTGTCCAGGTGTTCACCTGCCTCTTTCCCTAAGTAAATGGGACGTCTTTTTCACCAGTTAACTTTACCAATTAATTACATGTCTGTCCCTGGTTTTAAATGTCTCAAGGTTACTAAAGATATAGAACTTTTCCGAATATTAAAGAAGAAAATAATGGTGTGTGTTATAGATAAGTAAATAAGTCATAGTTATTTGTAAAGCGCCTTTCTAGACCAGGGTCACAAAGCGCTTGAACAGTCAAAAGCAATACACAGTTAATGCATTATAAAGATAACGACAATAAATCTTCTGTGTGCTCAGGGAATAAGGTATTATTATTTTTTTTAATTTAAAGATTAAAGATTGAAGCATACATTGTCCCTGCAAATGAAAGATTTGCACTCACACCAGATTCAAACTCCACATGATGAAATACAACAACATACAAAATTATATTAAAATAATTATAATTATTATAGAAACATTTACATTTTCTCTTGAGAAAAAAGATTACAAGTTCCACATGAATGTTTTTGCTTTCTTATACTCTGAATCAAAGACCAAGGAGTTGGTCTTGGACTTTTCGAGGTCCAGGAGAGACCCACGTCCAGTGTCAACCAGGAGGTGGAGAGAAAAATCAACACAACAAACAAGGTTATATTGTTATTATGATTTGTGGTATACAAAGGCGTAAAGGGCCCCTCAAATGTGTTCATTTAAATGCTGTGACGAGATTTAAATCGAGATATAAGGTGGTAAATTTGAGAGATTAAAGTCATCGTAATACATTTTTATTAAGAGATTATATGATGAAAATCGTGTAAACGAGTAGGAACTTCTTGTGTCTCTTTATGGTGTGGTCTGACGTCAGCTTTATAATGTTGATGTCAGACAAAGAGGTTTTTTTGGGGGTTTTTTTAATCCCTTATTTGTCCCGCGAGGGGAAATTCGGTAGTGCTTTAAAGATAGCTCTGTTTCTTTTGTTTCATTTTAGTAAATTGGTGCGGAATCTAGTAATACTGGTTTTTCAACTTCATCACTTAACATAACTTCATAACATACAGTACATCTCTGTTAATGAGTCACATGTATATTTACAGGTATCTGGAAAACGAAAGGTAAGGTCGCTATAAAAGAGGAAAGAGTTAGGTTAGGGTTAGTCTGGACTGCACTACTGCCTCAGTAGTGGACACTGGACAAACGATGGGACTGCGTGAGTATTTCAGAGACGCCTCTATGAGAAATAGTACTTTATAATAACGGAATGTTTGTTTATTTTTCATCAGTTACAAGACTAGTTCTGGGCGCAGTTGGAGCAGGTTAGAAACTGTTCACTTTGTCAATAGTTTCTAGCAGGTGATTTTTCTGTTGTGTGATGTGTGCATGATCTTGTCCGTCCAGGATTGAGTGTCGCCGCCGCACCGTTGGTTCTCTGTGCGATCGGATTCACGTACGCGGGCATCGATGTGGGTTCTTATGCCGCCAGGATGATGGCTGCTGCTGCCCCAGCCTACATGGGATGAGTGGCCGCGGGGGGAGTGGTGGCAGTTCTGCAGGCAGCAGGTAGAACCCCCCATTTCCTAACTAAAATACGCCAACCAGTGTCTAAAATAATAATGCAGTGTATTCTGCAGGCACGGCCGGGATTCCAGCAGCTGCTTCTGCAGCTGTGGGTGCAGTTGGTGGAGCTGGTGCAGCAGCGATCGCCCTCATCGTGTGAAACCATTGAAAAGCTCCATCTATGACTCAACAACTGACTCCATGCAGAAGATACATCACTGTGTGTTCCTGGTTTGTATTTGCCTCGTGACCATGGAAGTCCCTAAATAAAAAAAAAAAAAAAATACATGTTGTTGTCGTCACTCTTATTTTTTTTTTAAATTTAAAGCAAGAATATAGTTGACATATATTAGGAAACGATCGACTCACATTGCGCCCTCTTATGGCCAGATCCAGCATCCTCTTTTCAATAACATTATTACAAGTAAGTAAGTAATTAAAGGTTATTTCTAGAGCACCTTTCTAGACCAGGGTCACAAAGCGCTTGAACAATCACTATCAATACAAGGTTAAAAGTATCATATTATTCAGTACATCTCTGTTTATGAGTCAGTATAAAGAGGAGTCTGCAGCAGCAGCAGCACTGCTTATTGTTCCAGCGCTGATACTGGTCTGGAAACTGACCTTCACAGTAGTGAACAAACGATGGGACTGCGTGAGTATTTCAGAGACGCCTTCATGAGAAAGTGTGTTTTATAATAACGGTATGTGTTTTTATTTGTTATCAGCTACAGGACTAGTTCTGGTCTCAGTTGGGGCAGGTTAAAAATCAGGGAATTATGAAGATGACAAAGAGACAAGACTTTTCTGCGGCGTTACTTTTTTTCTCATTCCAATTACAAGGCGTGACAAACAAGGCATTGACACCCTTGTCGATAAAAACAAGTGAACAAACAAAACAAAAGTTTTCTCCGACAGCTGCTTTCGAATGAAACAAAAACCTAAAGCTGATTTAAATGTGTTCTATTTGACTGCAATAGGCTGAAAAATTGTCCAGGTGTTCACCTGCCTCTTTCCCTAAGTAGTTGGGACGTCTTTTTCATCAGTTAACTTCACCAATTAGTTACATGTCTGACCCTAGTTTTAAATGTCTCAAGGTTACTAAAGATATATAACTTTTCCGAATATAAAGGAAGAAATAAATAGAGTTTTTGTCACATAAAAAAGTAAATGAAGGTTGCAAAAATTAAAATGGAATGAAGGAGATCATTTGTTACTTGGCGCCTCTAGTGGTGTGTGTTATAGATAAGTAAGTAAGTAATAGTTATTTGTAAAGCGCATTTCTAGACCAGGGTCACAAAGCGCTTGAACAATCAAACGCAATACACAGTAAATGCATTATAAAGATAAGGTAAGGTAAGGTAAGGTAAAACTTTATTGATCCCTCAGGAGGTCTCCTTCGGGAAATTGTTTAATGAATTGTTTATTGAAGATAATGACAGTAACAGTTTTTTGTTTTTTTTAAAGATTGAAGCAAGAAAAGCATACATTGTCCCTGCAAATGAAAGATTTGCACTCACACCAGATTTAAACTCCACATGATGAAAAACAGCAACATACAAAATTATATTAAAATAATTATAATAATTATAGACACATTTACATGTTTTTGCTTTCTTATACTCTGAATCAAAGACTAAGGAGCTGGTCTTGGACTTTTGGAGGTCCAGGAGAGACCCACGTCCAGTGTCCACCAGGAGGTGGAGAGAAAAATCAACACAACAGACAAGGTTATATTGTTATAATGATTTGTGGTGTACGAAAGAGTAAAGGCCCCCTCAAATATGTTCTTTAAATGCTGTGACGAGATTTAAATCGAGATATAATGTGGTAAATTTGAGAGATTCAAGTCATCGTAATACATTTTTATTAAGAGATTATATGATGAAAATCGTGTAAACTAGTAGGAACTTGCTGTGTCACTTTATGGTGTGGTCTGACGTCAGCTTTATAATGTTGATGCCAGACAAAGGGGTTTAAAGATAGCTCTGTTTCTTTTGTTTAATTTTAGTAAATTGGAGCGGAATCTAGTAATACTGGTTTTTCAACTTCATCACTTAACATAAATTCATAACATACAGTACATCTCTGTTGATGAGTCACATGTATATTTACAGGTATCTGGAAAACGAAAGCTAAGGTCGCTATAAAAGAGGTAAGAGTTAGGTTAGGGTTAGTGTTAGTAAGTAAGTAAGTAAGTAATAGAAACTGACTCAGTAGTGGACACTGGACAAACGATGGGACTGCGTGAGTATTTCAGAGACGCCTTTATGAGAAATAGTACTTTATAATAACGGAATGTTCATTTATTTTTCATCAGTTACAGTACTATTTCTATGTGCAGTTGGAGCAGGTTAGAAACTTTTCACTTTGTCAATAGTTTCTAGCAGGTGATTTTTCTGTTGTGTGATGTGTGTGTGATCTTGTCCAACAACTAGGCACTGCTTATTGTTCCAGCGCTGACACTGGTCCAGAAACTGACATTCACAGTAGTGAACAAACGAAGGGACTGTGTGAGTATTTCAGAGACGCCTTTATGAGAAATAGTACTTTATAATAACGGAATGTTTATTTATTTTTCATCAGTTACAGTACTATTTCTATGTGCAGTTGGAGCAGGTTAGAAACTTTTCACTTGGTCAATAGTTTCTAGCAGGTGATTTTTCTGTTGTGTGATGTGTGTGTGATCTTGTACGACCATAAGCGAGTGTCGTCGCCGCACCGGTAGTTCTCGGTGCGATCGGATTCACGTCCGCGGGCATCGCTGCGAGTTCTTTAGCCGCCGGCATGTCTGCTGCTGCCACAGCCAACGGAGGAGTGGCCGCGGTGAGCATTGTGGCGGCTCTGGAGTCAGCAGGTAGAATCCCCCATTTCCTAACTAAAATACGCCCTCTAGTGTCTAGAATAATAATGCTGTGTATTCCGCAGGCACGGCCGGGATTCCAGCAGCTGCTTCTGCAGCTGTGGCTGCAGTTGGTGGAGCTGCTGCAGCAGCGATCAGCTCCATCGTTCCATCTATGGAACAACTGACTCCATGAAGAAGATTGAAAATAAATCTCTGTGTGTTCCTGGTTTCTATTTGCCTCGTGACCATGACGTCATGTTTACAAATACGGCCGTGTAATATTGCAAATGATGTCATGGAAGTCCCTAAATAAAAAAATACATGTTGTTGTCACTCTTTTTTTTTTTTTTTTAATTTAATGCGAGATTAAAGTTGAAATATACTAGGAAACGATCGATTCACTTGGTGCCCTCTAGTGGCTAAATCCAGCATCCTTTTTTCAATGACATTATTACAAGTAAGTAAGTAAGTAAAGGTTATTTCTAGAGCGCCTTTCTAGACCAGGGTCACACAGCGCTTGAACAATCACTATCAATACAAGGTTAAAAGTATCATATTATTCAGTACATGTCTGTTTATGAGTCAGTATAAAAGAGGAGTCTGCAGCAGCAGCAGCACTGCTTATTGTTCCAGCGCTGACACTGGTCTGGAAACTGACCTTCACAGTAGTGAACAAACGATAGGACTGCGTGAGTATTTCAGAGACGCCTTAATGAGAAAGTGCATTTTATAATAACGGTATGTGATTTTATTTTTTATCATCAGTTACAGGACTAGTTCTGGGCGCAGTTGGAGCAGGTTAAAAATCAGGGAGTTGTGAAGATGACAAAGAGACGAGACGTCTCATCAGATCGCCGATTGAAGCGACTTTTCTGCGGCGTTACTTTTTTTCTCATTCCATTTACAAGGCGTGACAAACAAGGCGTTGACGCCCTTGTCGATAAAAACAAGTGAACGAACAAAACAAAAGTTTTCTCCGACAGCTGCTTTCTAATGAAACAAAACCTAAAGCTGAATTAAAGTTGTTCTATTTGACTGCAATAGGCTGCGAATTGTCCAGGTGTTCACCTGCCTCTTACCCTAAGTAAATGGGACGTCTTTTTCATCAGTTAACTTCACCAATTAATTACATGTCTGACCCTCGTTTTAAACGTCTCAAGGTTACTAAAGATATATAACTTTTCCGAATATAAAGGAAGAAATAAATAGAGTTTTTGTCACATAAAAAGGGAAATGAAGGTTGCAAAAATTAAAATGGAATGGAGATCATTTGTTACTTGGCGCCTCTAGTGGTGGTCTTGGACTTTTCGAGGATCAGGAGAGACCCACGTCCAGTGTCCACCAGGATGTGGAGAGAAAAATCAACACAACAAACAAGGTTATATTGTTATTATGATTTGTGGTGTACGAAGGCGTAAAGGGCCCCTCAAATATGTTCTTTAAATGCTGTGACGAGATTTAAATCGAGATATAATGTGGTAAATTTGAGAGATTTAAGTCATCGTAATACATTTTTATTAAGAGATTATATGATGAAAATCGTGTAAATGAGTAGGAACTTCCTGTGTCTCTTTATGGTGTGGTCTGACGTCAGCTTTATAATGTTGATGTCAGACAAATAGTTTTAAAGATAGCTCTGTTTCTTTAGTTTCATTTTAGTAGAACTGGTGCGGAATCTAGTAATACTGTTTTTTCAACTTCATCACTTAACAAAAATTCATAACATACAGTACATCTCTGTTAAAGAGTCGCATGTCTATTTATATGTATCTGGAAAACGAAAGCTAAGGTCGCTATAAAAGAGGTAAGAGTTAGGTTAGGGTTAGGGCTAGTCTGGAAACTGACTCAGTAGTGGACACTGGACAAACGATGGGACTGCGTGAGTATTTCAGAGACGCCTTTATGAGAAATAGTACTAAAACGGATAAAACCGGAGTCCGTTTCCGTCGCTCCAACACGACCGTCACCTCCGGGTCTTTATACTTTGCTTTATGGAGAAAAAAGGATCAATTCAGAGTGTAAGGTCGTTTATTCACCGCTTCAAAACAAACAAACATAGAAACTTTTACGATCGATCGGACTCGCTCTTTGCCGGCAGCTGTACAGGTCAATAGCTCCGGGAAAGACGGTCTTGGGTTATGGGTCGTCTCTACATTTAAGGGAAAGTTTCCTGTCCAGGGGGTCGCCTATTCCGGGGCAGTGGTTCTTTTATGTTAACTCCTGTTTCGAGTCACCTGGAGAGTAACTCCTTCCTTGCCTGTTGTGTGGGCAAGTTCCTTTGTCTTCCAGCCCCCCTCTTTTGGGTGTGTTCCGTGTTGCCCTTTTGTTTCACGTCCACAGGTGTGAACAGAGCAGACAGACAGTCCTTCATTAAATCGCTGAATAATCTCTAGTCTGTTTCAAGCTACCCTTGACACAGTGTATATCAGTATGAAAGTGAAATGTTGGTTGTGAATGTGTATTTAAACGTTTAAGCTCTTAGATGAGGCTAATATTTTATACTCTATATTTTGATCATCTTTTTAGCATTAATTTAACTTATGGCGTATACGTATAGTGTAGAATAATTTCCAATCTAACAACTCCCCCTGTTGACGTGGCCTTTACAGGTCACGTCATAAACAAAAAGGTCCAATTTTCTAAGTAAATGGTTGTTCCGCAGCAATATTTTATCATTACTTTATTATTATATTATCTAATATTATCATTTTCCCAATAACATATTATTATCATGTACCTGCACACGCTATATGTATAACCGAAAATATAATCATCTGTCTGTTATGTTAAAACATTTTAAAACGGTGACACAAGGTTTGGCCTTATTTAGAGGTGGTCTTTCATCATTCTTTCATGTTTCTCATTAGGCCAGTCCATCAGCATTATCGTTGTCATCATCATAATTTGCTGTTGGTCCGATTGTTCCTCTTTGGTTGTTGGTATGATTGTTCTTCACCAGTCAGTCCGACTCTTCTTCCTCGTAGTCTAGCTGGTCTTCTTCGTCCATGATCCGATTCCAGGCGTGTAGAGGAAAAAAACGATCCCAGAAATCAGTCTTCTTCAATCTTCTCCGAGTCCATCTTCTTGAACCTACACACAAACAACCTTCATTCAGGAGTAGCTCTGACCAAAAAAAGTTTTTTATTAATGTAATAGAATTGGGTAATTTCCCCATGTACTTATCCGCTTGTTTCTTCTGATGGGGAATGTGGTTGATGCTTCTGAGTGCGTTTACTCATCCAGGTCAGAAAATCCTGCGTCCACTGATTTTGACCCTGGTTGGAGAGAGTAATATACACGTCCGCTGCCCTCTGCCTGTTATCTGGCAGTATGAGTCGACCACAATACATGTTCTTTTACCCCATTTGTTTTGTTGTTCGTGTTTATTTTGTATTTTTATTATTTCCATATTGGTTCTTTACATTTTTTATATATATTTTTTTATTTCTACTTTTAATATATATTTTATTTCTTCTTTAGTTTATTTTAAATCTAGATCAGTTTTAGTTTTAATCTAAATGAGCTAATTTTTATTGTTAGTGTAGTTTAAGTTTTTAGGTTCATTCTTAGTTTTTGTTTGCTTATTTTTTCATTTTTCTTTTCTTTTTCACTTTGATTTACCCGGGGCGTCCTCCATTTAGGACATAAAACCAGGAATCCCCAAATTAGGAACATCAGTTTCATCAATACTGTTCACTGTTCATCCATTGCTCATTCCATTCATTCCATTTATACATCCATTTCCCCTCGAGGACACATAACATCTTTTTATGTTACCTGTCCTTTGGGTTACTGTTGTCTTATCATCTCAAAAATCACCTTGATCCAACTCCCCCTGTTTAACTACGCCGTCTCTGCTGTAGTCCTTCTTGTGGAACCTGTGAGAGTCTTAAGATGTTATTTTACCAGGTTTTCTTTAAATGATGGTGTCACTGTTCTGCACTGGTGTTGGTGCCACCCCCTGCTGTGTCACATTCCAGGTATCTCCACCTGAATGCTTATTTAAATCTGGATCATCCATGACCTGTTGTTGGTCATTTTAAGGCTTCCTTTGTCTCCTTCAACTGTAAAAGGAGAACTAGACATATCCGTTAAATACAAGAAAAACATACAACTTTTCTTTCTGCAAAATTGAAACTGGGGTGTTATGTTGTCTGACCTCACCTGTGCTGAACTTTGGAAATCATTCCATTACCATTGAATTAAAACCTACATCTATTTTATATGAAACCTTTCAAGTCATTTTTCAAATGAATGTCACCACTATTTATTTATGTTGCGAAGACTTCCCTGTCAGAACCATGTCTTCTAAATGAGATTGTAAATCATTGTACAGTAAGGATGCAAAAGTAACCATTTTCACTTTCATTGATAAATTAAACTTCTGGAATTAACAAATTCCTGATAAAAATCATCTCATGAGCTTTGTAATGCAATGTTTTTTCAAAGCCAACTAGAATCCTCTGTGCATCACCGTCTTGCCCAAAAAAACATCTTTCCTTTTGACCAATTGTTTTTATCATTAATTACATTAGAGACCTTTCTTAACTGACCATTTCAGCAACTGATTCACACCTCCACTTCTACAACCTGATTCACACCTTCATTACTACTCAAAATTCTTCTCCTTACCTACATCTTACAACTGGACACAGGAGTCACTTTCTCCATGAGCCTGACATCATCTTCCCCACTGCAACACGGCTCATGTCGCATTGTTTACAACCTGTGGAATGTCAGCAGGGGTCTGTGTCCTTTGTTTTAACTGTCCTCACAACACAACTCGCTCCAGCCTCTGTGTAGCTGATTTAAAACATCTCCTTTCCTGTAATTACACAACTTAACACATTCAGTTAGAAATAGCCTTAAAAAATGGAATTATTTTGTCTTGTTGCTACTGTATCATTTTTAGCTATTCTTTTATGCTACCATTAGTTTGATGAGGGCTGAGGATTCATATCAGGTAGGGGGGTGAAAGCAGATTTATGCATTATTGTATTTTACGCTGTTAAATAATGCTGAAGATAGAAAGGACATTCATTACTCCAGTGATCTGGTTGCCCAAATGAATAACAACAGTCGTCGTGTGGTGTGAAATACTGTGGGGCTGCAGTAATTGGTGGCCGTTGTACCATTTGTTTTTCTTTCTGTCTTTCCTTGACCTGTTGACGAAGCTCAGAGAGTTTTGTTTTATTCAATTGTCTCATGTCATTTTTGTCACATTCTTCTTGTTCTTTCAATTCTTTGTTAAACATCTTAACATAATGGCTTAAATATTCTTCCCATTCTATTATAGATTTTTTATCCAATCCTACTACAGCCTCTAAACGGTTTCTTACAGAAGTTGGGCATCCCTTTACAATTGCCCCCCTGAAGAGTGCAAGGTGACTGTCAGTTAGTGGACCACCCAGTTGTTCCTCCCACTTAGTCCTATAACGTGTTACATATTCACTACCACTTTCTTCATTTTTGTACATGCATGACGTTAGTTCATTCACATCCACCTTTGTAGGGAACGCCTCCCTCATGGCCAGCCATATATGTCTTGAATGATGAGAGAATGGTGTTTGATGAGGCTCGCATTCTGTTCCTGCTTCTTCTTCTATTTTTGACACTTTATCAGCACCCACACATGCTGTAACACTTTGTCTCCAATCTCCAATAGCCAATACAATTCCTGTCATATTGTTGCAAAAAACATTAATCCACGGACCTGCTCCTCTTTCCAACGGAGGAAGTTTTTCTTTCAGACATTGTACATCCATCATACTTGCTGAGACATAATCAGTATAATCCCTCCTTCTTCCACTTTTCACCACTAAAGGAAATTGTCCAGAAAGGCTTGTTCCCAATCCATCTGATCTTTCTTTTAGTTTCCCTTTCTCACCTTTTCTAGTTTTTACTGTATGTTTAGAAGGTTTCAATGGCGTGCCTGGGTCAAGTTTATACTTACAATATTTGTCTAGTTCTTCATCCTCGCTGCTGCTTTCTTCCTCGCTGTACTTTTTCTTTTTCAATTTATCTGCTTTGTCCTTTGCTTTTTTACGGAACTTTTCTATGGTTTCTAGTGCACTTGTCAGGGCTGCACTCACATCTTCATCTTCTTTATTTTGTCCTTGTCTAATTGCCATTTCAACTGATCTGCTAAGTGTTTTTTCTGCTGTGTCTAACAGATCTCTTGTGAGATTTTCTTGCCTGTGTGTTATTTTTGCTACATTATCCATAATCTCTTTTAAATTCATCATTTTATCTATTTCATTACCATCTTGATCCATCATCAGCTGCCCTCCTGTAACATCGAAAACTGGAGCCTGGGTGTTCACTTTTTCTTTCATTACCATTTTTTGCAATCTATCAGACAACATTTGTGAGTTTACATTTTGGTTTCCACCTTCTAGGTAAGGTGGTGGTGAATCAGTTTTTTCAGTTACATTATTTTCATCAACAACTTCCTTTTTAACAGCTTTCACTGGTGCCATCACTTCAGTATTTAACTTTATCATTTTTACCATTTCCATAATCACAAAAAATCTGTCTCTATCGGTTTTAGTTTTTTCTAACAGAGCCAGTCTGTATTTTTCACTAAACAACATGCTTGTTTTTCTCCTCCTAATGACTTCAAGTTCAAGATTAATACTTTTCACATTTTCACCAAGAATATCTTCTTCAGGCATAGGCATGCCCCAATCAGGCAGATTTCCAACCTTCCTTTGCTCTTTAGCCCATTTATACCAGTTTTTCACAACATTTTTCCAATCCAACGGAGCAATTTTTTCCACATAAGAACTTACAGAGCGAAACAATACAGCACCACATGATCCTATTCCACGAGACTGCCATTTTAACCGCAGTTCAGATAACTCCATTTCTTCTTTTTATTTATTTTGTTTTTCCTTATTTTTAATTAATTTTTATTTTATTTATTTTTACACCAATTGTTCGTCTCCCTCTCTATATGAGAACTGTCACGCTTGAATACCTATATTATAATCCCAAACTTTATTATGACATGACAATCAAACAAAGTTATTTTTACCCTTATTATTTTTTTTAAAAACTCATAGTACTTACAAGAAAAAACTATTTTTTAAACCAATAGAAACTGAAGAATTTCTTTCCACAAAACTTGAAAAAACCCCTGAGTTATCTATTATAACCTCAGGTTCTGCGAGTTGGTGCGAAGCCCTCCAACGGCTTCGCTATGGGTTTACCCCGAGGCACCGCCTCGTCTCTGAGAAAGCTTAATGAACTCGCCACCCAGCAGGGGGCAGTACCTTCCTATAAAGGCGGGCAGCACCCGCCGCACTTTCTCCAACTGAAAACTCAGCGAGAAGGGCGGCCGCTGGGCGACGAGGTTGGAGGGCTTCGCACCAACTCGCAGAACCTGAGGTTATAATAGATAACTCAGGGGTTCTGCTTCATTGGTGCTCCGCCCTCCAACGGCTTCGCTATGGGTTTACCCAAAAGGCGAAGCCTGACGGGATAAATGTACCCCCAGCTGGACGCCGCTCCTGGAGCAGCATCACTAGGGCCCCGCCGGCCCAGGGTCCAATCCCACTTGAGCCGTGGGCCCTGAGGGGGGCACAACAGCGCTCAAGACAGTATGAGCTACTGATCCCGCCGTTACGTCGAGGAGATAGGCCTTAGCGAAGGTAGACGTGGACGCCCAAGAGGCAGCAGAGCAGATATCCTCTGCTGCCACACCCCGCAAAGAGCCACTGAGGCTGCCACGCCACGGGTGGAATGTGCCCTCAGACCGCTAGGAGCAGATCCACCCGCTGCTCGGTAGGCACGGATAATGGCCGATCTCACCCAATGAGAGAACCTCTGGGGGGAGAGAGCCTCTCCCCGCCGGCATCTACCGTGGCAGACAAAAAGGGCATCAGAGCGCCTAAACTCGGCCACCCGCCGCAAGTAACAGGCCAACGCCCTCACTGGACACAACAGGTGGAGACGCTCCTGACCCGGGTCCGAGTGAGGCGGCGGGTGAAAGGCCCGCAGCGTGAAGGTCGTCGCCCGGAACAAGGAACTCAGAATCTTCGGGCGGAACGCTGGGTTAGGACGCAAAGACACCGAAGACTCCTCGACGCCAAAGGAAAGACACTCAGGGCTAATGGAGAGGGCACAAAGCTCACTTGCTCTCTTCGTGGTTGTTAGTGCCAGAAGGAGCGATACCTTGAAAGACAAGATATCCAATGGGACTTGGTCAAGAGGCTCGAAGGTCGGCCCTGTGAGAGAGTCCAGTACCAACTGGAGATCCCACTGAGGGCTGGAAGGCCTTGCAGGAGGTCGAAGCCTGCAGGCACCCCGCAGGAAACGCGCCACCAAAGGGTGGGCGCGAACCGAAGCACCCTCAAAACCGACATGCCTCGTCGCTATGGCTGATGCGAACACTCTCAGTGTCGCCACAGTCCGCCCGTTATCCAGCAAATGTTGCAGGAAAGACAGGATAGCGGAGACCAAACAAGAGCTGGGGTCCAAGGACCTGTCTGAACACCAGCGGGAGAATATCCCCCACTTTGAGGCATAAAGCCTACGTGTTGATGGGGCCCGGGCGTTCTCCAGCGTGTGGAGAACGTCCGGGTCCAGGGTCCCGATCAGCTCGTCCCGTGCAGGAGCCACACCTTGAGAGGCCGGCCCAGCACCGGGGGCGCTGTCAGTGTCCCCCCCGCCTGACACAGGGCAGCGGGGCCCCAAGGGATGGCCCACGGGGCCCCGACCGCCATGCGCACCAGCTCTGGGAACCAGAGCGCCCCCGGGGAGTCTGGTGCTACTAGAATTAACCTCAGCCCCCCCCGCCTCGTCCTCCGAATCAGGGGGAGAAGGAGCCGCGGAGGAGGGAAGGCGAACAGCAGACCGACCGGCCACCTCGAATGGGCTAAAGCGTCCACGCCTAGTGGGGGGCGGTCCGAAGCCCTGAGGGAGAACCAAAGAGGGCATTTGAAGTTCTCCTTGCTGGCGAAGAGGTCTGCAACCGGGTGACCGAATCGAGACCAGATCTCGCTTGCCACTGCCTCGGACAGACCCCATTCGTCCTGGACGGCCCCCCTCGACAGTCTGTCCGCTACTGCATTCAGCTCGCCGGGACGTGCTGGGCTCTGAGCGAAAGCAGGTGACAGTCCGCCCACAGCCAATCTTCCTTGCCACACACAGAAGGGCTGGGGATCTGACTCCACCTTGGCGATTTACGTACGCCACGGCGGTGGAGCTGTCTGAAAATACTAGGACGTTGGACTGTGACAGTTGGGGAGAGAGGTGAAGCAGGACATTGTGAATTGCCTTCAGCTCTAGCCAGTTTATGTGTCTGAGCACCGGACTGCTCCAGACCCCACTGGCATAGGCCTGACCCGAGGTGCCTCCCCAACCTGTCAGGGAAGCGTCTGTGAACACTTGAGTGTAACGAAGGACGCAACCCAATGGAACTCTCCGCCTGAGGTTGGCGTGAGAGTTCCAGAACTGGATGTCCTGCAAAACCCGAGCGGGAAGGCGCACTTTCCGACCTCTTTCCCGCTTGAGGTCTAGCTTGAGACGACCAAACCATCTCTGAAGCTCCCTCATGTGCAGCAAGCCCAGCCGAACAACCGTGTGGGCTGCCGCCATGAGCCCCAGGAGGGACATAACAGTGCCTGCTGTTGTCACGTGACACCGAGCTTCCAGCAACTGTGTTGTCAGTCGGAGAATGGGCTGGATACGCACGTCCGGGAGGCGCGCGTATCCTTCCTCCGAGTTCAACAGTACCCTCAGGTAAACTAACTGTTGAGCTGGAGTCAGAGCGCTCTTGCTGAGGTTCACTGTGAACCCCAGGGTGGCAATATGGCTCAACACCTTCTGTGTGTGAGCGTAACTTTCTGCCTCTGACCTGGCAAGGATCAACCAGTCGTCCAGATAGGTCAAGATCCTTACCCCACTCACTCTCAAAGGCTCCACTGCCGCTTCCACACACTTGGTGAAGGTCCTGGGTGCCAGAGAGTAGCCGAACGGAAGTCGAGTGTACTGAAACACCCGACCCTCGAGGGCGAAACGCAAGTACTTTCGATGTCTCTTGACTATCGGTATGTGAAAGTACGCGTCGGTCAGGTCGATAGATGTCATCCAATCTCCTGGACATACACCTGAAAGCAGTTTCTTGACCGTCAACATGCGAAACGGGCGGGTAGCTATGAACTTGTTCAAATAGCTGAGGTCCAGAATGGGCCTCCAACCCCCGGTCTTCTTCGCCAGGAGGAAGTACCGGGAGTAAAACCCTGACATCATCTCGGCTGCAGGGACCAGTTCTACGACCTCCTTCTGCAGCAGAGTAGACACCTCGTTTCTCAGACAGGATAGTTTCTCCTGCTCCACCATACGCGTCCAGAGAATCCCTGAAAAACGCGGGGGTTGACGGGCAAACTGTAGCGCATAGCCCCGCCTGATTACTCCCCCCAGCCAAGTGGGTCCTAGAAGTAAAACCAGGCGACTCCAAGCCGAATAATGTTCTGTCAGAACCGCAGCCCTGGCGAACCTTGGGTAGTCCTCCGGCCCGCCCCCCATGGACGGGCCGTAGACGAAAGGGCATCACACAAGCCGCGTCTCTATCTCTTGAATCCACAGAGCATGTACTCGAGTTGGATTCACTAGAACCCCCACTCTCATACATAAAAGCCGGCTCTGTGGGAGAAGCGCGCAAGTGCGCGTGAGACACCTCAGATGCGCGTCGTGCGTGTTTCCTTCCCCCCCCGGAAGTCTTCCCAACTCCCTGAGCACTTCTTAGTGTCACCGGAGCTGACAAAACCCGCGATGTGGAGGAAAGCGCTGGAGAATTAACCCGGAGCTGAAGTGAGTTAGGTCGCGCGCGCGTCGGCACCGCATCACTCACCCGGTCCCGTACATTCTCCAGCCCCGTTGGCGGTCCCGATCTGTTCGTCACTCGTGAGATCCGACCGCCACGCACCTCTCCAGTTGATCGACCAGACGGGACGGAAGTTCCTCGCCCTCGCCTGGTCTCAGAACGGCGAAAAAACTCGCGCGTAAAAACACCAGGTTGCGTCAGTTCCATGGCGCTTCTCCGCCGCCAACGTGACGTCCTCCACGGTGCCAGTGTTTGTAGACAGCGCTGTGGGGAAAGGAACAACCTCCGGTTAACATAGACATGTCCGGACAAGTTCCACTCACCTCATCAGCTGTCACGCTCTGTCGGGCACGAGCGCTGGTCGACGCGGAAGTAAACACAGCTGATTCAGCCGGTCTCGCGGACCTCTGCTCGTCTGTAAACAAAACACATGTGGTTGAGTCTGCCCCTCATTCGTGTGGACAGACTCCGTTATTGCAGTCTCGGTATGACCCGGACGAAGGGGTTTAAAACCTCCTTCGGACTGTGTTATGAGAGGAAAATCACGCCGTCTATGACCGGCGGAGCATGTTAGCTTAGCATTAGCGGCGAAAGTTTCTAATGACGCCTGTGAATACGTCACACTCACAGGCGGAAACACATGCACGCTACCAACCTCTCTCTCAGAACGAACCACAGAAAACGTCATACGTTCTCTTGTTTTATTCCCGACACATTCCCTTGAATGAATAGGGTGGAGGAGCCCTCGGCCGTCGACTCTGCTGCGGCTGCTGGCTCCCCGGCTCGCGCTGCGGATCTTGGCGACGCTCACTCGTCGCACGCCGCCGCTGTTGCCGATGTTGTTGGTGCTGCTGGGGTGGCTGGTCTCTGGTGACGCTTCCCCCCAGCACCAGATGATGATGCCGACGAACGGGATCTCCGTCTCCGCGTATCCCCGTCGCGCATCGTCATCACGCCAAACGTGACGTCATCCATGACGTTTCTCCGCCAAACGTGACGTCATCCATGGCGCCGGGATTTTCTTGACAACGCTCATCGGCGGTCAAACCCCGTCAGCGCATGTCAACACGGAAGTAAACACAGCTGATCAAGCCGGTCTCGTGGACATTTGCTTATCAGGCCGACGAACGGGATCTTCTCCGCGTATCCTCGTCGCGCCTCGTCATCACGCCCATGCAGGTGATGGCGGAGCTGCGCCGCCTCCTGCCGGGCCATTCCTCTCAATGGTGCGTCCGTTCCATGGCGTTTCTCCGCCGAACGTGACGTCATCCATGACGTTTCTCCGCCAACGTGACGTCATCCATGACGTTTCTCCGCCAAACGTGACGTCATCCATGGCGCCGGGATTTTTTTGACAACGCTCATCGGCGGTCAAACCCCGTCAGCGCATGTCAACACGGAAGTGAAGTAAACACAGCTGATCAAGCCGGTCTCGTGGACATTTGCTTATCTGGAAACAAAGCACATGGTTGAGTCTGCCCTTCATTCGTGTGGACAGACTCCGTTATTACAGTCTCGGTATGACCCGGACGAAGGGGTTTAAAACCTCCTCCGAACTGTGTTCTGAGAGGAAACTCTCGCCGTCTATGAACGGCGGAGCATGTTAGCTTAGCATTAGCGGCGAAAGTCTCTAATGACGCCTGTGAATACGTCACACTCACAGGCGGAGCCACATGCACACTAATACCTCTCAAGTGAACCCGTCGAGTGCACTGCAGGAGGGCCATGAGACCTGCAAGAGATACTCACCTGATCGCTCTCGCATACCCCATGGTCGACTCCATGCAGCGAGCCAGTCGTCCTCCTAGTCGACATCTGTTCATGACCGATGGACGACTCAGCTCGACTCATCAGGGCCCAACACGTTGGAACGTGAGCTTGTCGAGTGCAGCGCACAGGACTGCCGTGTTGTTATTTTAAACAACACGGCAGTCCTGTGTTGATCATAATCATGATCTGAGGCGGCGTGGGTCGACAAGCCTCGAACGCTTCCCAACACTGTCAAAAGCCGTGGGAAGCGCTCGGAAGGCCACATAATCATCCCGTGTGATTTGGGCCTCTAGGCAAAACGAAGCAGACATGTGTGTCTCCTCTTCAGGGAGTCTTCGTGCACACATGGTTCACTTCAATATTCATTCGCCATCATTACATTCCACTGTCAGGAGCTTTCTCGCTGAGTTGAAAAAGGAGAAAGTGCGGCGGGTGCTGCCCGCCTTTATAGGAAGGTACTGCCCCCTGCTGGGTGGCGAGTTCATTAAGCTTTCTCAGAGACGAGGCGGTGCCTCGGGGTAAACCCATAGCGAAGCCGTTGGAGGGCGGAGCACCAATGAAGCAGAACACGTATTAGCATTAACGTCGCATTTAGTCAAGAAAGTCGTTTTTTTTTTTTATCACAATATAGGTACTCACTATGCAACCAACGTAACATAAGAAACAACAAAAGTATTTCAACCCTTGTCAAAAAACTTGCGGCATCAATCCTCGCAAGAAAATGCTTTTTAAAACAAGAAACACGCTTGAATACTTATATTATAATGACCAAAAATCTATTAAAAAACTTCACAAGCAAAAAACGCTTTTTTCAACCAATAGAAGTCCACTGCAGTTGACCGTAAAACTACTTTTATAAATAACTCCAAGTAAGCCGTTTTTTCCCCTCTTTTAAAAATAAACTCACAGCATAAAACTTACAAGAAAAAAAACTCTTTTTTAACCAATAGAAATTCAAGAAAGCTTATCTATAAATTTCTTCCCACAAAACTTAAAAAAAACACACATTAGCGTTAACGTTGTATTTAATCAAGAAAGTGTTTTTATTTTTTATCATAATATAAGTACTCACTAGACAGCGTAACCATACCCAGAAACTCGATTATTTAACCAAGAAAAGCCTTTTTTTTAAAACATTCCGTTCGTACTCTCGGGGGTTAAGCCTCTCTAAAAGGGTGAATTAAATGCCTTTAAAACGTGCTAATAGAGATATATTTGTCCCTCGACAGAATCCCCGGCCAATTTTGTTCTGTCTGTGATTACTTTATGTGCCGAGAATCGTAACGGAAAACCAAAACCAAAACAACAAGTTATATGTTCGTTTGCTTTACAAGCGGAATCAACGCACAACCCATCCACTCATACGGCTTCGGACGAAACTAAATGCAGAAATCAAATAAAAGGCTTTCTGCTTACCTTATCTTTGTCCCGTTCGTCCGGCTGAGAAAAAACTTCAGTCAGTCGCCATTCCTCTTTCCAAGAATCTCCAAAACAAATCCGGGTCATGGCACCATTTAAAACGGATAAAACCGGAGTCCGTTTCCGTCGCTCCAACACGACGTCACCTCCGGGTCTTAATACTTTGCTTTATGGAGAAAAAAGGATCAATTCAGAGTGTACGGTTGTTTATTCACCGCTTCAAAACAAACAAACATAGAAACATTTACGATCGATCGGACTCGCTCTTTGCCGGCAGCTGTACAGGTCAATAGCTCCGGGAAAGACGGTCTTGGGTTATGGGTCGTCTCTACATTTAAGGGAAAGTTTCCTGTCCAGGGGGTCGCCTATTCCGGGGCAGTGGTTCTTTTATGTTAACTCCTGTTTCGAGTCACCTGGAGAGTAACTTCCTTCCTTGCCTGTTGTGTGGGCAAGTTCCTTTGTCTTCCAGCCCCCCTCTTTTGGGTGTGTTCCGTGTTGCCCTTTTGTTTCACGTCCACAGGTGTGAACAGAGCAGACAGACAGTCCTTCATTAAATCGCTGAATAATCTCTAGTCTGTTTCAAGCTACCCTTGACACAGTGTATATCAGTATGAAAGTGAAATGTTGGTTGTGAATGTGTATTTAAACGTTTAAGCTCTTAGATGAGGCTAGTATTTTATACTCTACTCTATATTTTGATCATCTTTTTAGCATTAATTTAACTTAAGGCGTATACGTATAGTGTAGAATAATTTCCAATCTAACAGTACTTTATAATAACGAAATGTTTATTTATTTTTCATCAGTTACAGGAATAATTCTAGGCGCAGTTGGAGCAGGTTAGAAACTTTTTACTTTGTCAATAGTTTCTAGTAGGTGATTTTTCTGTTGTGTGATCTTGTCCGTCCAGGAACGAGTGTCGTCGCCGCACCGTTGGTTCTCGGTGCGATCGGATTCACGTCCGTGGGCATCGCTGCGGGTTCATATGCCGCCAGCATGATGTCTACTGCTGCCATAGCCAACGGAGGAGGAGTGGCCGCGGGGGGAGTGGTGGCGGTTCTGCAGGCAGCAGGTAGAATCCCCCATTTCCTAACTAAAATACGCCCTCTAGTGTCTAAAATAATAATGCCGTGTTTTCTGCAGGCATGGCCGGGATTCCAGCAGCTGCTTCTGCAGCTGTGGGTGCAGTTGGTGGAGCTGGTGCAGCTGCGATCGCCCTGATCGTGTGAAACCATTGAAAAGCGCCATCTATGGAACAACTGACTCCATGCAGAAGATACATCACTGTGTGTTCCTGGTTTGTATTTGCCTCGTGAACATGGAAGTCCCTAAATAAAAAAAAATAAAAAAATACATGTTGTTGTCGTCACTCTTATTTTTTTTTTTATTTAAAGCGAGAATAAAGTTGACATATATTAGGAAACGATCGACTCACATTGCGCCCTCTAGTGGCTAGATCCAGCATCCTCTTTTCAATAACATTATTACAAGTAAGTAAGTAATTAAAGGTTATTTCTAGAGCACCTTTCTAGACCAGGGTCACACAGCGCTTGAACAATCACTATCAATACAAGGTTAAAAGTATCATATTATTTATTACATGTCTGTTTATGAGTCAGTATAAAAGAGGAGTCTGCAGCAGCAGCAGCACTGCTTATTGTTCCAGCGCTGACACTGGTCTGGAAACTGACCTTCACAGTAGTGAACAAACAATGGGACTGCGTGAGTATTTCAGAGACGCCTTCATGAGAAAGTGTATTTATAATAACGGTATGTGTTTTTATTTGTTATCAGCTACAGGACTAGTTCTGGTCTCAGTTGGGGCAGGTTAAAACTCAGGGAATTGTGAAGATGACAAAGAGACGAGACTTTTCTGCAGCGTTACTTTTTTTCTCATTCCAATTACAAGGCGTGACAAACAAGGCGTTGACGCCCTTGTCGATAAAAACAAGTGAAAGAACAAAACAAAAGTTTTCTCCGACAGCTGCTTTCTAATGAAACAAAAACCTAAAGCTGAATTAAAGTTGTTCTATTTGACTGCAATAGGCTGGCGAATTGTCCAGGTGTTCACCTGCCTCTTTCCCTAAGTAGCTGGGACGTCTTTTTCATCAGTTAACTTCACCAATTAATTACATGTCTGACCCTAGTTTTAAATGTCTCAAGGTTACTAAAGATATAGAACTTTTCCGAATATAAAGGAAGAAATATAGAGTTTTTGTCACATAAAAAAGGAAATGAAGGTTGCAAAAATTAAAATGGAATGAAGGAGATCATTTGTTACTTGGCGCCTCTAGTGGTGGTCTTGGACTTTTCGAGGTCCAGGAGAGACCCACGTCCAGTGTCCACCAGGATAAGGAGAGAAAAATCAACACAACAAACAAGGTTATATTGTTATAATGATTTGTGGTGTACGAAGGCTTAAAGGGCCCCTCAAATATGTTCTTTAAATGCTGTGACGAGATTTAAATCTAGATATAATGTGGTAAATTTGAGAGATTCAAGTCATCGTAATATATTTTTATTAAGAGATTATATGATGAAAATCGTGTAAACGAGTAGGAACTCCTTGTGTCTCTTTATGGTGTGGTCTGACGTCAGCTTTATAATGTTGATGCCAGACAAAGGGGTTTAAAGATAGCTCTGTTTCTTTAGCTTCATTTTAGTATAACTGGTGTGGAATCTAGTAATACTGGTTTCTCAACTTCATCTCTTAACATAAATTCATAACATACAGTACATCTCTGTTAATGAGTCACATGTATATTTACAGGTATCTGGAAAACGAAAGCTACGGTCGCTATAAAAGAGGTAAGAGTTAGGTTAAGGGCTAGTCTGGAAACTGACTCAGTAGAGGACACTGGACAAACGATGGGACTTAGTGAGTATTTCAGAGACGCCTTTATGAGAAATAGTACTTTATAATAACGGAATGTTTATTTATTTTTCATCAGTTACAGGACTAGTTCTAGGCGTAGTTGGAGCAGGTTAGAAACTTTTCACTTTGTCAATAGTTTCTAGCAGGTGATTTTTCTGTTGTGTGATGTGTGTGTGATCTTGTCCGTCCAGGAACGAGTGTCGTCGCACCGATAGTTCTAACGACAATTGTACCGGCAATTGTACCGGCAATTATACCGGTAGTTCTACCGGTAATTTTCAGTTGGATCGGATTCACGCCCGGGGGAGGAGTGGCCGCGGCGGCGATTGTGCAGTCAGCAGGTAGAATCCCCCATTTCCTAACTAAAATACGCCAACCAGTGTCTAAAATAATAATGCCGTGTTTTCTGCAGGCATGGCCGGGATTCCAGCAGCTGCTTCTGCAGCTGTGGGTGCAGTTGGTGGAGCTGGTGCAGCAGCGATCGCCCTGATCGTGTGAAACCATTGAAAAGCGCCATCTATGGAACAACTGACTCCATGCAGAAGATACATCACTGTGTGTTCCTGGTTTGTATTTGCCTCGTGACCATGACGTCATGTTTACAAATACGGCCGTGTAATATTGCAAATGATGTCATGGAAGTCCCTAAATAAAAATAAAATAAAATACATGTTGTTGTCGTCACTCTTTTTTTTTTTATTTTATTTAAAGCGAGAATAAAGTTGACATATATAAGGAAACGATCGACTCACATAGTGGCTAGATCCGGCATCCTCTTTTCAATGACATTATTACAAGTAAGAAAGTAAGTAAAGGTTATTTCTAGAGCGCCTTTCTAGACCAGGGTCACACAGCGCTTGAACAATCACTATAAATACAAGGTTAAAAGTATCATATTATTCAGTACATCTCTGTTTATGAGTCAGTATAAAAGAGGAGTCTGCAGCAGCAGCAGCACTGCTTATTGTTCCAGCGCTGACACTGGTCTGGAAACTGACCTTCACAGTAGAGAACAAACGATGGGACTGCGTGAGTATTTCAGAGAAAAAAACAAACAAGGCATTGACGCCCTTGTCGATAAAAACAAGTGAAGAACAAAACAAAAGTTTTCTCCGACAGCTGCTTTCGAATGAAACAAAAACCTAAAGCTGATTTAACTTTGTTCTATTTGACTGCAATAGGCTGGCGAATTCTCCAGGTGTCACCTGCCTCTTTCCCTAAGTAGCTGGGACGTCTTTTTCATCAGTTACCTTCACCAATTAGTTACATGTCTGACCCTAGTTTGAAATGTCTCAAGGTTATTAAAGATATAGAACTTTTCCGAATATAAAGGAAGAAATAAATAGAGTTTTTTGTCACATAAAAAAGGAAATGAAGGTTGCAAAAATTAAAATGGAATGAAGGAGATCATTTGTTACTTGGCGCCTCTAGTGGTGTGTGTTATAGATAAGTAAGTAAGTAATAGTTATTTGTAAAGCGCATTTCTAGACCAGGGTCACAAAGCGCTTGAACAATCAAACGCAATACACAGTAAATGCATTATAAAGATAATGACAGTAACTCTTCTGTGTGCTCAGGGAATAAGTTGTTTTTTTTTGTTTTTTTTTAAAGATTGAAGCAAGAAAAGCATACATTGTCCCTGCAAATGAAAGATTTGCACTCACACCAAATTTAAACTCCACATGATGAAATACAGCAACATACAAAATTATACTAAAATAATTATAATAATTATAGACACATTTACATGTTTTTGCTTTCTTATACTCTGAATCAAAGACTAAGGAGCTGGTCTTGGACTTTTGGAGGTCCAGGAGAGACCCATGTCCAATGCCCACCAGGAGGTGGAGAAAAAAATCAACACAACAAACAAGGTTATATTGTTATTGGTGTACGAAAGAGTAAAGGGCCCCTCAAATATGTTCTTTAAATGCTGTGACGAGATTTAAATCGAGATATAATGTGGTAAATTTGAGAGATTCAAGTCGTCATAATACATTTTTATTAAGAGATTATATGATGAAAATCGTGTAAACGAGTAGGAACTTCCTGTGTGTCTTTATGGTGTGGTCTGACGTCAGCTTTATAATGTTGATGCCAGACAAAGGGGTTTAAAGGTAGCTTTGTTTCTTTTGTTTCATTTTAGTAGAACTGGTGGAATCTAGGAATACTGGTTCTACGTTATTGGTGCTCCGCCCTCTAACGGCTTCGCTATTGGTTTACCCCGAGGCACCGCCTCGTCTCTGAGAAAGCTTAATGAACTCGCCACCCAGCAGGGGGCAGTCCACTTCCTATAAAGGCGGGAAGCACCCGCCGCACTTTCTCCTTTTTCAACTCAGCGAGAAAGCTCCTGACAGTGGAATGTAATGATGGCGAATGAATATTGAAGTGAACCATGTGTGCACGAAGACTCCCTGAAGAGGAGACACACATGTCTGCTTCGTTTTGCCTAGAGGCCCAAATCACACGTGATGATTATGTGGCCTTCCGAGCGCTTCCCACGGCTTTTGACAGTGTTGGGAAGCGTTCGAGGCTTGTCGACCCACGCCGCCTCAGATCATGATTATGATCAACACAGGACTGCCGTGTTGTTTAAGAAAACAACATGGCAGTCCTGTGAGCTGCACTCGACAAGCTCACGTTCCAACGTGTTGGGCCCTGATGAGTCGAGCTGAGTCGTCCCTCGATCATGAACAGACGTCGACGAGGAGGACGACTGGCTCGCTGCATGGAGTCGACCATGGGGTATGCGAGAGCGATCAGGTAAGTGTCTCTTGCAGGCCCCATGGCCCTCCTGCAGCACTCGACGGGTTCACTTGAGAGGTGTTAGTGTGCATGTGGCTCCGCCTGTGAGTGTGACGTATTCACAGGCGTCATTAGAGACTTTCGCCGCTAATGCTAAGCTAACATGCTCCGCCGTTCATAGACGGCGAGAGTTTCCTCTCAGAACACAGTTCGGAGGAGGTTTTTAAACCCCTTTGTCCGGGTCATGCCGAGACTGTAATAACGGAGTCTGTCCACACGAATGAAGGGCAGACTCAACCATGTGCTTTGTTTCCAGATAAGCAAATGTCCACGAGACCGGCTTGATCAGCTGTGTTTACTTCACTTCCGTGTTGACATGCGCTGACGGGGTTTGACCGCCGATGAGCGTTGTCAAAAAAATCCCGGCGCCATGGATGACGTCACGTTTGGCAGAGAAACGTCATGGATGACGTCACGTTGGCGGAGAAACGTCATGGATGACGTCACGTTTGGCGGAGAAACGCCATGGAACGGACGCACCATTGAGAGGAATGGCCCGGCAGGAGGCGGCGCAGCTCCGCCATCACCTGCATGGGCGTGATGACGAGGCGCGACGGGGATACGCGGAGACGGAGATCCCGTTCGTCGGCCTGATAAGCAAATGTCCACGAGACCGGCTTGATCAGCTGTGTTTACTTCCGCGTCGACCAGCGCTCGTGCCCGACAGAGCTTGACAGCGGAGGTGAGTGGAACTAGTCCAGACATGTCTATGTTGACCGGAGGTTGTTCCTTCCCCCACAGCGCTGTCTACAAGCACTGGCACCGTGGAGGACGTCACGTTTGGCGGCGGAGAAACGCCATGGAACTGACGCAACCTGGTGTTTTTACGCGCGAGTTTCTCGCCGTCCTGAGACCAGGCGAGGGCGAAGAACTTCCGCCCCGTCTGGTCGATCAACTGGAGAGGTGCGTGGCGGTCGGATCTCACGAGTGACGAGCAGGTCTGGACCGCCAGCGGAGCTTGAGAATGTACGGGACCGGGTGAGTGATGCGGTGCCGACGCGCGCGCGACCTAACTCACTTCAGCTCCGGGTTAATTCTCCAGCACATTCCTCCACATCGCAGGTTTTGTCAGCTCCGGTGACACTAAGAAGTGCTCAGGGAGTTGGGAAGACTTCCGGGGGGGGAAGGGAACACGCACGACGCGCATCTGAGGTGTCTTGCGCGCTTCTCCCACAGAGCCGGTTTTATGTATGAGAGTGGGGGTTCTAGTGAATCCAACTCGAGTACATGCTCTGTGGATTCAAGAGATAGAGACGCGGCTTGTGTGATGCCCTTTTCGTCTACGGCCCGCCCTTGGGGGGACTACCCAAGGTTCGCCAGGGCTGCGGTTCTGACAGAACATTATTCGGCTTGGAGTCGCCTGGTTTTACTTCTAAGACCCACTTGGCTGGGGGGAGTAATCAGGCGGGGCTATGCGCTACATTTTGCCCGTCAACCCCCGCGTTTTCAGGGATTCTCTGGACGCGTATGGCGGAGCAGGAGAAATTATCCTGTTTGAGAAACGAGGTGTCTACTCTGCTGCAGAAGGAGGTCGTAGAACTGGTCCCTGCAGCCGAGATGATGACAGGGTTTTACTCCCGGTACTTCCTCGTGGCGAAGAAGACCGGGGGTTGGAGGCCCATTCTGGACCTCAGCTATTTGAACAAGTTCATAGCTACCCGCCCGTTTCGCATGTTGACGGTCAAGAAACTGCTTTCAGGTGTAAGTCCAGGAGATTGGATGACATCTATCGACCTGACCGACGCGTACTTTCACATACCGATAGTCAAGAGACATCGAAAGTACTTGCGTTTCGCCCTCGAGGGTCGGGTGTTTCAATACACTCGACTCCCGTTCGGCTACTCTCTGGCACCCAGGACCTTCACCAAGTGTGTGGAAGAGGCAGTGGAGCCATTGAGAGTGAGTGGGGTAAGGATCTTGACCTATCTGGACGACTGGTTGATCCTTGCCAGGTCAGAGGCAGAAAGTTACGCTCACACACAGAAGGTGTTGAGCCATATTGCCACCCTGGGGTTCACAGTGAACCTCAGCAAGAGCGCTCTGACTCCAGTTCAACAGTTAGTTTACCTGGGGGTACTGTTGAACTCGGAGGAGGGGGGCTGGATACGCACGTCCGGGAGGCGCGCGTATCCAGCCCATTCTCCGACTGACAACACAGTTGCTGGAAGCTCGGTGTCACGTGACAACAGCAGGCACTGTTATGTCCCCCCTGGGGCTCATGGCAGCAGCCCACACGGTTGTTCGGCTGGGCTTGCTGCACATGAGGGAGCTTCAGAGATGGTTGGTCGTCTCAAGCTAGACCTCAAGCGGGAAAGAGGTCGGAAAGTGCGCCTTCACGCTCGGGTTTTGCAGGACATCCAGTTTGGAACTCTCTAGCCAACCTCAGGTGGAGAGTTCCATTGGGTTGCGTCCTTCGTTACACTCAAGTGTTTACAGACGCTTCTCTGACAGGTTGGGGAGGCACCTCGGGTCAGGCCTACGCCAGTGGGGTCTGGAGCAGTCCGGTGCTCAGACACATAAACTGGCTAGAGCTGAAGGCGATTCACAATGTCCTGCTTCACCTCTCTCCCCAACTGTCACGGTCCAACGTCCTAGTACTATCCGACAGCTCCACCGCCGTGGCGTACGTAAATCGCCAAGGTGGAGTCAGATCCCCAGCCCTTCTGAGTGTGGCAAAGAAGATTTGGCTGTGGGCAGACTGTCACCTGCTTTCGCTCAGAGCTCAGCACGTACCGGGCGAGCTGAATGCAGTAGCGGACAGACTGTCGAGGGGGGGCCGTCCAGGACGAATGGGGTCTGTCCGAGGCAGTGGCAAGCGAGATCTGGTCTCGATTCGGTCACCCGGTTGCAGACCTCTTCACCAGCAAGGAGAACTTCAAATGCCCTCTTTGGTTCTCACTCAGGGCTTCGGATTGCCCCCCATTAGGCGTGGACGCTTAGCCCATTCGAGGTGGCCGGTCGGTTTACTGTTCGCCTTCCCTCCTCCGCGGCTCCTTCTCCCCTTGATTCGGAGGGCGAGGCGGGGGGGGCTGAGGTTAATTCTAGTAGCACCAGACTCCCCGGGGGCGCTCTGGTTCCCAGAGCTGGTGCGCATGGCGGTCGGGGCCCCGTGGGCCATCCCTTGGGGCCCCGTGCCCTGTGTCAGGCGGGGGGGGACTCTGACAGCGCCCCCGGTGCTGGGCCGGCCTCTCAAGGTGTGGCTCCTGCACGGGACGAGCTGATCGGGACTTTGGACCCGGACGTTCTCCACACGCTGGAGAACGCCCGGGCCCCGTCAACACGCAGGCTTTATGCCTCAAAGTGGCGGATTCTCCCGCTGGTGTTCAGACAGGTCCTTGGACCCCAGCTCTTGTTTGGTCTCCGCTATCCTGTCTTTCCTGCAACATTTGCTGGATAACGGGCGGACTGTGGCGACACTGAGAGTGTTCGCATCAGCCATAGCGACGAGGCATGTCGGTTTTGAGGGTGCTTCGGTTCACGCCCACCCCTTGGTGGCGCGTTTCCTGCGGGGTGCCTGCAGGCTTCGACCTCCTGCAAGGCCTTCCAGCCCTCAGTGGGATCTCCAGTTGGTACTGGACTCTCTCACAGGCCAGACCTTCGAGCCTCTTGACCAAGTCCCACTGGATATCTTGTCTTTCAAGGTATCGCTCCTTCTGGCACTAACAACCACGAAGAGAGCAAGTGAGCTTGTGCCCTCTCCATTAACCCTGAGTGTCTTCCTTTGGCGTCGAGGAGTCTTCGGTGTCTTTGCGTCCTAACCCAGCGTTCCGCCCGAAGATTCTGAGTTCCTTGTTCCGGGCGACGACCTTCACGCTGCGGGCCTTTCACCCGCTGCCCCACTCGGACCCGGGTCAGGAACGTCTCCACCTGTTGTGTCCAGTGAGGGCGTTGGCCTGTTACTTGCGGCGGGTGGCCGTGTTTAGGCGCTCTGATGCCCTCTTTGTCTGCCACGGTAGATGCCGACGGGGAGAGGCGATCTCCCCCCCCAGAGGTTCTCTCATTGGGTGAGATCGGCCATTATCCGGGCCTACCGAGCAGCGGGTGGATCCGCTCCTAGCGGTCTGAGGGCACATTCCACCCGTGGCGTGGCAGCCTCAGTGGCTCTTTTGCGGGGTGTGGCAGCAGAGGATATCTGCTCAGCTGCTTCTTGGGCGTCCACGTCTACCTTGCTAAGGCCTATCTCTTCGACGTGACGGCGGGATCAGTAGCTCATACGGTTTTGAGCGCTGCTGTGCCCCCCCTCGAGGCCCACGGCTCCAGTGGACTTGGATCCTGGGCCGGTGGGGCCCTAGCGATGCTGCTTCAGGAGCGGCGTCCAGCTGGGGGTACATTTATCCCGTCAGGCTTCGCCTTTTTGGGTAAACCAATAGCGAAGCCGTTAGAGGGCGGAGCACCAATGACGTAGAACCCCTGAGTTATCTATCATAACCTCAGGTTCTACGAGTTGGTGCGAAGCCATCTAACCTCTTCGCCCAGCGGCCGCCCTTCTCGCTGAGTTTTCAGTTGGAGAAAGTGCGGCGGGTGCTTCCTGCCTTTATAGGAAGTGGACTGCCCCCTGCTGGGTGGCGAGTTCATTAAGCTTTCTCAGAGTCGAGGCGGTGCCTCGGGGTAAACCAATAGCGAAGCCGTTAGAGGGCTTCGCACCAACTCGTAGAACCTGAGGTTATGATAGATAACTCAGGGGTTTCTCAACTTCATCACTTAACATAAATTCATAACATACAGTACATCTCTGTTAATGAGTCACATGTCTATTTATATGTATCTGGAAAACGAAACCTAATGTAACCGGATGGTTATTTTAAGTTTGTTATTGAGATGATTACGTTTACATTCTCTCATTACCTAATTGGCCTCACCTGCTAATGGAGCGGAGACTATGAAGGGATGCGTCACTCAGTCTGCTCCTCTCCTCTGTGTCGTGACAGTCAGCTGGTCTGGTGCCTAAGTCGGGCGGACGGCGTTCTGGGACGTGTGCGGGCAACACGTCCTCACACCCGAGGGCCTCGGGCCGAGGCGTCATACCGTCCGACGCCGTGCAATGTCCCCCTGGCGTCACTAGGGTGATGTTAGAGGGGGGACAAAAACGTCGGTTTTAGCCTACCCGGGTCACCCAGTAATATACAGAGCACTCCCCGACGTCGGATTCAAACGTCCCGGGTTACATTTGACGCATCGCCCACCCCTTCGTTGCCATGGTAACGTGACGTGACGTGTCGCTGTTGTCATATGGCTACGGTAATTCTAAAACTATGAAGCGCACTTGAATTTTTTAATGTCAACAGTGCGATTCTACCTCCGATTGTGCTTAACGACCTCGAACCACTTTAAGGAGGTACACAGTGAACATAAATCGGTAAAAAATGCTTAATTTTTATTTTTTGAAGCTTAGATTGTTTACACATCGCGGAAGTCAAGAGGCTCTTGCAGAGTAATACATGCTTTAAAGGTCCTGTTAAAGTGACTATATGGTATATTTTTAGGTGTTTCAACTCCAAAATGTTGACATTGTTTTATGAATGAGTAAAATAAAGTCTGGATGTGCTATTTCGCTTGATCCTCTTTATAATCCGGTGCGCTTTTCTATGAAAATAGAATCTTTCATTGAGATTGCGTTTATGGACATATGTTTTCTTTTTATTTAGCTGCGATTATGAGCGATCTACGTGACGTTTGTCAACAGTAATCGCGATCCTGCAGAGGTGACGTCACACACGCTAATAAACTGATCGTACAGGAATGTAGAGCCGTCACACCACAGGAATAAATTGAGATATTGTGCTTGTTTGTTTAAAAGCGCCATGGAATACAATTGTAGATGTGTGCTTGTATAAAGACCGAGTTAAGTTTTGCAGTTTCAGCCTCAGCTAAAAAGTTTTCAAACTGCCGCACACGCAACTTCCGCCAAACCTTCGGATGTTGACGTCACACTTGTTGACAAAGACCGATAGCATTTTGTTCTCACGACTTGTATCTTGTGGTAATATTGTGTTTATTTCCTGTGGTTCTTTTGTTTAGGTTTAACACTTTTTGTAGTTTTTCACAGCAGCGATTTTGTTTTCAACGGAAGTAGTGTCTATAATCGTTATTTCTGTCACGTCAATGTGTGGTTTTACTAATGTGTATTTGTTTTCCCTTTATTTCTGTGTTATAATTACTAACTGTGTGTTTTGTCAGTTTCAGTTATGATTATTTATAGCCCACGTCGGTTGTAAGTGATTCGCTGCATTGTCTGGCTACTCAATAAATTATATTATTTTCTGGTACTTGTGTTTGTGGGCCTGTATTCATTTGCTTGAGGTTTCTACGCGCAGGGTCGTGGGATTACATCTTTAGGTGCAAGGCTTAAAGTGGCGTTGTTGGATACCGATTAACACCAGTCCACCGTTACTCCCCGGGCCAGTGTTTAGGATCAGTTTCATATTTTCTGGCGTTGTTGGTAGGATCTGGCAGTCAGGCAATTGTACCTTTTATAGTTTCAATAAGAATCTTTTGTTTCAGAACCACAGGAATAGTTGGTTGAGTAAGCAGAGCTAACAAGTCACCTTGGTTGTTTCTGTGCTGGCTTATGTTAAATAGAGTTTTTATTTTGAGGCAAGGCAGGGTCCGGTAGCTGACAGCCCCTTCTGGCTGCCCTTGGTAACAATGTCGGCAATTCTCCAAAATGGCGGAAGAGCTCCAGGATCTGCGGGAGCAGGTGGAGCACCTGCAAGCTTAGAACAATCGGTTCCGTCGAGAGCTTGATGCCAGCGAGGCGGGCTCAAGTTTCCGAGGACGCACAGAGAGCGCTGCTGTTTCAGAGAGTGGTGTACCTCGCATGAGAGCGACGATGCCCTGTTTTCAGGGGCAGTCATGGCATCGGGATTGAAGAGTTGATTGAGGAAGTGGAACTCAGTATGAACACCAGGCACTTGGGACCAAGTGATCAGGCTTGGTTTATTTATGACCATTTGGAGGGCGAGGCTCGGGACGAGATCAAGTACAGACCATGCGCTGAAAGGGAGAATCCGGAACGGGTCTTTGAGATCCTGAAAGACTTTTATGGGTGTGCCAAGTCCTATATTGTGCTACAGCAGGATTTTTTCGGTAGGAAACAGCTGGAGGGTGAGTCTCTTCAAGAGTTTTCCCATTCATTGAACTGCCTAATGAAAAAGATAGTTGCCTGCTCTCCAATGAGCGTCCCTAATGCTGCACTCTTACTTCGTGATCATTTTGTAGAGCATGTAACCAGTTCTGATTTACGCAGAGAATTGAAGAGACTTCAACCACACTGAACTGACTCTGCTGGACATCAGACATCGAAGTCTTTGGTCGTGTAATACCTCGGCGGGGCGATTTGGAAGTAAAAGATGTTCATGAGCAGGTGACACCACTCGGGGGGTCGGGCATATTGGGGAGGAATATTATAAAGGCTTGTTACCAAGTGTTCCCCAACCAATATAGCTCCGAGTTTCACGATTAGGGTGAAGGGTTGGCGTTGTCTGAACCTTGGCGGTCCGCATTCCAATTTTGCCATCACGCCGAAGTTCAGTCGCTCGTTTCCCGCTCCTCGCTAGCCAGACTAAGAGGTAGAAGGCGCGTATCTATTCCCGGGGGGTCCACAAAGTGGCAACAACTTGTTCCTCCTTGGTAGCTTCATGTGGATCTGTGCTGATTGAACCACTGAATCACGAGTTTACTCTGCCAGCGAGATTATTGGTGTCCCGGGGTTTGGTCCGTGTTATTCGAGGTACCGCGTATGTCCCTGTGGTTAATGTTGGCATGTCAGTAGTTGACATTCAGCCTAGGTGTCCAATAGGACGGTTGTCCCCAGCGGAGGTAGTGAGTCTCCCGGCAGGGCTGAGTGAGGTGCGCGGTGATACTGAGCGGGTTATTGCCACCATTAGGTCGTAAAGTGTGGGGGGCATATCTGTCGTGGATGGAATTTTGGCGCTTGATCTCTCTTTACTCTCGGATGTAGAACAGCATAATGTAAGGGAGTTGTTGCTCAAGCATGAACAGGTGTTCTCCGCATTTGATGGCGACCTCGGCTGTACGTCCTTAATCTCTCATGATATTCCCCTCTTAGATGAAACGCCAGTGAGACAGAGGCACCGACGCAACCTTCGGAATACGAGGCGGTAAAGGCCCATATACATCAACTACTGGAAACTAAGGTGATACGAGAGAGTAGTAGTCCCTATGCCTCTCCCATTGTTCTTGTCAGGAGGAAAAATGGGGATCTGCGACTTTTTGTGGACTACCGACAGCTAAACAAACAGACCAGGAAGGACACTTTCCCGCCCTCGATGCCATGTCTGGAGCTAGATTGTTCTCCACAATGGACCTTGCAAGCAGTTATAATCAGGTACCCGTGGCTGAGAAAGATAAAGCAAAGACTGCATTTTGCACACAATTTGGTTTATTTGATATCACCCGCATGCCATTTGGTTTGTGTAATGCTCCTGGGACTTTTCAGCGCCTCATGGAGCAAATGTTTGGAGCACAGCACTGCCAAACCCTGCTGTTGTATTTGGACGACATCATTGTGTTTTCTTCAAGTGTAGAGGAGCATCTAGATCGGTTGGAGATTGTACTGACCCGTCTGGAACTAAGCTCTAAGCACTAGTCCAGGAACGAGTGTCGTCGCCGCACCGGTAGTTCTCGGTGCGATCAGATTCATGTCCGTGGGCATCGCTGCGAGTTCTTATGCCGCCAGCATGATGTCTGCTGCTGCCATAGCCAACGGAGGAGGAGTGGCCGCGGGGGGAGTTGTGGCGATTCTGCAGTCAGCAGGTAGAATCCCCCATTTCTTAACTAAAATACGCCAACCAGTGTCTAAAATAATAATGCCGTGTATTCTGCAGGCACGGCCGGGATTCCAGCAGCTGCTTCTGCAGCTTTGGGTGCAGTTGGTGGAGCTGGTGCAGCAGCGATCGCCCTCATCGTGTGAAACCATTGAAAAGCTCCATCTATGGAACAACTGACTCCATGCAGAAGATACATCACAAAATGTGTGTTCCTGGTGTGTATTTGCCTCGTGACCATGACGTCATGTTCACAAATATGGCCGTGTTATATTGCAAATGATGTCATGGAAGTCCCTAAATAAAAAATAAAAAAAAATACATGTTGTCGTCACTCTTGTTTTTTTTTTAATTTAAAGCGAGAATAAAGTTGACATATATAAGGAGACGATCGAATCACATGGCGCCCTCTAGTGGCTAGATCCAGCATCCTCTTTTCAATAACATTATTACAAGTAAGAAAGTAAGTAAAGGTTATTTCTAGAGCGCCTTTCTAGACCAGGGTCACACAACGCTTGAACAATCACTATCAATACAAGGTTAAAAGTATCATATTATTCAGTACATCTCTTTTTATGAGTCAGTATAATAGAGGAGTCTGCAGCAGCAGCAGCACTGCTTATTGTTCCAGCGCTGACACTGGTCTGGAAACTGACCTTCACAGTAGTGAACAAACGATGGGACTGCGTGAGTATTTCAGAGACGCCTTCATGAGAAAGTGTATTTTATAATAACGGTATGTGTTTTTATTTGTTATCATCAGTTACAGGACTAGTTCTGGGCGCAGTTGGAGCAGGTTAAAAATCAGAGAATTGTGAAGATGACAAAGAGACGAGACGTCTCATCAGATCGCCGATTGAAGCGACTTTTCTGCTGCGTTACTTTTTTTCTCATTCCAATTACAAGGCGTGACAAACAAGGCGTTGACGCCCTTGTCGATAAAAACAAGTGAACGAACAAAACAAAAGTTTTCTCCGACAGCTGCTTTCTAATGAAACAAAACCTAAAGCTGAATTAAAGTTGTTCTATTTGACTGCAATAAGCTGCGAATTGTCCAGGTGTTCACCTGCCTCTTTCCCTAAGTAGCTGGGACGTCTTTTTCATCAGTTAACTTCACCAATTAATTACATGTCTGACCCTCGTTTTAAATGTCTCAAGGTTACCAAAGATATAGAACTTTTCCGAATATAAAGGAAGAAATAAATATAGTTTTTGTCACATAAAAAGGGAAATGAAGGTTGCAAAAATTAAAATGGAATGAAGGAGATAATTTGTTACTTGGCGCCTCTAGTGGTGGTCTTGGACTTTTCGAGGTCCAGGAGAGACCCACGTCCAGTGTCCACCAGGATGTGGAGAGAAAAATCAACACAACAAACAAGGTTATATTGTTATAATGATTTGTGGTGTACGAAGGCGTAAAGGCCCCCTCAAATATGTTCTTTAAATGCTGTGACGAGATTTAAATCGAGATATAATGTGGTAAATTTGAGAGATTCAAGTCGTCATAATACATTTTTATTAAGAGATTATATGATGAAAATCGTGTAAACGAGTAGGAACTTCCTGTGTCTCTTTATGGTGTGGTCTGACGTCAGCTTTATAATGTTGATGTCAGAGAAATAGTTTTAAAGATAGCTCTGTTTCTTTAGTTTCATTTTAGTAGAACTGGTGCGGAATCTAGTAATACTGTTTTTTCAACTTCATCACTTAACAAAAATTCATAACATACAGTACATCTCTGTTAAAGAGTCGCATGTCTATTTATATGTATCTGGAAAACGAAAGCTAAGGTCGCTATAAAAGAGGTAAGAGTTAGGTTAGGGTTAGGGTTAGTCTGGAAACTGCCTCAGTAGTGGACACTGGACAAACGATGGGACTGCGTGAGTATTTCAGAGACGCCTTTATGAGAAATAGTACTTATAATAACGAAATGTTTATTTATTTTTCATCAGTTACAGGAATAATTCTAGGCGCAGTTGGAGCAGGTTAGAAACTTTTTACTTTGTCAATAGTTTCTAGTAGGTGATTTTTCTGTTGTGTGATGTGTGTGTGATCTTGTCAGTCCAGGAACGAGTGTCGTCGCCGCACCGTTGGTTCTCGGTGCGATCGGATTCACGTCCGCGGGCATCGCTGCGGGTTCTTATGCCGCCAGCATGATGTCTACTGCTGCCATAGCCAACGGAGGAGGAGTGGCCGCGGGGGGAGTGGTGGCGGTTCTGCAGGCAGCAGGTAGAATCCCCCATTTCCTAACTAAAATACGCCTTCTAGTGTCTAAAATAATAATGCCGTCTTTTCTGCAGGCATGGCCGGGATTCCAGCTTTGGGTGCAGTTGGTGGAGCTGGTGCAGCAGCGATCGCCCTGATCGTGTGAAACCATTGAAAAGCGCCATCTATGGAACAACTGACTCCATGCAGAAGATACATCACTGTGTGTTCCTGGTTTGTATTTGCCTCGTCACCATGACGTCATGTTTACAAATACGGCCGTGTAATATTGCAAATGATGTCATGAAAGTCCCTAAATAAAAAAAATAAAAAAAATACATGTTGTTGTCGTCACTCTTGTTTTTTTAATTTAAAGCGAGAATAAAGTTGACATATATTAGGAAACGATCGACTGACATGGCGCCCTCTAGTGGCTAGATCCAGCATCCTCTTTTCAATAACATTATTACAAGTAAGTAAGTAAAGGTTATTTCTAGAGCGTCTTTCTAGACCAGGGTCACAAAGCGCTTGAACAATCACTATCAATACAAGGTTAAAAGTATCATATTATTCATTACATGTCTGTTTATGAGTCAGTATAAAAGAGGAGTCTGCAGCAGCAGCAGCACTGCTTATTGTTCCAGCGCTGACACTGGTCTGGAAACTGACCTTCACAGTAGTGAACAAACGATGGGACTGCGTGAGTATTTCAGAGACGCCTTCATGAGAAAGTGTATTTTATAATAACGGTATGTGTTTTTATTTATCATCAGTTACAGGACTAGTTCTGGTCTCAGTTGGAGCAGGTTAAAACTCAGGGTATTGTGAAGATGACAAAGAGACGAGACGTCTCATCAGATCGCCGATTGAAGCGACTTTTCTGGGGCGTTATATGTTTTCTCATTCCAATTACAAGTCGTGACAAACAAGGCGTTGACGCCCTTGTCGATAAAAACAAGTGAACGAATAAAACAAAAGTTTTCTCCTACAGCAGCTTTCTAATGAAACAAAAACCTAAAGCTGATTTAACTTTGTTCTATTTGACTGCAATAGGCTGGCGAATTGTCCAGGTGTTCACCTGCCTCTTTCCCTAAGTAGCTGGGACGTCTTTTTCATCAGTTAACTCAACCAATTAGTTACATGTCTGACCCTAGTTTTAAATGTCTCAAGGTTACTAAAGATATAGAACTTTTCCGACTATTAAAGAAGAAAATAATAGTGTGTGTTATAGATAAGTAAGTAAGTCATAGTTATTTGTAAAGCGCCTTTCTAGACCAGGGTCACAAACTGCTTGAACAATCAAAAGCAATACACAGTTAATGCATTATAAAGATAACGACAATAACTCTTCTGTGTGCTCATGGAATAAGGTATATATATATATTTTTTTAAGATTGAAGCAAGAAAAGCATACATTGTCCCTGCAAATGAAAGATTTGCACTCACACCAGATTCAAACTCCACATGATGAAATACAACATACAAAATGATATTAAAATAATTATAATTATTATAGACACATTTAAATTTTCTCTTGAGAAAAAAAGATTACAAGTTCCACATGAATGTTTTTGCTTTCTTATACTCTATCAAAGACCAAGGAGCTGGTCTTGGACTTTTGGAGGTCCAGGAGAGACCCACGTCCAGTGTCCACCAGGAGGTGGAGAGAAAAATCAACACAACAAACAAGGTTATATTGTTATAATGATTTGTGGTGTACGAAGGCGTAAAGGGCCCCTCAAATATGTTCTTTAAATGCTGTGACGAGATTTAAATCGAGATATAATATGGTAAATTTGAGAGATTCAAGTCATTGTATTACATTTTTATTAAGAGATTATATGATGAAAATCGTGTAAACGAGTAGGAACTTCTTGTGTCTCTTTATGGTGTGGTCTGACGTCAGCTTTATAATGTTGATGTCAGACAAAGGGGTTTAAAGATAGCTCTCTTTCTTTAGTTTCATTTTAGTATAACTGGTGCAGAATCTAGTAATACTGGTTTCTCAACTTCATCTCTTAACATACATTCATAACATACAGTACATCTCTGTTAATGAGTCACATGTATATTTATATGTAACTGGAAAACGAAAGCTAAGGTCGCTATAATAGAGGTAAGAGTTAGGTTAGGGTTAGTGTTAGTCTGGAAACTGACTCAGTAGTGGACACTGGACAAACGATGGGACTGCGTGAGTATTTCAGAGACGCCTTTATGAGAAATAGTACTTTATAATAACGGAATGTTACGTTAACATGACGTCATGTTTACAAATACGGCCGTGAAATATTGCAAATGATGTCATGGAAGTCCCTAAATAAAAAAATACATGTTGTTGTCACTCTTATTTTTTTTTTTATTTAATGCGAGAATAAAGTTGACATATATTAGGAAACGATCGACTGACATGGCTCCCTCTAGTGGCTAGATCCAGCATCCTCTTTTCAATAACATTATTACAAGTAAGAAAGTAAGTAAAGGTTATTTCTAGAGCGTCTTTCTAGCCCAGGGTCACAAAGCGCTTGAACAATCACTATCAATACAAGGTTAAAAGTATCATATTATTCAGTACATCTCTGTTTATGAGTCACATGTCAATGTCTGGAAAACGAAACTTAAGGCCGCTATAAAAGAGGAGTCTGCAGCAGCAGCAGCACTGCTTATTGTTCCAGCGCTGACACTGGTCTGGAAACTGACCTTCACAGTAGAGAACAAACGATGGGACTGCGTGAGTATTTCAGAGACGCCTTCATGAGAAAGTGTGTTTTATAATAACGGTATGTTTATTTATTTATCATCATCAGTTACAGGACTAGTTCTGGGCGCAGTTGGAGCAGGTTAGAAACGTTACACTTTTTCTAGCAAGTGGGTTTTTTTCAGTTGTTTGATGTGTGTGTGATTTTGTTCGACCAGGAACGAGTGTCGTCGCCGCACCGTTTGTTCTCGGTGCGATCGGATTCACGTCCGCGGGCATCGCTGCGAGTTCTTTAGCCGCCAGCATGATGTCTACTGCTGCCATAGCCAACGGAGGAGGAGTGGCCGCGGGGGGAGTGGTTGCGGTTCTGCAGGCAGCAGGTAGAATCCCCCATTTCTTAACTAAAATACGCCCTCTAGTGTCTAAAATAATAATGCCGTGTATTCTGCAGGCATGGCCGGGATTCCAGCAGCTGCTTCTGCAGCTGTGGGTGCAGTTGGTGCAGTTGGTGGAGCAGCGATCGCCCTCATCGTGTGAAACCATTGAAAAGCTCCATCTATGGAACAACTGACTCCATGCAGAAGATACATCACTGTGTGTTCCTGGTTTGTATTTGCCTCGTGACCATGACGTCATGTTTACAAATACGGCCGTGTAATATTGCAAATGATGTCATAGAAGTCCCTAAATAAAAAAAATAAAATACATGTTGTTGTTGTCAAATCGCACACATATGCGCACAATTCAGCATCCTTTATCATATCATTTATCATTTGAGAGACACACAAATATAGAGTCAGATAGCACTGATACAAACTTTCCTGTCAGAGGTAATCCAGACAGAAATGGTATCAACAGATGATCTGATCCAGACTTACACCCCAGCTCGGGCTCTGAGGTCTGTGAAAAGAATCTACTTATGGTTCCTGAACACGGTTCAGGACCAGAGGAGAAAAACTTCCAGGTTGTTGCTCCTAAGCTTTAGAACGATCTTCTTCTCTCTTTGCGCTTGATGGATCTACTGACTCCTTCAAGAAACATCTTAAGACGTTTTTATTTGTTCAGGCTTTTCCTTGATTTTCTGGAACTCCTGTTGTGTTGTCAGTGTTATCTTGACCTTTAAAGTATATACTTTATTGAGTATTGTTTTGATTGTTTAAGCGCTTTGTGACCCTGGTCTGGAAAAGCACTATACAAATAAAAATGACTTACTTACTTTTACTCTGTCAGGTAAGAGTGGCACACCCTCCTTCACAGAAGGATTTGTAAGAATTGTGTTTAGCAAAATATTGTAGAGGTACACCACTCTCTCCGAAACAGCAGCGCTCTCGGTGCGTCCTCGGAAACTTGGGCCCGCCTCGCTGGCATCACGCTCTCGACGGAACCGATTGTTCTCAGCTTGCAGGTGCTCCAACTGCTCCCGCAGATCCTGGAGCTCTTCTGCCATTTTGGGGAATTTCCGACGTTGTTACCAAGGGCAGCCAGAAGGGGCTGTCAGCTACCGGACCCTGCCTTGCCTCAAAATAAAAACTCTATTCACCATAAGCCAACACAGAAACAACCAAGCTGACTTGTAAACAACACAACTATTCCTGTGGTTCTGACACAACAGATTCTTAATGAAACTATAAAAGGTACATTTGCCTGATTGCAAGATCCTTCCAACAACGCCAGAAAGTATGTAACCGATTCTAAACACTAGCCCGGGGAGTAACGGTGGACTGGTGTCAATCAGTACCCAACAATGCCACTTTAGGCCTTGCACCTAAAAATATAAACCCACGACCCTGCGCGTAGAAACCTCCGACAAATGAATACAGGCACAAACACAAGTACCAGAAAATATAGTTTATTGCTTAGCCAGACAGTGCAGGGAATGCCTTACAACCGACGTAGTCCTCAAATAATCATAATTGAAAACAACAAAACACAGTTAGTAATTATAACAGAAATAAAGGGAAATCAAAAACACATTAGTATTCAACAAAAACCACACATTGACTGGACAGAAATGACAATTATAAATACTACTTCAGTTGAAGACATTATCGCTACTCCGAAAGACTAAAACAAAGTGCTAAACCTAAACAAAAGAACCACAGGAAATAAACACATTAACACAATATACAAGTCTCAAAGTTGAACCAAACCAAAACTACCTAAATAACTGTATAGCGAACAGAATAACTAACCCAAACTTAACACAAAGAGGCAAGGCAGGGCATAGTAGTGATGTCACCGATTGTGTCGAGGCTTCGAGGCGTGTGTAGAGTAATCCAGGATTTATTTCATGAAGCGTGTATCGAGGCGTGTGTTGGTTACGTAGGTGGTGACGTAGTGATGACGTTCGAGGCCTCACGAATCGAACCGTCACGTGACTGGTTCGAGCAGCGCTGCTTGAACCGGCTCGTCACGTGACCGGCTATATATATAGATATATATATATCTATATATATAGTTTCCATTGGACATGCCTTGTACTTATATCCATCTTTTATTTTTCATTTTGAAAAGGTGGAGTGTCTGTTGTGTTCCAAGGAAATTGGATACAACAACAACACTTCATCAATGCTGAGGCATTATAGGGCCCTGCATGAGAGCTTGGAGACGACGAACGAGACAATTGAACCAACGTCAGGCAAGCTAGATGGCTTCTTTCAAATTCATTTATTTACTATACTACTGTTTGTTATTTTATATTATTTTTTTGCTGTTTTATTCAGGTGAGAGGAGTGCTGTGGATGAGGCGTTGGTTCAAATGATCATTGAGGACTCACAGCCCTTCACGGTTGTGGAGGATGAAGCTTGTTAAAGCTTTGAACCCGAACTATGTTCTCCCAACTAGGCAGGTATGTGTCAGGTACAAGGAGCATTATCCCCAATATTCCAATATTTAACCTTAAAGTTCCCTCTTCAGGCTTTGAAAGCTATGGTGGAGGACAGATACGAGAAGTCGATGGAGAGGGCCAAATTATCTGTTTCTCAAGCCACGGCTGTGAGCTTGACTGCAGATATGTGGACCTCCCTGAACACGGACTCGTATCTTGCTGTGACATGCCATTTTATAGATGCAAGCACCTCACTACAAACTGTTGTTTTAGGGGTGCAGCATTTCCCTCACACTCATACAGCGGTGAATTTTGCTACAGTAAAAGCAGCACTGATGTCTGAATGGGGTATAACTGGCAAAGTTACAGGCCTTGTGACAGATGGTGCAGCTAACATGGGTGCATGTGCAAAGGCACTTAATGTGCGTCATTCACATTGTGTCGCACATTGTATCAACCTTTGTGTGAAGAAAGCACTGGAGCGAAACCCAGTGCTTTCTTCAATAAGGGTACAATCCCGCAGAATTGTGGGATATATATAAGAGCAGCACAACTGCAAAGGTGAGTTGTTTATCCGACTGATTTCTGGTGAAATATTTGTTTAAGTTGCTGCTTCAGTTGTGCTTGAATCAATTACTTTTTTGTTTCGTCTATTTTTTAGGAGAGACTGGTGACGGTGACTAACCAAATGTGTCGTCCATACCTCAAGCTGGTGCAAGAGGTGGACACACGTTGGAATAGCACCTACCAGATGCTCCAGAGGATATATGACCTCAGGGAGCCAGTTGGAGCTGCAATGGCGGGATTACCCACCGATATCCCGCCAATGACGTCAGAAAGCTTCACAATCATAGCAGATTGCCTTAAGGTACCTAAATTTACTTTAATTTATTATTTACTCTATCTTACATCTATCCGTCTATCTAGGTTTTGTCTCCTTTCCATGAGGCAACTGTGGAGCTTTCTGGAGAGAAGAGGGTTTCCGGATACAAGGTCATCCCCCTGCTAGCCATGCTTCACCATGCAATGGAGGAGGAGGACCTTGGATTCCTACAGACTCAGGAGAGTCGAGACTTAGCCGAAAGTCTGAGACATTACCTTAGAGAAAAACTGTCTGTGTACCAACAACAGAGCCTGACCTCACTGGCTACCCTGTTGGACCCTCGTTTAAAAAAAAATAGGGTTCTTCAGTCCACACAAAGCTGAGGAGGCAGAGAAAAGATTAATTTCCGAGGTTGCAGCTATTATGAGGAGCTCTGCGATGCAGTCAGCAGCGGCATCCTCCTCCTCCTCAGCAGAAGCTACTCGGCCTGGTACTGAAGGTAATCCCTTTAAAATCGGTTAATTATAAACATTACTTTTGTTATTTTATGTGGTCACTTACATGCAGCTTTTCTGTTTTAGGAAGCAAACTGTGGCATATACAGCAGACCAGGCCGAGGAATGAAACGGTTGAAAAATATACACCCATCTCTCTTTCAGCTGGCCCTAAAAATACTGTGTACCCCGGCTTCATCCGTCCCCTGCGAAAGGATTTTTTCCAAAGCAGGGGAAATAATCAGTAAAAAAAGAAACCGGCTAAAGCCCAGTACTGTGGGAAAATTGTTTTTTTTAAATAAAAATGAATAATTATTTAAAAAAAACAAGGTTGTCAAGCACATTTTTTAATATCAGAATCATTTGCGCACAAAGATGCAATGCTCCCAATTGTCCACATGATGGCATGGTCGTGCAAATGAAGCCTCACGAGGCTTTGCTCCAAAGATGAACTACTCAGCTGGGAGGCTTCAGTGCTTCATGAGGCTTCATCCCGCCATCACTAGGGCATAGTATCTGCACATCCCTAAAACAAAAGAAAGAACCCAATTGTGAAGAGAAAACAATAACTAATTTAAGTCACTGTGTTGGACTTTGAGTCAATGGAATACCATCCCAAGTAGCGGAGAACAGGACCACGCACGTCCCAGAACGCTGACCGTCACGACACAGGAGAGGGGAAGACTGAGTGACTCACTGACTTTATAGTTAAAGCCCGCCCTCATTAACTAATTGGCTTCACCTGCGTAGGGAGTGGAGACCAAGAGAATGTAAACAATCATTTTCATAACAAACCAAAAATAACCATCCGGTTACAGTTTGAATTGTTTATAAAATACTGTGTTCTGAAAGGAAAATGACGGGGAGTCGTATTGATGTTTAATATAAGCAAAAGTGTTGTTAAGAAGGGAGGTTCTTAATAAAAGGCGAGGTGTTGTGTGAGCGGAACCAAGGGTTGACAGTGCGCGTTGCACCCCGGACTGTTTATTACGTTACACGCCAAAGTACAACGTACTGACAGATACTCTGTAATATCATTAGTCGTTGACATAAGATGAGACTCAGTGAGTATTTCAGAGACGCCTTTACAAGAAAATGTATTTTATAATAACGGAATGTTTATTTTTCATCAGTTACAGGACTAGTTCTGGGCGCAGTTGGAGCAGGTTAGAAATTCACTCTTACACGCATATATACTCACTCTTACACGCATATATACTCACTCTTACACACATATATACTCACTCTTACACGCATATATACTCACTCTTACACACATATATACTCACTCTTACACACATATATACTCACTCTTACACACATATATACTCACTCTTACACACATATATACTCACTCTTACACGCATATATACTCACTCTTACACACATATATACTCACTCTTACACGCATATATACTCACTCTTACACACATATATACTCACTCTTACACGCATATATACTCACTCTTACACACATATATACTCACTCTTACACACATATATACTCACTCTTACACACATATATACTCACTCTTACACGCATATATACTCACTCTTACACACATATATACTCACTCTTACACGCATATATACTCACTCTTACACGCATATATACTCACTCTTACACACATATATACTCACTCTTACACACATATATACTCACTCTTACACGCATATATACTCACTCTTACACACGTATATACTCACTCTTACACACGTATATACTCACTCTTACATACATATATACTCACTCTTACATACATATATATACTCACTTTCACATACACATATTTATACTCACTCTTACATACATCTAGACTCACACATACACGCATGTTTTTAAACGGTTGCCAAGCAACGAAATTTCATTGCCAGTTTTTCACTGCTGTGTTCTTCTTTGCAATGACAGTAAAGAAGTCTAAAGTCTAAAATATATACTCACTCTTACACACATATATATACTCACTTTCAGACACATATATACTCACTTTCACACACATACAGTATATACTATAAATATATATTTATATAATGTGTGTGAGAATTGGTATATATATGTGTAAGAGGTCTATTATGAGATTTGTCCTGGACGGCCCCTCATAGTGTGATTGATGTTAACTTGTCCAACCAGGAGCGAGTATCGTCGCCGCTCCGTTGGTTCTCGGTGCGATCGGATTCACGTCCGCGGGCATCGCTGCGGGATCTTATGCCGCCGGCATGATGTCTACTGCTGCCATAGCCAACGGAGGAGGAGTGGCCGCGGGGGGAGTGGTGGCGGTTCTGCAGTCAGCAGGTAGAATCCCCCATTTCCTAACTAAAATACACCCTCCAGTGTCTAAAATGAAATAATGCCGTGTATTCCACAGGCGTGGCCGGGATTCCAGCAGTTGCTTCGGCAGCTGTGGGTGCAGTTGGTGGAGCTGGTGCAGCAGCGATCGCCCTGATCAAGAGAAACTGACTCCATAAAGAAGATTGAAAATAAATCACTGTGTGTTTCTGTTTTGTATTTGTCTCGTGACCATGACGTCATGTTTACAAATACTGGCGTGAAATATTGCAGATGATGTCATGGAAGTCCCTAAATAAAAAAAAATAAAAAAAATACATGTTGTTGTCACTTTTATTTTTGAAAATTAAAGCAAGAATACAGTTGTAATATATTAGGAAAAGGTCGACTCACCTGGCGCCCTCTAGGGGCTAGATGCAGCATTCTCTCTTCAATAACATGCATCAGTGATTCCCAACCTGTGAGCCGCGTCCCCTGGTGGGCTGCGAAGGTATTGCAAGTGGACCGCAAAATCGTTTCCAAAATGGAATTATTTTATGGTGGGAGGGTGGATGTAATTATATAAAAATAAAAATACACCATGTTTTAAATGTTAAAACGCATTAAGTGTAAAAGGATATTAAACATTTTCAAATATTCTTTTCATTATATTGTTTCTCCTTCGAGTATTATACATGTGACAAGGAAATGAGAATGCATTATATTATGTATTTATGGGGTTGGAGGTGGGCCCCCAAGGTTTTTGAGACTTAATAGTGGGCGCTGAGTTGAAAAGGGTTGGGGACCACAAGTATATCTTTGATGTTTTTATAGATGTAGACACTCAACATTACAGATAAATTACATTGACAGCAAAAAAGAAATGCAGACCCATTGGAAATACTCACCAAAATGATTGTCGTCAGTCAATATATTTACTTTCAAAGACTATGATAACATATTTAATATACACATAATTGGTAAATCAATTATTACAAAAGCACCTCATTAAACTTACAAATACTGGTTCAAGAGGTTTAGCTAAACTTATTTCATGTTAAATATCTTACAAAATGATCGGGATCAACAAACATCAATACGTGAAAATAAATGTGAAATGTGAATAAATAGTTACAAATAAATCACCCGGCTTTGCTGTCATTTATCTTCTTTAGCTTTAGCTTCTTTGGAAGACACAAGTGAAATAGACGCCAAAATTATAGTCGACAGTCAAGATATTTACATTCAAAACCCTTTTTAATTAACATACATAAACATTAAATTCATTAGTTATAAATGGCTTTTCTGCAATATATCTTCTTTAGCTTGAGCTGCAACATGCTAAACTGCTCACATGTAAAGTGGATTGGAAGTGAGAAAGATATTTACAAACATTTTAAACAAATTTGCAAAAAAAAAGGTTTCAATAATTTGTATTTTTGTTTCACATTTGTTTTGCAATTCCCAGCCAACGTGCGTATATGAACAAAGCATTAATTTTGTTTTAGGAAGCAAACTGTGGCATCTACAGCAGACCAGGCCGAGGAATGAAACGGTTGATGCTACGGTGGCGGTGAAGACCTACCTCAACGAACACAATATTCCTAGAAACGAGGACCCCCTACAGTACTGGGCGAAATGTAAAAATATACACCCATCTCTCTTTCAGCTGGCCATAAAAATACTGTGTACCCCGGCTTCATCCGTCCCCTGCGAAAGGATTTTTTCCAAAGCAGGGGAAATAATCAGTAAAAAAAGAAACCGGCTAAAGCCCAGTACTGTGGGAAAATTGTTTTTTTTAAATAAAAATGAATAATTATTTTAAAAAAACAAGGTTGTCAAGCACATTTTTTAATATCAGAATCATTTGCGCACAAAGATGCAATGCTCCCAATTGTCCACATGATGGCATGGTCGTGCAAATGAAGCCTCACGAGGCTTTGCTCCAAAGATGAACTACTCAGCTGGGAGGCTTCAGTGCTTCATGAGGCTTCATCCCGCCATCACTAGGGCATAGTATCTGCACATCCCTAAAACAAAAGAAAGAACCCAATTGTGAAGAGAAAACTATAACTAATTTAGGTCACTGTGTTGGACTTTGAGTCAATGGAATACCATCCCAAGTAGCGGAGAACAGGACCACGCACGTCCCAGAACGCTGACCGTCACGACACAGGAGAGGGGAAGACTGAGTGACTCATCCCTTTATAGTTAAAGCCCGCCCTCATTAACTAATTGGCTTCACCTGCGTAGGGAGTGGAGACCAAGAGAATGTAAACAATCATTTTCATAACAAACCAAAAATAACCATCCGGTTACAATCCTCCCCCCCTCGTTTCATCGGTGCCCCACCGATGAGCTAAATACTATGACCAGGATCTAAAAATTGGCTGCAGCAATACTATTTGAGCCCAACACCTGAGGAGTAGTCGTCCCTGATGCCTCTACCCTGATGGTCCTTGGGAGGTGATGGATGTTAGAGTGCTGCCCTGCATGGACCCGTGAAGACTTCCTGAGAGGGGCTGGACTCCTGCTGGCAGGTTGGTTTTCTAGCCTGGGAGGAAGGCAAGGAGGAACTCTTTCCCTGGGGGATGTCATGGATTGTCTCCTGGGCATGGAACGAAACCTCAAAGAATTGGAGGGACCTTGATCAGGCCCACTTACGACCACCCATAGACCTTCATCATCCTCTGATAGGTTCTCCTTGGATGGTGACTGACTATCCTCGGGAAACTGTGATGGCAGATTCAATGCAGGTTTTAATGATGTTCGGTGAACAGCTCTGGACTTGGTCATATCATGTACTGGAGCTATGGAGTATACCACTACACCCTGCTCTGGAGCTTTAACAACTTTATAAATGGTAGATTTCCACATATCCTGGATTTACGACGTCCAGGGCCTCCATGGTCCATTAGATAAACCCGCTGACCGACTTCCAAGGATTTGCACAACTTCCCCTGGTCATTCCGGTTACACAAGTAAGAAAGTAAGTAAAGGTTATTTCTAGAGCTTCTTTCTAGACCAGGGTCACACAACGCTTGAACAATCACTATCAATACAAGGTTAAAAGTATCATATTATTCAGTACATCTCTGTTTATGAGTCAGTATAAAGAGGAGTCTGCAGCAGCAGCAGCACTGCTTATTGTTCCAGCGCTGACACTGGTCTGGAAACTGACCTTCACAGTAGTGAACAAACGATGGGACTGCGTGAGTATTTCAGAGACGCCTTCATGAGAAAGTGTATTTATAATAACGGTATGTGTTTTTATTTATTATCAGCTACAGGACTAGTTCTGGTCTCAGTTGGGGCAGGTTAAAACTCAGGGAATTGTGAAGATGACAAAGAGACGAGACGTCTCATCTGCTCGCCGATTGAAGCGACTTTTCTGCGGCGTTACTTTTTTTCTCATTCCAATTACAAGGCGTGACAAACAAGGCGTTGACGCCCTTGTCGATAAAAACAACTGAACGAACAAAACAAAAGTTTTCTCCGACAGCTGCCTTCTTATGAAACAAAACCTAAAGCTGAATTAAAGATGTTCTATTTGACTGCAATAGGCTGGCGAATTGTCCAGGTGTTCACCTGCCTCTTTCCCTAAGTAGCTGGGACGTATTTTTCATCAGTTAACTTCACCAATTAATTACATGTCTGACCCTCGTTTGAAATGTCTCAAGGTTACTAAAGATATAGAACTTTTCCGAATATTAAAGAAGAAAATAATGGTGTGTGTTATAGATAAGTAAGTAAGTCATAATTATTTGTAAAGCGCCTTTCTAGACCAGGGTCACAAAGCGCTAGATCAATCAAAAGCAATACACAGTTAATGCATTATAAAGATAACGACAATAGCTCTTTTGTGTGCTCATGGAATAAGGTATATATATATACAGTATATTTAAGATTGAAGCAAGAAAAGCATACATTGTCCCTGCAAATGAAAGATTTGCACTCACACCAGATTCAAACTCCACATGATGAAATACAACAACATACAAAATTATATTAAAATAATTATAATTATTATAAACACATTTACATTTTCTCTTGAGAAAAAAGATTACAAGTTCCACATGAATGTTTTTGCTTTCTGTTACTCTATCAAAGACTAAGGAGCTGGTCTTGGACTTTTGGAGGTCCAGGAGAGACCCACGTCCAGTGTCCACCAGTCTGGAAACTGACTCAGTAGAGGACACTGGACAAACGATGGGACTAAGTGAGTGTTTCAGAGACGCCTTTATTAGAAATAGTACTTTATTATAACGGAATGTTCATTTATTTTTCATCAGTTACAGTACTATTTCTATGTGCAGTTGGAGCAGGTTAGAAACTTTTCACTTTGTCAATAGTTTCTAGCAGGTGATTTTTCTGTTGTGTGATGTGTGTGTGATCTTGTCCAACAACTAGGCACTGCTTATTGTTCCAGCGCTGACACTGGTCCGGAAACTGACTTTCACAGTAGAGAACAAACGATGGGACTGCGTGAGTATTTCAGAGACGACTTTATGAGAAATAGTACTTTATAATAACGGAGTGTTCATTTATTTTTCATCAGTTACAGGACTATTTCTAGGCGCAGTTGGAGCAGGTTAGAAACTTTTCACTTGGTCAATAGTTTCTAGAAGGTGATTTTTCTGTTGTGTGATGTGTGTGTGATCTTGTACGACCAGGACTGGGTTTCGTCGCCGCACCGGCAGTTCTCGGTGGGTAGAATCCCCCATTTCCTAACTAAAATACGCCCTCTAGTGTCTAAAATAATAATGCCGTGTATTCTGCAGCCATGACCGGGATTCCAGTAGTTGCTTCTGCAGCTGTGGGTGCAGTTGGTGCAGTTGGTGGAGCAGCGATCAATCTATGGAACAACTGACTCCATGCAGAAGATTGAAAATACATCACTGTGTGTTCCTGGTTTGTATTTGCCTCATGACCATGACGTCATGTTTACAAATACGGCCGTGTAATATTGCAAATGATATATATATACAGTATATTTAAGATTGAAGCAAGAAAAGCATACATTGTCCCTGCAAATGAAAGATTTGCACTCACACCAAATTTAAACTCCACATGATGAAATACAGCAACATACAGAATTATATTAAAATAATTATAATAATTATAGACACATTTACATGTTTTTGCTTTCTTATACTCTGAATCAAAGACCAAGGAGTTGGTCTTGGACTTTTGGAGGTCCAGGAGAGACCCACGTCCAGTGTCCACCAGGAGGTGGAGGGAAAAATCAACACAACAAACAAGGTTATATTGTTATAATGATTTGTGGTGTACGAAGGAGTAAAGGGCCCCTCAAATATGTTCTTTAAATGCTGTGACGAGATTTAAATCGAGATATAATGTGGTAAATTTGAGAGATTCAAGTCGTCATAATACATTTTTATTAAGAGATTATATGATGAAAATCGTGTAAACGAGTAGGAACTTCTTGTGTCTCTTTATGGTGTGGTCTGACGTCAGCTTTATAATATTGATGCCAGACAAAGGGGTTTAAAGATAGCTCTCTTTCTTTAGTTTCATTTTAGTAGAACTGGTGCGGAATCTAGTAATACTGGTTTTTCAACTTCATCAATTAACATAAATCCATAACATACAGTACATCTCTGTTAATGAGTCACATGTCTATTTATATGTATCTGGAAAACGAAACCTAAGCTCGCTATAAGAGAGGTAAGAGTTAGGTTAGGGTTAGGGCTAATACATGTTGTCACTCTTATTTTTTTTTTTTATTTAATGCGAGAATAAAGTTGACATATATTAGGAAACGATCGACTGACATGGCGCCCTCTAGTGGCTAGATCCAGCATCCTCTTTTCAATAACATTATTACAAGTAAGAAAGTAAGTAAAGGTTATTTCTAGAGCGTCTTTCTAGACCAGGGTCACACAGCGCTTGAACAATCACTATCAATACAAGGTTAAAAGTATCATATTATTCAGTACATCTCTGTTTATGAGTCACATGTCAATGTCTGGAAAACGAAACTTAAGGCCGCTATAAAAGAGGAGTCTGCAGCAGCAGCACTGCTTATTGTTGCAGCGCTGACACTGGTCTGGAAACTGACCTTCACAGTAGAGAACAAACAATGGGACTGCGTGAGTATTTCAGAGATGCCTTCATGAGAAAGTGTGTTTTATAATAACGGTATGTTTATTTATTTATCATCATCAGTTACAGGACTAGTTCTGGGCGCAGTTGGAGCAGGTTAGAAAAGTTACACTTTTTCTAGCAAGTGGGTTTTTTTCAGTTGTTTGATTTGTGTGTGATTTTGTTCGACCAGGAACGAGTGTCGTCGCCGCACCGTTTGTTCTCGGTGTGATCGGATTCACGTCCGCGGGCATCGCTGCGAGTTCTTTAGCCGCCGGCATGATGTCTACTGCTGCCATAGCCAACGGAGGAGGAGTGGCCGCGGGGGGAGTGGTGGCGGTTCTGCAGGCAGCAGGTAGAATCCCCCATTTACTAACTAAAATACGCCCTCTAGTGTCTAAAATAATAATGCCGTGTATTCTGCAGGCATGGCCGGGATTCCAGCAGCTGCTTCTGCAGCTGTGGGTGCAGTTGGTGCAGTTGGTGGAGCAGCGATCGCCCTCATCGTGTGAAACCATTGAAAAGCTCCATCTATGGAACAACTGACTCCATGCAGAAGATACATCACTGTGTGTTCCTGGTTTGTATTTGCCTCGTGACCATGACGTCATGTTTACAAATACGGCCGTGTAATATTGCAAATGATGTCATAGAAGTCCCTAAATAAAAAAAATAAAATACATGTTGTTGTTGTCAAATCGCACACATATGCGCACAATTCAGCATCCTTTATCATATCATTTATCATTTGAGAGACACACAAATATAGAGTCAGATAGCACTGATACAAACTTTCCTGTCAGAGGTAATCCAGACAGAAATGGTATCAACAGATGATCTGATCCAGACTTACACCCCAGCTTGGGCTCTGAGGTCTGTGAAAAGAATCTACTTATGGTTCCTGAACACGGTTCAGGACCAGAGGAGAAAAACTTCCAGGTTGTTGCTCCTAAGCTTTAGAACGATCTTCTTCTCTCTTTGCGCTTGATGGATCTACTGACTCCTTCAAGAAACATCTTAAGACGTTTTTATTTGTTCAGGCTTTTCCTTGATTTTCTGGAACTCCTGTTGTGTTGTCAGTGTTATCTTGACCTTTAAAGTATATACTTTATTGAGTATTGTTTTGATTGTTTAAGCGCTTTGTGACCCTGGTCTGGAAAAGCACTATACAAATAAAAATGACTTACTTACTTTTACTCTGTCAGGTAAGAGTGGCACACCCTCCTTCACAGAAGGATTTTAAGAATTGTGTTTAGCAAAATATTGTAGAGGTACACCACTCTCTCCGAAACAGCAGCGCTCTCGGTGCGTCCTCGGAAACTTGGGCCCGCCTCGCTGGCATCACGCTCTCGACGGAACCGATTGTTCTCAGCTTGCAGGTGCTCCAACTGCTCCCGCAGATCCTGGAGCTCTTCTGCCATTTTGGGGAATTTCCGATGTTGTTACCAAGGGCAGCCAGAAGGGGCTGTCAGCTACCGGACCCTGCCTTGCCTCAAAATAAAAACTCTATTCACCATAAGCCAACACAGAAACAACCAAGCTGACTTGTAAACAACACAACTATTCCTGTGGTTCTGACACAACAGATTCTTAATGAAACTATAAAAGGTACATTTGCCTGATTGCCAGATCCTTCCAACAACGCCAGAAAGTATGTCACCGATTCTAAACACTAGCCCGGGGAGTAACGGTGGACTGGTGTTAATCAGTACTCAACAACGCCACTTTAGGCCTTGCACCTAAAGATATAAACCCACGACCCTGCGCGTAGAAACCTCCGACAAATGAATACAGGCACAAACACAAGTACCAGAAAATATAGTTTATTGCTTAGCCAGACAGTGCAGCGAATGCCTTACAACCGACGTAGTCCTCAAATAATCATAATTGAAAACAAAACACAGTTAGTAATTATAACAGAAATAAAGGGAAACCAAAAACACATTAGTATTCAACAAAAACCACACATTGACTGGACAGAAATGACAATTATAAATACTACTTCAGTTGAAGACATTATCGCTACTCCGAAAGACTAAAACAAAGTGCTAAACCTAAACAAAAGAACCACAGGAAATAAACACATTAACACAATATACAAGTCTCAAAGTTGAACCAAACCAAAACTACCTAAATAACTGTATAGTAGTGATGGGTCTGGCAACACCGATGCGTCGAAGCACGTGTGGAGCTCAGAGAGCAACACCAGTGTCGGTGCGCGTATCGCTTTAAGAAAGTCACGTGACCGATACCCGGACTGTATCGTTCTGACGTCACCGCGCCAAACTGTTTAGAAGCGCATCTGTCAGCGCGATGCTTCTGCCAAAATGATCGCGTTTGCATAGAAACAGATGAAATCATGGAGCAACCCAACAATAAAAGAAAGCTTTCCACCGTGTGGGACCACTTTGATCTAGTCTCAGAAATAAGGTGCTTGTTTTAATTTTTCAAAGTTTCCCCTTGGTCTGTTTTATTTCAAATTCATTTAAAAAGTGAGTATTAACTATTCATATTTTTTTTGGTAGGTTATGTTTCGAATCTGTTCAACAGAACGGTCGTATTTACGTATGTTGAATAAATCCACCTCCTCAATGTGAGCCACTATCAGACCAGGCACGAAAATGTGCCACAAACGTCCAGGATGAACTCAGGTACAAAGCCACCGTACAAACAGTCAAGATCGCTTCATTCATAATCAATTTATGTTACTTTATTGTCTCATTTTAACCATCAAGCTTCCAGGAAGCAGGTGCCGGATGAGGCCCTGCTGAAATTCATCCTGACTGAAGAAGAAGCTTCTTTTTTTTTAAATGTGTAAAACACAAAAACATGTGCACAAGCATCCTCATTCACAACCCATTCACTTGCATGTTTACATTATGTACATATTTATATTTTTATTTAGTGTATCACAATTATGCAATGTGAAATACAATGACTTTAATTATATTATTGTATATGTGTGATCAAATCAGTCTCAGTTGAGCCTCTCAACTAGGTTGCTTGTAATGATTCATAACGTCCAGCAGATGTCAGTATGCAGTGACACAGTATCGGCACAGTATCAATACAGCGTTGCTGTGTGTTGAAACGTTTCATGATGCCTCATCGACCCATCACTACTGTATAGCGAACAGAATAACTAACCCAAACTTAACACAAAGAGGCAAGGCAGGGCATAGTATCTGCACATCCCTAAAACAAAAGAAAGAACCCAATTGTGAAGAGAAAACAATAACTAATTTAGGTCACTGTGTTGGACTTTGAGTCAATGGAATACCATCCCAAGTAGCGGAGAACAGGACCACGCACGTCCCAGAACGCTGACCGTCACGACACAGGAGAGGGGAAGACTGAGTGACTCACTGACTTTATAGTTAAAGCCCGCCCTCATTAACTAATTGGCTTCACCTGCGTAGGGAGTGGAGACCAAGAGAATGTAAACTATCATTTTCATAACAAACCAAAAATAACCATCCGGTTACAGTTTGAATTGTTTATAAAATACTGTGTTCTGAGAGGAAAATGACGGGGAGTCGTATTGATGTTTAATATAAGCAAAAGTGTTATTAAGAAGAGGTTCTTAATAAAAGGGCGAGGTGTTGTGTGAGCGGAACCAAGGGTTGACAGTGCGCGTTGCACCCCGGACTGTTTATTACGTTACACGCCAAAGTACAAAGTACTGACAGATACTCTGTAATATCATTAGTCGTTGACATAAGATGAGACTCAGTGAGTATTTCAGAGACGCCTTTACAAGAAAATGTATTTTATAATAACGGAATGTTTATTTTTCATCAGTTACAGGACTAGTTCTGGGCGCAGTTGGAGCAGGTTAGAAACTCACTCTTACACGCATATATACTCACTCTTACACGCATATATACTCACTCTTACACACATATATACTCACTCTTACACGCATATATACTCACTCTTACACACATATACTCACTCTTACACACATATATACTCACTCTTACACACATATATACTCACTCTTACATACATATATACTCACTCTTACATACATATATATATACTCACTTTCACACACACATATTTATACTCACTCTTACATACATCTAGACTCACACATACACGCATGTTTTTAAACGGTTGCCAAGCAACGAAATTTCATTGCCAGTTTTTCACTGCTGTGTTCTTCTTTGCAATGACAGTAAAGAAGTCTAAAGTCTAAAATATATACTCACTCTTACACACATATATATACTCACTTTCAGACACATATATACTCACTTTCACACACATACAGTATATACTATAAATATATATTTATATAATGTGTGTGAGAATTGGTATATATATGTGTAAGAGGTCTATTATGAGATTTGTCCTGGACGGCCCCTCATAGTGTGATTGATGTTAACTTGTCCAACCAGGAGCGAGTATCGTCGCCGCTCCGTTGGTTCTCGGTGCGATCGGATTCACGTCCGCGGGCATCACTGCGGGATCTTATGCCGCCGGCATGATGTCTACTGCTGCCATAGCCAACGGAGGAGGAGTGGCCGCGGGGGGAGTGGTGGCGGTTCTGCAGTCAGCAGGTAGAATCCCCCATTTCCTAACTAAAATACACCCTCCAGTGTCTAAAATGAAATAATGCCGTGTATTCCACAGGCGTGGCCGGGATTCCAGCAGTTGCTTCGGCAGCTGTGGGTGCAGTTGGTGGAGCTGGTGCAGCAGCGATCGCCCTGATCAAGAGAAACTGACTCCATAAAGAAGATTGAAAATAAATCACTGTGTGTTTCTGTTTTGTATTTGTCTCGTGACCATGACGTCATGTTTACAAATACTGGCGTGAAATATTGCAGATGATGTCATGGAAGTCCCTAAATAAAAAAAAATAAAAAAAATACATGTTGTTGTCACTTTTATTTTTGAAAATTAAAGCAAGAATACAGTTGTAATATATTAGGAAAAGGTCGACTCACCTGGCGCCCTCTAGGGGCTAGATGCAGCATTCTCTCTTCAATAACATGCATCAGTGATTCCCAACCTGTGAGCCGCGTCCCCCTGGTGGGCTGCGAAGGTATTGCAAGTGGACCGCAAAATCGTTTCCAAAATGGAATTATTTTATGGTGGGAGGGTGGATGTAATTATATAAAAATAAAAATACACCATGTTTTAAATGTTAAAACGCATTAAGTGTAAAAGGATATTAAACATTTTCAAATATTCTTTTCATTATATTGTTTCTCCTTCGAGTATTATACATGTGACAAGGAAATGAGAATGCATTATATTATGTATTTATGGGGTTGGAGGTGGGCCCCCAAGGTTTTTGAGACTTAATAGTGGGCGCTGAGTTGAAAAGGGTTGGGGACCACAAGTATATCTTTGATGTTTTTATAGATGTAGACACTCAACATTACAGATAAATTACATTGACAGCAAAAAAGAAATGCAGACCCATTGGAAATACTCACCAAAATGATTGTCGTCAGTCAATATATTTACTTTCAAAGACTATGATAACATATTTAATATACACATAATTGGTAAATCAATTATTACAAAAGCACCTCATTAAACTTACAAATACTGGTTCAAGAGGTTTAGCTAAACTTATTTCATGTTAAATATCTTACAAAATGATCGGGATCAACAAACATCAATACGTGAAAATAAATGTGAAATGTGAATAAATAGTTACAAATAAATCACCCGGCTTTGCTGTCATTTATCTTCTTTAGCTTTAGCTTCTTTGGAAGACACAAGTGAAATAGACGCCAAAATTATAGTCGACAGTCAAGATATTTACATTCAAAACCCTTTTTAATTAACATACATAAACATTAAATTCATTAGTTATAAATGGCTTTTCTGCAATATATCTTCTTTAGCTTGAGCTGCAACATGCTAAACTGCTCACATGTAAAGTGGATTGGAAGTGAGAAAGATATTTACAAACATTTTAAACAAATTTGCAAAAAAAAAGGTTTCAATAATTTGTATTTTTGTTTCACATTTGTTTTGCAATTCCCAGCCAACGTGCGTATATGAACAAAGCATTAATTTTGTTTTAGGAAGCAAACTGTGGCATCTACAGCAGACCAGGCCGAGGAATGAAACGGTTGATGCTACGGTGGCGGTGAAGACCTACCTCAACGAACACAATATTCCTAGAAACGAGGACCCCCTACAGTACTGGGCGAAATGTAAAAATATACACCCATCTCTCTTTCAGCTGGCCATAAAAATACTGTGTACCCCGGCTTCATCCGTCCCCTGCGAAAGGATTTTTTCCAAAGCAGGGGAAATAATCAGTAAAAAAAGAAACCGGCTAAAGCCCAGTACTGTGGGAAAATTGTTTTTTTTAAATAAAAATGAATAATTATTTTAAAAAAACAAGGTTGTCAAGCACATTTTTTAATATCAGAATCATTTGCGCACAAAGATGCAATGCTCCCAATTGTCCACATGATGGCATGGTCGTGCAAATGAAGCCTCACGAGGCTTTGCTCCAAAGATGAACTACTCAGCTGGGAGGCTTCAGTGCTTCATGAGGCTTCATCCCGCCATCACTAGGGCATAGTATCTGCACATCCCTAAAACAAAAGAAAGAACCCAATTGTGAAGAGAAAACTATAACTAATTTAGGTCACTGTGTTGGACTTTGAGTCAATGGAATACCATCCCAAGTAGCGGAGAACAGGACCACGCACGTCCCAGAACGCTGACCGTCACGACACAGGAGAGGGGAAGACTGAGTGACTCATCCCTTTATAGTTAAAGCCCGCCCTCATTAACTAATTGGCTTCACCTGCGTAGGGAGTGGAGACCAAGAGAATGTAAACAATCATTTTCATAACAAACCAAAAATAACCATCCGGTTACAATCCTCCCCCCCTCGTTTCATCGGTGCCCCACCGATGAGCTAAATACTATGACCAGGATCTAAAAATTGGCTGCAGCAATACTATTTGAGCCCAACACCTGAGGAGTAGTCGTCCCTGATGCCTCTACCCTGATGGTCCTTGGGAGGTGATGGATGTTAGAGTGCTGCCCTGCATGGACCCGTGAAGACTTCCTGAGAGGGGCTGGACTCCTGCTGGCAGGTTGGTTTTCTAGCCTGGGAGGAAGGCAAGGAGGAACTCTTTCCCTGGGGGATGTCATGGATTGTCTCCTGGGCATGGAACGAAACCTCAAAGAATTGGAGGGACCTTGATCAGGCCCACTTACGACCACCCATAGACCTTCATCATCCTCTGATAGGTTCTCCTTGGATGGTGACTGACTATCCTCGGGAAACTGTGATGGCAGATTCAATGCAGGTTTTAATGATGTTCGGTGAACAGCTCTGGACTTGGTCATATCATGTACTGGAGCTATGGAGTATACCACTACACCCTGCTCTGGAGCTTTAACAACTTTATAAATGGTAGATTTCCACATATCCTGGATTTACGACGTCCAGGGCCTCCATGGTCCATTAGATAAACCCGCTGACCGACTTCCAAGGATTTGCACAACTTCCCCTGGTCATTCCGGTTACACAAGTAAGAAAGTAAGTAAAGGTTATTTCTAGAGCTTCTTTCTAGACCAGGGTCACACAACGCTTGAACAATCACTATCAATACAAGGTTAAAAGTATCATATTATTCAGTACATCTCTGTTTATGAGTCAGTATAAAAGAGGAGTCTGCAGCAGCAGCAGCACTGCTTATTGTTCCAGCGCTGACACTGGTCTGGAAACTGACCTTCACAGTAGTGAACAAACGATGGGACTGCGTGAGTATTTCAGAGACGCCTTCATGAGAAAGTGTATTTATAATAACGGTATGTGTTTTTATTTATTATCAGCTACAGGACTAGTTCTGGTCTCAGTTGGGGCAGGTTAAAACTCAGGGAATTGTGAAGATGACAAAGAGACGAGACGTCTCATCTGCTCGCCGATTGAAGCGACTTTTCTGCGGCGTTACTTTTTTTCTCATTCCAATTACAAGGCGTGACAAACAAGGCGTTGACGCCCTTGTCGATAAAAACAAGTGAACGAAGAAAACAAAAGTTTTCTCCGACAGCTGCCTTCTTATGAAACAAAACCTAAAGCTGAATTAAAGATGTTCTATTTGACTGCAATAGGCTGGCGAATTGTCCAGGTGTTCACCTGCCTCTTTCCCTAAGTAGCTGGGACGTATTTTTCATCAGTTAACTTCACCAATTAATTACATGTCTGACCCTCGTTTGAAATGTCTCAAGGTTACTAAAGATATAGAACTTTTCCGAATATTAAAGAAGAAAATAATGGTGTGTGTTATAGATAAGTAAGTAAGTCATAATTATTTGTAAAGCGCCTTTCTAGACCAGGGTCACAAAGCGCTAGATCAATCAAAAGCAATACACAGTTAATGCATTATAAAGATAACGACAATAGCTCTTGTGTGTGCTCATGGAATAAGGTATATATATATACAGTATATTTAAGATTGAAGCAAGAAAAGCATACATTGTCCCTGCAAATGAAAGATTTGCACTCACACCAGATTCAAACTCCACATGATGAAATACAACAACATACAAAATTATATTAAAATAATTATAATTATTATAAACACATTTACATTTTCTCTTGAGAAAAAAGATTACAAGTTCCACATGAATGTTTTTGCTTTCTGTTACTCTATCAAAGACTAAGGAGCTGGTCTTGGACTTTTGGAGGTCCAGGAGAGACCCACGTCCAGTGTCCACCAGTCTGGAAACTGACTCAGTAGAGGACACTGGACAAACGATGGGACTAAGTGAGTGTTTCAGAGACGCCTTTATTAGAAATAGTACTTTATTATAACGGAATGTTCATTTATTTTTCATCAGTTACAGTACTATTTCTATGTGCAGTTGGAGCAGGTTAGAAACTTTTCACTTTGTCAATAGTTTCTAGCAGGTGATTTTTCTGTTGTGTGATGTGTGTGTGATCTTGTCCAACAACTAGGCACTGCTTATTGTTCCAGCGCTGACACTGGTCCGGAAACTGACTTTCACAGTAGAGAACAAACGATGGGACTGCGTGAGTATTTCAGAGACGACTTTATGAGAAATAGTACTTTATAATAACGGAGTGTTCATTTATTTTTCATCAGTTACAGGACTATTTCTAGGCGCATTTGGAGCAGGTTAGAAACTTTTCACTTGGTCAATAGTTTCTAGAAGGTGATTTTTCTGTTGTGTGATGTGTGTGTGATCTTGTACGACCAGGACTGGGTTTCGTCGCCGCACCGGCAGTTCTCGGTGGGTAGAATCCCCCATTTCCCAACTAAAATACGCCCTCTAGTGTCTAAAATAATAATGCCGTGTATTCTGCAGCCATGACCGGGATTCCAGCAGTTGCTTCTGCAGCTGTGGGTGCAGTTGGTGCAGTTGGTGCAGCAGCGATCAATCTATGGAACAACTGACTCCATGCAGAAGATTGAAAATACATCACTGTGTGTTCCTGGTTTGTATTTGCCTCATGACCATGACGTCATGTTTACAAATACGGCCGTGTAATATTGCAAATGATGTAAGTCCCTTAATAAAAAATAAAAGAAAATACATACATGTTGTTGTCGTCACTCTTCTTTTTTTAATTTAAAGCGAGAATAAAGTTGACATATAGTAGGAAACGATCGAATCACATTTCGCTCTCTAGTGGCTAGATCCAGCATCCTCTTTTCAATAACATTATTACAAGTAAGAAAGTAAGTAAAGGTTATTTCTAGAGCGCCTTTCTAGACCAGGGTCACACAGCGCTTGAACAATCACTATCAATACAAGGTTAAAAGTATCATATTATTCAGTACATGTCTGTTTATGAGTCAGTGTAAAGAGGAGTCTGCAGCAGCAGCAGCACTGCTTATTGTTCCAGCGCTGACACTGGTCTGGAAACTGACCTTCACAGTAGAGAACAAACGATGGGACTGCGTGAGTATTTCAGAGACGCCTTCATGAGAAAGTGTATTTATAATAACGGTATGTTTATTTATTTATTATCAGCTACAGGACTAGTTCTGGGCGCAGTTGGAGAAGGTTAGAAATCAGGGAATTGTGAAGATGACAAAGAGACGAGACGTCTCATCTGCTCGCCGATTGAAGCGACTTTTCTGCGGCGTTACTTTTTTTCTCATTCCAATTACAAGGCGTGACAAACAAGGCGTTGACGCCCTTGTCGATAAAAACAACTGAACGAACAAAACAAAAGTTTTCTCCGACAGCTGCCTTCTAATGAAACAAAACCTAAAGCTGAATTAAAGATGTTCTATTTGACTGGCGAATTGTCCAGGTGTTCACCTGCCTCTTTCCCTAAGTAGCTGGGACGTCTTTTTCATCAGTTAACTTCACCAATTAGTTACATGTCTGACCCTAGTTTTAAATGTCTCAAGGTTACTAAATATATAGAACTTTTCCGAATATAAAGGAAGAAATATATTGAGTTTTTGTCACATAAAAAAGGAAATGAAGGTTGCAAAAATTAAAATGGAATGAAGGAGATCATTTGTTACTTGGCGCCTCTAGTGGTGTGTGTTATAGATAAGTAAGTAAGTAATAGTTATTTGTAAAGCGCATTTCTAGACCAGGGTCACAAAGCGCTTGAACAATCAAACGCAATACACAGTAAATGCATTATAAAGATAATGACAGTAACTCTTCTGTGTGCTCAGGGAATAAGTTTTTTTTTTTTTTTTTTTTTTTAAAGCTTGAAGCAAGAAAAGCATACATTGTCCCTGCAAATGAAAGATTTGCACTCACACCAGATTTAAACTCCACATGATGAAATACAGCAACATACAGAATTATATTAAAATAATTATAATAATTATAGACACATTTACATGTTTTTGCTTTCTTATACTCTGAATCAAAGACCAAGGAGTTGGTCTTGGACTTTTGGAGGTCCAGGAGAGACCCACGTCCAGTGTCCACCAGGAGGTGGAGGGAAAAATCAACACAACAAACAAGGTTATATTGTTATAATGATTTGTGGTGTACGAAGGAGTAAAGGGCCCCTCAAATATGTTCATTTAAATGCTGTGACGAGATTTAAATCGAGATATAATGTGGTAAATTTGAGAGATTAAAGTCATCGTAATACATTTTTATTAAGAGATTATATGATGAAAATCGTGTAAACGAGTAGGAACTTCTTGTGTCTCTTTATGGTGTGGTCTGACGTCAGCTTTATAATATTGATGCCAGACAAAGGGGTTTAAAGATAGCTCTCTTTCTTTAGTTTCATTTTAGTAGAACTGGTGCGGAATCTAGTAATACTGGTTTTTCAACTTCATCAATTAACATAAATCCATAACATACAGTACATCTCTGTTAATGAGTCACATGTCTATTTATATGTATCTGGAAAACGAAACCTAAGCTCGCTATAAGAGAGGTAAGAGTTAGGTTAGGGTTAGGGCTAATACATGTTGTCACTCTTTTTTTTTTTTTTTATTTAATGCGAGAATAAAGTTGACATATATTAGGAAACGATCGACTGACATGGCGCCCTCTAGTGGCTAGATCCAGCATCCTCTTTTCAATAACATTATTACAAGTAAGAAAGTAAGTAAAGGTTATTTCTAGAGCGTCTTTCTAGACCAGGGTCACACAGCGCTTGAACAATCACTATCAATACAAGGTTAAAAGTATCATATTATTCAGTACATCTCTGTTTATGAGTCACATGTCAATGTCTGGAAAACGAAACTTAAGGCCGCTATAAAAGAGGAGTCTGCAGCAGCAGCAGCACTGCTTATTGTTCCAGCGCTGACACTGGTCTGGAAACTGACCTTCACAGTAGAGAACAAACAATGGGACTGCGTGAGTATTTCAGAGATGCCTTCATGAGAAAGTGTGTTTTATAATAACGGTATGTTTATTTATTTATCATCATCAGTTACAGGACTAGTTCTGGGCGCAGTTGGAGCAGGTTAGAAACTTTTCACTTTTTCTAGCAAGTGGGTTTTTTTCAGTTGTTTGATGTGTGTGTGATTTTGTTCGACCAGGAACGAGTGTCGTCGCCGCACCGTTTGTTCTCGGTGCGATCGGATTCACGTCCGTGGGCATCGCTGCGAGTTCTTTAGCCGCCAGCATGATGTCTACTGCTGCCATAGCCAACGGAGGAGGAGTGGCCGCGGGGGGAGTGGTTGCGGTTCTGCAGTCAGCAGGTAGAATCCCCCATTTACTAACTAAAATACACCCTCTAGTGTCTAAAATAATAATGCCGTGTATTCTGCAGGCATGGCCGGGATTCCAGCAGCTGCTTCTGCAGCTGTGGGTGCAGTTGGTGCAGTTGGTGCAGCAGCGATCGCCCTCATCGTGTGAAACCATTGAAAAGCTCCATCTATGGAACAACTGACTCCATGCAGAAGATACATCACTGTGTGTTCCTGGTTTGTATTTGCCTCGTGACCATGACGTCATGTTTACAAATACGGCCGTGTAATATTGCAAATGATGTCATAGAAGTCCCTAAATAAAAAAAATAAAATACATGTTGTTGTTGTCAAATCGCACACATATGCGCACAATTCAGCATCCTTTATCATATCATTTATCATTTGAGAGACACACAAATATAGAGTCAGATAGCACTGATACAAACTTTCCTGTCAGAGGTAATCCAGACAGAAATGGTATCAACAGATGATCTGATCCAGACTTACACCCCAGCTTGGGCTCTGAGGTCTGTGAAAAGAATCTACTTATGGTTCCTGAACACGGTTCAGGACCAGAGGAGAAAAACTTCCAGGTTGTTGCTCCTAAGCTTTGGAACGATCTTCCTCTCTCTTTGCGCTTGATGGATCTACTGACTCCTTCAAGAAACATCTTAAGACTTTTTTATTTGTTCAGGCTTTTCCTTGATTTTCTGGAACTCCTGTTGTGTTGTCAGTGTTATCTTGACCTTTAAAGTATATACTTTATTGAGTATTGTTTTGATTGTTTAAGCGCTTTGTGACCCTGGTCTGGAAAAAGCACTATACAAATAAAAATGACTTACTTACTTTTACTCTGTCAGGTAAGAGTGGCACACCCTCCTTCACAGAAGGATTTTAAGAATTGTGTTTAGCAAAATATTGTAGAGGTACACCACTCTCTCCGAAACAGCAGCACTCTCGGTGCGTCCTCGGAAACTTGGGCCCGCCTCGCTGGCATCACGCTCTCGACGGAACCGATTGTTCTCAGCTTGCAGGTGCTCCAACTGCTCCCGCAGATCCTGGAGCTCTTCTGCCATTTTGGGGAATTTCCGATGTTGTTACCAAGGGCAGCCAGAAGGGGCTGTCAGCTACCGGACCCTGCCTTGCCTCAAAATAAAAACTCTATTCACCATAAGCCAACACAGAAACAACCAAGCTGACTTGTAAACAACACAACTATTCCTGTGGTTCTGACACAACAGATTCTTAATGAAACTATAAAAGGTACATTTGCCTGATTGCAAGATCCTTCCAACAACGCCAGAAAGTATGTAACCGATTCTAAACACTAGCCCGGGGAGTAACGGTGGACTGGTGTTAATCAGTACTCATCAACGCCACTTTAGGCCTTGCACCTAAAAATATAAACCCACGACCCTGCGCGTAGAAACCTCCGACAAATGAATACAGGCACAAACACAAGTACCAGAAAATATAGTTTATTGCTTAGCCAGACAGTGCAGGGAATGCCTTACAACCGACGTAGTCCTCAAATAATCATAATTGAAAACAACAAAACACAGTTAGTAATTATAACAGAAATAAAGGGAAATCAAAAACACATTAGTATTCAACAAAAACCACACATTGACTGGACAGAAATGACAATTATAAATACTACTTCAGTTGAAGACATTATCGCTACTCCGAAAGACTAAAACAAAGTGCTAAACCTAAACAAAAGAACCACAGGAAATAAACACATTAACAAAATATACAAGTCTCAAAGTTGAACCAAACCAAAACTACCTAAATAACTGTATAGCGAACAGAATAACTAACCCAAACTTAACACAAAGAGGCAAGGCAGGGCATAGTAGTGATGTTACCGATTGTGTCGAGGCTTCGAGGCGTGTGTAGAGTAATCCAGGATTTATTTCATGAAGCGTGTATCGAGGCGTGTGTTGGTTACGTAGGTGGTGACGTAGTGATGACGTTCGAGGCCTCGCGAATCGAACCGTCACGTGACTGGTTCGAGCAGCGCTGCTTGAACCGGCTCGTCACGTGACCGGCTATATATATAGATATATATATATCTATATATATAGTTTCCATTGGACATGCCTTGTACTTATATCCATCTTTTTTTTTTCATTTTGAAAAGGTGGAGTGTCTGTTGTGTTCCAAGGAAATTGGATACAACAACAACACTTCATCAATGCTGAGGCATTATAGGGCCCTGCATGAGAGCTTGGAGACGACGAACGAGACAATTGAACCAACGTCAGGCAAGCTAGATGGCTTCTTTCAAATTCATTTATTTACTATACTACTGTTTGTTATTTTATATTATTTTTTTGCTGTTTTATTCAGGTGAGAGGAGTGCTGTGGATGAGGCGTTGGTTCAAATGATCATTGAGGACTCACAGCCCTTCACGGTTGTGGAGGATGAAGCTTGTTAAAGCTTTGAACCCGAACTATGTTCTCCCAACTAGGCAGGTATGTGTCAGGTACAAGGAGCATTATCCCCAATATTCCAATATTTAACCTTAAAGTTCCCTCTTCAGGCTTTGAAAGCTATGGTGGAGGACAGATACGAGAAGTCGATGGAGAGGGCCAAATTATCTGTTTCTCAAGCCACGGCTGTGAGCTTGACTGCAGATATGTGGACCTCCCTGAACACGGACTCGTATCTTGCTGTGACATGCCATTTTATAGATGCAAGCACCTCACTACAAACTGTTGTTTTAGGGGTGCAGCATTTCCCTCACACTCATACAGCGGTGAATTTTGCTACAGTAAAAGCAGCACTGATGTCTGAATGGGGTATAACTGGCAAAGTTACAGGCCTTGTGACAGATGGTGCAGCTAACATGGGTGCATGTGCAAAGGCACTTAATGTGCGTCATTCACATTGTGTCGCACATTGTATCAACCTTTGTGTGAAGAAAGCACTGGAGCGAAACCCAGTGCTTTCTTCAATAAGGGTACAATCCCGCAGAATTGTGGGATATTTCAAGAGCAGCACAACTGCAAAGGTGAATTGTTTATCCGACTGATTTCTGGTGAAATATTTGTTTAAGTTGCTGCTTCAGTTGTGCTTGAATCAATTACTTTTTTGTTTCGTCTATTTTTTAGGAGAGACTGGTGACGGTGACTAACCAAATGTGTCGTCCATACCTCAAGCTGGTGCAAGAGGTGGACACACGTTGGAATAGCACCTACCAGATGCTCCAGAGGATATATGACCTCAGGGAGCCAGTTGGAGCTGCAATGGCGGGATTACCCACCGATATCCCGCCAATGACGTCAGAAAGCTTCACAATCATAGCAGATTGCCTTAAGGTACCTAAATTTACTTTAATTTATTATTTACTCTATCTTACATCTATCCGTCTATCTAGGTTTTGTCTCCTTTCCATGAGGCAACTGTGGAGCTTTCTGGAGAGAAGAGGGTTTCCAGATACAAGGTCATCCCCCTCCTAGCCATGCTTCACCATGCAATGGAGGAGGAGGACCTTGGATTCCTACAGACTCAGGAGAGTCGAGACTTAGCCGAAAGTCTGAGACATTACCTTAGAGAAAAACTGTCTGTGTACCAACAACAGAGCCTGACCTCACTGGCTACCCTGTTGGACCCTCGTTTAAAAAAAAATAGGGTTCTTCAGTCCATACAAAGCTGAGGAGGCAGAGAAAAGATTAATTTCCGAGGTTGCAGCTATTATGAGGAGCTCTGCGATGCAGTCAGCAGCGGCATCCTCCTCCTCCTCAGCAGAAGCTACTCGGCCTGGTACTGAAGGTAATCCCTTTAAAATCGGTTAATTATAAACATTACTTTTGTTATTTTATGTGGTCACTTACATGCAGCTTTTCTGTTTTAGGAAGCAAACTGTGGCATATACAGCAGACCAGGCCGAGGAATGAAACGGTTGAAAAATATACACCCATCTCTCTTTCAGCTGGCCCTAAAAATACTGTGTACCCCGGCTTCATCCGTCCCCTGCGAAAGGATTTTTTCCAAAGCAGGGGAAATAATCAGTAAAAAAAGAAACCGGCTAAAGCCCAGTACTGTGCGAAAATTGTTTTTTTTTTTAAATAAAAATGAATAATTATTTTAAAAAAACAAGGTTGTCAAGCACATTTTTTAATATCAGAATCATTTGCGCACAAAGATGCAATGCTCCCAATTGTCCACATGATGGCATGGTCGTGCAAATGAAGCCTCACGAGGCTTTGCTCCAAAGATGAACTACTCAGCTGGGAGGCTTCAGTGCTTCATGAGGCTTCATCCCGCCATCACTAGGGCATAGTATCTGCACATCCCTAAAACAAAAGAAAGAACCCAATTGTGAAGAGAAAACAATAACTAATTTAGGTCACTGTGTTGGACTTTGAGTCAATGGAATACCATCCCAAGTAGCGGAGAACAGGACCACGCACGTCCCAGAACGCTGACCGTCACGACACAGGAGAGGGGAAGACTGAGTGACTCACTGACTTTATAGTTAAAGCCCGCCCTCATTAACTAATTGGCTTCACCTGCGTAGGGAGTGGAGACCAAGAGAATGTAAACAATCATTTTCATAACAAACCAAAAATAACCATCCGGTTACAGTTTGAATTGTTTATAAAATACTGTGTTCTGAAAGGAAAATGACGGGGAGTCGTATTGATGTTTAATATAAGCAAAAGTGTTGTTAAGAAGGGAGGTTCTTAATAAAAGGGCGAGGTGTTGTGTGAGCGGAACCAAGGGTTGACAGTGCGCGTTGCACCCCGGACTGTTTATTACGTTACACGCCAAAGTACAACGTACTGACAGATACTCTGTAATATCATTAGTCGTTGACATAAGATGAGACTCAGTGAGTATTTCAGAGACGCCTTTACAAGAAAATGTATTTTATAATAACGGAATGTTTATTTTTCATCAGTTACAGGACTAGTTCTGGGCGCAGTTGGAGCAGGTTAGAAACTCACTCTTACACGCATATATACTCACTCTTACACGCATATATACTCACTCTTACACACATATATACTCACTCTTACACGCATATATACTCACTCTTACACACATATATACTCACTCTTACACACATATATACTCACTCTTACACACATATATACTCACTCTTACACGCATATATACTCACTCTTACACACATATATACTCACTCTTACACGCATATATACTCACTCTTACACACATATATACTCACTCTTACACGCATATATACTCACTCTTACACACATATATACTCACTCTTACACACATATATACTCACTCTTACACGCATATATACTCACTCTTACACACATATATACTCACTCTTACACGCATATATACTCACTCTTACACGCATATATACTCACTCTTACACACATATATACTCACTCTTACACACATATATACTCACTCTTACACGCATATATACTCACTCTTACACACGTATATACTCACTCTTACATACATATATACTCACTCTTACATACATATATATACTCACTTTCACATACACATATTTATACTCACTCTTACATACATCTAGACTCACACATACACGCATGTTTTTAAACGGTTGCCAAGCAACGAAATTTCATTGCCAGTTTTTCACTGCTGTGTTCTTCTTTGCAATGACAGTAAAGAAGTCTAAAGTCTAAAATATATACTCACTCTTACACACATATATATACTCACTTTCAGACACATATATACTCACTTTCACACACATACAGTATATACTATAAATATATATTTATATAATGTGTGTGAGAATTGGTATATATATGTGTAAGAGGTCTATTATGAGATTTGTCCTGGACGGCCCCTCATAGTGTGATTGATGTTAACTTGTCCAACCAGGAGCGAGTATCGTCGCCGCTCCGTTGGTTCTCGGTGCGATCGGATTCACGTCCGCGGGCATCGCTGCGGGATCTTATGCCGCCGGCATGATGTCTACTGCTGCCATAGCCAACGGAGGAGGAGTGGCCGCGGGGGGAGTGGTGGCGGTTCTGCAGTCAGCAGGTAGAATCCCCCATTTCCTAACTAAAATACACCCTCCAGTGTCTAAAATGAAATAATGCCGTGTATTCCACAGGCGTGGCCGGGATTCCAGCAGTTGCTTCGGCAGCTGTGGGTGCAGTTGGTGGAGCTGGTGCAGCAGCGATCGCCCTGATCAAGAGAAACTGACTCCATAAAGAAGATTGAAAATAAATCACTGTGTGTTTCTGTTTTGTATTTGTCTCGTGACCATGACGTCATGTTTACAAATACTGGCGTGAAATATTGCAGATGATGTCATGGAAGTCCCTAAATAAAAAAAAATAAAAAAAATACATGTTGTCACTTTTATTTTTGAAAATTAAAGCAAGAATACAGTTGTAATATATTAGGAAAAGGTCGACTCACCTGGCGCCCTCTAGGGGCTAGATGCAGCATTCTCTCTTCAATAACATGCATCAGTGATTCCCAACCTGTGAGCCGCGTCCCCCTGGTGGGCTGCGAAGGTATTGCAAGTGGACCGCAAAATCGATTCCAAAATGGAATTATTTTATGGTGGGAGGGTGGATGTAATTATATAAAAATAAAAATACACCATGTTTTAAATGTTAAAACGCATTAAGTGTAAAAGGATATTAAACATTTTCAAATATTCTTCTCATTATATTGTTTTTCCTTCGAGTATTATACATGTGACAAGGAAATGAGAATGCATTATATTATGTATTTATGGGGTTGGAGGTGGGCCCCCAAGGTTTTTGAGACTTAATAGTGGGCGCTGAGTTGAAAAGGGTTGGGGACCACAAGTATATCTTTGATGTTTTTATAGATGTAGACACTCAACATTACAGATAAATTACATTGACAGCAAAAAAGAGATGCAGACCCATTGGAAATACTCACCAAAATGATTGTCGTCAGTCAATATATTTACTTTCAAAGACTATGATAAAATATTTAATATACACATAATTGGTAAATCAATTATTACAAAAGCACCTCATTAAACTTACAAATACTGGTTCAAGAGGTTTAGCTAAACTTATTTCATGTTAAATATCTTACAAAATGATCGGGATCAACAAACATCAATACGTGAAAATAAATGTGAAATGTGAATAAATAGTTACAAATAAATCACCCGGCTTTGCTGTCATTTATCTTCTTTAGCTTTAGCTTCTTTGGAAGACACAAGTGAAATAGACGCCAAAATTATAGTCGACAGTCAAGATATTTACATTCGAAATCCTTTTTAATTAACATACATAAACATTAAATTCATTAGTTATAAATGGCTTTTCTGCAATATATCTTCTTTAGCTTTAGCTGCAACATGCTAAACTGCTCACATGTAAAGTGGATTGGAAGTGAGAAAGATATTTACAAACATTTTAAACAAATTTGCAAAAAAAAAGGTTTCAATAATTTGTATTTTTGTTTCACATTTGTTTTGCAATTCCCAGCCAACGTGCGTATATGAACAAAGCATTAATTGTGGTATCTTAATTTTAAAATAAAGAACGATTACTGTGATTGCCTTGTACTGCCATCTACCGACCAAACATAAAACACCGACCCCTCATGGCTAAATTGAACAGATACCTTTCTTTTTTTTGACCTCCCCTGATCTTTCTGGGGAAGCGATTACTGATTTTATTGATTTTTATTTCATGTTTAATGCTGCACATATTTCCAAAGGAGACCTCCAGAGGGATCAATAAAGTTCTATCAAAAAGAAATACCTTCAGTGCAAAAATGGCAATTACAAAATTCTGATTCTGATGCAAGAAAGAGAGACGATTAGAAGAACTTGTTAAAAGTACATGTAAAAACTTCAACGTGAAATATAAATAGATTTTTATTCATTACCACATAACTGACATGACGAACAGACAAGCAAACTAATATCATCAGAGGTCCCTTTGAACGTTGTCAGAATCTCAAATCATGTAAACGAGGAAAGGGTCTTCCATAGACGGGGTACATCACACACAGAACATGCAACTGATCTCAGGAGCGAAAGGCACGACTGACCAAACTGACCAGCAGTAATGTGACATCACGGAAACACTGACACTGCATGAAGCGGCTGATCTGCATGTCAAGTGCAAATATTATTTTTTAAATATGTTTCAAATCTATAAACTGGTGAACACGCCTCATCACCGTCACTGGAGTTTCTTTTCTCGTCATTACAACCAAAAAATTAAATAAATTCACATTGATTCTTCACTGAGATCCAGAGATGGAAAAGACCAAGTCGAGACCATTTGAAAATCAATTTTGTGAACTTCTGATAAAGAAACTAAAAAGGAAACACACATAATGTTGTCGCCATATCTGGCTCCGCCCCAAAAAATATTTTTGTCTATATCTGGTAAAGTCATGAAGTCTCCTTCTCTTTGGCGCCTCTCCTGGCAAAAGTCTGAGCGATCCCATAAGGCACGTGGCAGGCTACAGTCCCGAGCTCGGCCGCACCTTCCACGTGAAACATCTGGTCGTCAAAGAAAATATGAGGTCGGATCTTCTCCAGCATGGGACCCTTGGGGGCCCCTGCCAGGAACAGAGCCTCGTCAATTTCCAGACCCCAGGACCGCAGGGTCTTGAGGGCTCTGGTACCCGAACTGGCCGCGCTGCGAGCTGTCACCAGGTAGGTCCGAATGGGGCAAACCATGCGCTGGCCTTTGTCGTAAAACTTCTTCTGCAGCTTCCCGAGAGCTTCTAGAAAGCCTTTAAGGGGACCCTGCAGGAGGAAGGAAGACAGGGTATAGAAAAAGAGTCTTGTTGCACAGCTGCAATCTCAGGCCCCTCCGCCGCTCCTTGAAGCCCCTACTTTGTAGACAGCAATCTGCTCCATCAAGCCCCTGACCACTCTCTCGAACCCCTATTTAGCAGACAGCTACATGCTCTATCAGGCCCCTCCATTTGTTAATTGTGAACCCCTACACCTCCTTCCTCAAGCCCCTTTTTTTAGGCACTGGAGAAATTGCATCAGTTTCGAACTGGCAGGACGACGAGGGCCTTGAGAGTGCAGGTAGATGTCTGTAAAGTAGGGTCTGAGAGTGCAGCCGGAGGGGCCTGAGATTACAGCTGTGCAGTTTAAGCTTAAATCATGATAGAAATCCAGATTTTCTTGTAAAAGCGTCAACATGTAAGGTAAAAATATAGTCTTTGGCACTCCCTTGTGTCAGTTCAATGTAACTACAATGTAGAGGTTTCTCAGTTTAACACATATTTACGTGTCAATTTGTTGACAAAATGAGACGCAAGATCTTTTCCACTCATGCAGATAAAGAAGGAGTAAAGAAAAGTATACAGTACGTGGTCCAGAAGCTTGTTCTCGTGCGCCTTCTCATGTTCAAAGAACTTTTCCAGCCCTTGAGCCTTGTAAATGCGTTCTGACTCGTCAGAGAAGAGGACGGCGTCCCCGTCGAAGGCGACGCGAAGCTGGGTGTCCGACACCTCGGTCATCTTATCCGGGGTGAACATGGTGGCGGCGGCGATACCTGAGGCACACACACACACACACACATGGGATCAGAGGGGATTTTCCGTCTCGTCGTTTTCTCACCGACCTTCCTCCAGGGCTTCCCGAACTTTGACCGGGTCAGCAGAGAGGTACAGGTTGGTGTGGTAAGCTTTCAGATAGCCGATGGGACTGTTGCCGCCCGTCATACAGAAGCGCTCGATGAACAGCCCTGCAGAAAAGGAAAACCATTTAAACTGTCTTGGGCAGAGTGATGGTTTTCCAACTGAGTCGCGGGAACCTGATCACCTGCGAGGCCCTGAGGACCTTAATGGTGCCTCGGTGTACGTAAGTGTTTGTGGATCCCGCTAATGTCTGGCCCACTTTACGATCAGGATATTGATCTCTGGGAAAAAGACGGTCAGCAGATCTGAGAACACTTTCCAGCGTTCATACGCGACGTGTTCAATAATGTTATTCATAACTATTGATTAGCCTTTGTGAGTATTTCTTCTTCCTCAAAATAAATACAATAGAAAGTCACAGAAATGTATTTTCATAGGGATGTGGTGTCATATTCTTCGTTTTAAAGTCACTTTTTTACGATATAATTACAGAATTGTCGTAACATTCAAATAGACAACTTTTTATTTAATTTTCTTTTATTGTCTCCTATATTTTCTTTACCTTTCTCCATCATATTTAGGATGTTTTTTTATCCTTTCTTGTTGGCTTTTTTGACTGACAAAATGTTGAGTACCTGAACTAAATAAATATACAGATTATAATGGAGGTTAAATGTCAGAGGCGTGACTCACGGTGGTGGTTGATGGTATTGATGAGTCGCAGGCCAACATAAGCGTGGTTGTTGGTCACGAGCACGACATCGAACAGCTCCTCGCTCTCGGGGTACAGCTCCCTCAGCCGTGCGTTCACAGCCTCCAGAGCCTGGGAGCGCGACCAAACGCAGATTAAGACTTGAAATACAACTAAGACTGTTGTGATGATGTGTGTGGGCTGCCGTTTCCAAGGCCGCTATCAATCCCCCGCCTCCACAAGCGTGACAAAAAGCAGCGGCGAGAAAATCAGGGGTGCTTGTTGGATTTCCTGGAATGGGTGATGTCTTCGCTGCTTCTTCCCACTCACCTTGACGAAGGAGAAGGCGGGGCCAGGGCTGAAGGGCTCGTTTTCATGCTCCACCTGGTACTTTATGTACTCCTCCATGCCCTTCTGCTCGAAGATCTGCTGCTCCTTCTCCATGGTGAAGAGGACCCGTGTGGACACCGCGATGGTGATCGCATTCTCTGGCTTGGGCTGGAAAAAAAATATATATTCTTAAATCCTTTAAACTGCTGTTGTCTTTTCTCAGAGTTCCATATCGGCTGTCGGTGCTGAAGTGTTAACGAAAAATCTTAACCTTAATTCAGATACTGTTCCCGAATTTCAGGGCTACTCACGATAATTCACCCAAAATACAACTTTTATATGTCTTTCTCTGTTGGTCATGTATTCTACTCACCACCTTTTGATTCACTATATACTATAATATCACTATATCATCCGCAGACATCACTGTCCCATAACCTTGTCTGTCAGTCTGTCCATCACACCAAAAATCTTCTTAGGAAGAGCAAAACTATCACAAGGTCCCTAAAAAACTAGATTATTTCAAATTACTTCAAAGGACATAAAAAGAAGATTAAGACAAAACACTGGTTCACAAAAAGGTTTTCGCAGTGCCTACCTTAGCACTTGAATTGGCTGTGCGTCCCATAAATGTTAGGAAAAACATTTGTCTTAAATATTTGAAAACTTAAAAGTGTTTAAACTAAATATTATTTTTAATATCTGATTTGATACCTCTTTTTTAACATCATTGCCATTTTATCAAGCCATTTGACAATGTATATTTGAATGATTAAGTTGTTTTTCATCCCTTTTAAAACTTTCTCTGGTCTAGGAGGCCTCGGGGGGAATGACGACACGGTTGAAGTGGAATTAACTCACCGGTTTCGGTTTCCTTGTGGGTGTGCAGGGTCTCAGCGCTGCCCTGGCGTCCTCCCAGGGGGCTCGAACGCTGCCATTACTGGTCAGCTCCGGTCCACCGGTGGTCAGTGTGGGACCGTTATTGAGACTCATTGCTCCTCTTAAGTCAGTCTTGTCTTCTCCCGCGTGTCCTCCGGCAGCTTCCGTCTCAGCAGTGGAACTGTTGCGCACTCAAGACTGAGTCGTGCTGCAGGATGATAGGCAGAGATGATCAAGACACAATGTTGTCAACAGTCATCTGCGCACCGCTCTTGTGCTGCCTCCACCCCCTTTTAACCCCCCGCTGCAGCAGAAGTGACGGATTCGACAGTATTATTCAACCAGATCCACTGGCGAGTAAGAGCCTCTGAGTGTCATCATGATCATCTTGCTTCACCAATAGGCGAGTAAATAGCATCCACTCACGTATTGTGTCCCATTCCATTACTGACAACGACCAGCGTCTCGCACTCCTGCTCGGCAGTCTGGGAAATTGAGTCCCGGCTCATTGGCGTCCTGCAGTGCGTGTCATGCTTCTTTCTTCTGCCACAACGCCAGGAAAAAAAGGCTGCAGGACTCGTTCATGGATTGAATTACGGATTAGCAGTCCCAGTTGCCAGGCAACGGCCTGGGAGGAGGACAGGCACAAGATCTGCGCTCTGATTGGCTGCTGAGACGACAGCACTGCCATCAGAACCAGATAGGTGACACTGGAGATCACAGAGTAGTTTAGCTTTTGATGAACACTTTGATGATGCAAAATGAGAAAACTGAGAGGAGTGAACAGATGACAGTAAAATCTCGGGAAAAGATCTTAGAGTGGATTTACCTTCACAAGTTTAAATAATGTTCTCATCTTACTTTGGGAATAAATATAACATTAAACAGAAAAGTTTACTTTTTTTTTTTTTCAATGTGTGCTAACATTTAAAGACTACAATTACCCAAACCAAGGAGGTTATGTAACATTTATCTGATGAACAGATTTCAAATCAATTTTTAGAGAATCTTGATCATCTGAATCCACAAATAGTTTGAAGGTTTTGTAGGTAAGTCATTAAGTAAGTAATTAAAAACAAGTAATTTTACACATTATGCACATGCTTAAAAGGTTAAGATAACAAAGAGACAAACACAGCCTGCACAAATAAAAATGTCTTAAGATGTAAGATTTTTGATGGACTCAGTAAATCCATCAAAAATACAGAGAGAGAGGAAGATCGTTCCAAAGCTTAGGAGCAACAGCCCGGATGTATTTCTCTCCTCTGGTCCGGAAGCGTGTTCGGGAACCATCAGCAGGTTCTGATCCACAGACCTAAGAGTTCGAGCTGGGGTTTAAGGCTGGATCAGCTCACTAATGGAAGGAAGAACCTGAACATGAATAGCTCTGAAAGTAAGAACCAGAATTTTAAAATTGATCCTGAAAGAAATTGGCAGCCAGGGAAGAGTTTTAAGGATCAGTGAAATGTGAGTTCTTCTACTAGAGCGGGTCAGAATTCTTGCTGCAGGCAAGAGACAGCTCCTTCTTGCTTAGACACGAAAATAAACTGTTACTATAGTCTAAACGAGAAGACACAAACGCATGGATTATAAGATTCAGCTCATGTTGCGACACCATTTTCCTAAATTTAGTTTAGTTTAGAGTGAAATCCGTAACACTACTGCCACCTGTTGTCTAATTGATCTTATGGCAATAGGCCTTTGATGGAGGTCTGAGTGCTTTTCTAGTGTTACTCAGCTTCTCAGTAATAGTAAGATTGAATACTAGCAATAACTATTTATCAAAGAGAAAACAGCCTAAAGAATTCAGTAAATCATGTGAGACTTTATTTTTACCAAGTGGTATTAATTGATTTATTGTTAAAGGAAAAGTTTGCCCTCATTTTGTGGGAACATCATTAGCATAAACATACATTTATTTAAAAAAAAAATGTTTATATATATGTATATATATATATATAATTTCCACTCATGGAAAGCTCACTTTATTTTGAAACGCCTAAAATGAGTTGGAATGGCTGTATCGAGTTTGCGAAGATGTAACTTGTACAAATAGCCACTAGGGGGAGACCTCGCGTCGTCGCCGGCACTCATGGGTACGTCACTGGTTCAGTTGTTCCTGCAGACAAAGAGGATGTGAGAAAGAAACAGTTTGAGGAAGTTGGTGTAGAATACAGAGCGTGAGAGTTGCTTTAATAAGTGGAGAACAAGTATGGTTGTTGATATTGACAAAATGTTTCCAAGAAAGAACAGGAAAGTTACTCTGATTCACTTGTGAATTTTGATTTTGTTCAATCATTTGACCACTGTTATAGAATCTCCTCTTCTTTGTGTACTTTTACACCTTATGTCTTATTGGGGTGTGGAGCAGCAGTCCACCCCAGCTACTTGGGACAAAAGGCCTGCAAAAACCCTTAACAAAACTCAAGTACATCTAAGACAGTATACGCAACAAAATACAAAATGTATATAATCTTTATGAATCCTCTGTTGAAATGATCTTCCCTTTTCCCAGCATCACATTTACGCCACCAAACTCCCTTTGTCTGCTGCTTGACACCAAGAAGGGGTTAACAGGACGTGGAGACGGTTGGGGCCACACCTACCCAGCTCATTTAAATAACGCCGACATTTGGCGCGAAGCTCACAGAAGCCGGCCTTTCTTCCTGCCGGCTGTGACGCCACTCCCCTCCCTCCCTCCCCCCTGCACCCTGGAGTGGCGGGAAAACAGACAGACACGGTGGGTGGAGATTACCGGGCAGACTGGGCCAGCGTTGGTTAGACTCAAGGAGCTTATCTACCGTGTACCCGATGTCGCCCGTGTTGCCCGGGAAACAGGTCTGACAACATTAGAAAGGAGCCGAAGCTTAGCAAGGCGGCGCGCAACACCTAGTTTCGCGCGCTGGACTGTTTCCGAGGCGCTTTTTCCGAGGCAAGCTGTGGGAGGGGACAAAGGCCGGTACGAGTATAGTGGGCTAGAACAAAGAGGGGAGCAGCATGAACTACCCCCTACCCCTTACCAAGGCCCCACCCCCTCAAAACATTGCCTCGGGCTGGAAGCAAGACCAGGGACTATTAAAACCTTAATCAGCCCTTCAAAGAAAGCACTCAGGTCTGCTCGCCACCTGATTCTTTGTCCTTCTTTAAATCGTGATATGAACCTGAGGTCCAAAAGAAACAAAGAGGCCTGCATTGGATACACACCTAGGATACCTGGTCCAACAACAGGCGATCCCAGATGTACTTATTTGATTGGCAAATTAAGGGGAGTATGCCCTGAACGTCTAGATAAATATTCCAACGTTCTAAAGGGTTTTACACTAGAGAAAAAAAAAGTCTTATGGGAATAATACTTGACTGAACAAAGAAAACATCTTTGTCCAATGATCACTACATAAAGTCAGGAAAACCAAATTCAAGGCCTATATGTAGTGTCGAAAAGCATAAAAATACAAGGCATGTTGCACGGACTTCGATACAAGTGCCGTCTCTGTTGTTCGGCCGTTTGCTACTCATTATAATGAAAGAGTAGACAAAGATGCCGTACCGCAAATAAGACCCTATCCTTGCAGTTTCCTGGAACAACCATTTTCACCATCAAACGCTAAAAGCTGAGGTTTGAAAATAATTCTCACTGTTGTGGTGCATTATGTGAGTTTTTTTTTTTGCCTGGACAAAATTTAGACAGAACTCACATCATTTCCAGCATCTTGAGCCGTACTGTAAAATATTGTAATGCAGCTGATAGAGAAGATAAAATAAACCACTCAAAAGTTTGTTTATGTTCGGCTCTTGACAGAAACAGGCTTTGACCCGGGACAGAGTCCATAGTGCGATAGGGCCCAAATGACCTAACAAACATAGTTGTTTTTCTTTTAACAGAACTTCAATTAAAACGAGAGCTTTTTTTTGTTAGCATAATTTAACTCATGGTAGCTTGAGCCCGGATCACTGGGTCCATTTGGGAGGAAGGTAAGCCTGTTTTTTTTGGAGTGAGTGAACGGTATTTGCTAGAGTGGCACACCAGAAGCAGCTACTATCTCTGGTGTCGGAGCCTAATTGAATTTGTTTTATTGGTTTTGAGGAAAGGTGACGGCTTCAGCCGGTCTTAAGTGGCTCTTTGCTGACTGTGCGCCGGAGTCGTTTATGAAATTCAGCCCAGCCAAAAAAAGAGCGGTGGTCCCTCTTACTTCCTGCCTCCATTGGGCTCGAACACAAAAACAGGAAGTCTGTGCTGCTAGCTGTGTGTTTCCTTGTTACAACAGCTGTCTGTCTGTTTCACACACAGAGCGGTCCAGTGGTGAGGAGGGAAGCTGGGCACTGATTGTTACATAAGTTCCAACAGTGGTAGTCACTCAGACCCCAAACACAACAGCAGGCACATTCAGCCGCCGGCAGAAAGGAAAGAATTGTCTCATTTCAGCACAAAGAAACATTCATCTACAGATAATTGTTGGCCTGATAAGAATCGCTACATGCTGTAGTTTAGGATTTTACTGCATTTTTATGCAAATACAATCGTCACGTACTCTCTAAATTCAGTAAATTGGCTTTTGATGTGCGGAGGGGTAGGGGGGTGCCGATTGGAGGGGCCTCACCGAGGGGGAGACAAAGAAGACAAGCGCACAAAGTAGCACGCTAGAGGGGGATACAGCGGCAACGGGGCAACATAGATGCCCGGAGGGGGGCTTTTCATAGGGGGCTGGGGTTCTCTCTGTGGGCTTGGGAGTGGGGGGTCAATGGAAATGGATTCAAAAGATGCAGCAAGTGTCCCAACTTCAACCGAAGCAACCTGACACCACTGAGAATAACAATGGAACATCTGCGGGCTGACAAAGCACCAGTGGCCGAGTGTTAAACTGCTACTTACTAATTTATATCTTCAGTAAACCGACAACCAGATGCACATCATTGTATTGTAGTATTGTAGTACTTCTGCTTGACTACACAGCTGACCAGAGAACTGCCCTTATACATGGTATCAATCTAAATATCTATCTATTAAACCCTTAAAACAAGTATTTGGAGTATTCATGATGTATCACTTTGATTAGCAAGAATTAAATGTTAAAGTAAAGCAGGGTTTTAAAGAGTTAAGGATTGGTTCTTAAACAGTGTCATGATGTGTGAGCGTTCTCCTTTGCTGTGTCTCAAATCGCATACTAATCTTAGTATGCTAGAAGTTAGTATGCATCAGTTTAGTATGCATACTAACTAGTACGCAAATTCTCCGCAGATAGTATGTCTCAAATCAAACCCTGAAGCTACACACTAACCGGATATCACATGACAGCTTCTTCTTCTACTTCTATTTAACGATGTTTCAAGCAGCTGTTTGAACGCTATCGCCGACACCTGCTGGCAGCACGTATTGCAACTTTGGAAAAAGAAATAAAGAAAAAATATGAGAATCTAAATAATCGCAAGATATTTAAGCTGGTATCAGCAGCGAAGACGTGTTTATCCTCCTACTGCTGCTGAAAATACACATTTAAGTATATGCATATATATGCATTTATATATGACGTAACTTCCGTTTAAAACGTCACTAAAATGGCGGCTGTTTAGTATGGTTAGTGTCCATCGAACCATGCTAGTTTTGTGGGCGTGTTAGTATGCCAATTTAGTATGCATGGCGCACTAAATTTCGCATACTAAGAATTGAGACACACTAACGAACTAAAAGTATGCGATTTGAGACACAGCACTTGACTTGAGTTGAAGCTATCATCATGGACGCAGATGGTTTCTTTATGAACAAGGGATCAGCCTTGATTTATTAAAAGAACTCTTAAAAGGAAAAGTATGAGTTAGTCCTGGCTCACTAATCTGTCTGTCAATGACCTTGTAGTGTAAATAGCTGTACTTTTATCTTTGTCAAAACAAATAAGCCTTGTGACATTCCAACCCTTCATGCTGAACAACATCATGTAATAGCTTATGTCACCGCCCCAACACATCTGCAAGCTACACTGCATGACGTTACCTTTTTCTCTGAAAATGGTTTGACGATAATAAGTATGCAGAACAGAGAATCATTAACCTTGAACAGGTCAGTTCATAGTGGTAGAAAGCAGAGAGGAGTCTCACTAGGTTGCTCAGTCAGGTTTCACATTCAAAGAATATTCTAAAACTGACAATATTAAATCAGTGATCCAAACTGTAAATGAAACAAGAGCCTCCGCTGTTGGAATATGGGACTTCTACTACGAGAGCTAGGAGAACCTATCCTCAACAAGCTATTTTAAAAGTATGTTATGTGGCGGCCACACTAGTAGCCCTTTTCTACCAGCTCTTCTGGTAGCCCTACTCAACATAACTCGTCTCAATTGTAACTGGTTTGTGTTGTGTTTCCACCGAAGCAGACTATATTTAGTACCTGCACTGCTCTGGTTCCAAGCAAGCCAAGCCAGGCCAACTGCCGGCACCCGATTAGTTGAGAGTGATGTCACTGAAGAGTCAGCAGCGCAACTCCCAACACAAGAAACAAACCAGAAATTAAAAGAAAACTTAGTAGTAGTAGAATACATTGCCCTGAAAAGTACTTCCGTGGTACTTTTTGTGTCCAATAAGTACACCATTGCCTCCAATTTTGCCGGTTCTAAGTTATGATGGCCCACCAGCCACGTGTAGGTAGCAGGGCTAGTGGAAACACAACACAACAAGGTAGTAAGGTAAGTTTTGAAATATGACAATATTTAAACAGTGGTTTAAATTGATTGTAAAATAAAAGCCTCAGCTGTTGCATTATGGGACTATGAGAGCTTGGAGTGCTTATCTTTGGTGAGACATTGAATAATGCAAAAAATAGTAATAACATATTTTTTATTAATTAATTGTGAAAGAGTAAAAAGGGTTAGATAGGACTTCACGATTTTATGCAAAGTGTGTTGAAATAAATTGGAGGAAATACTGACTGTATTACTGGCTTAAGCTAGGCCTTGAAAACAATTTTTGCTTTGAACCCCAGATGACACAAGTGTGGCCACAAAAGACCTTAACAGAGGCTACATTTACCACTAACTCACAGCCACCGCCAGCTGTTGTCACTGCAGATTGGGAGTAGTGGGTTGCCAGGGTGAGGGTAACACGGTACAGTCAAGCTTTTCTCCCCTTCTACCCCCCCCCCCCCCCCCACCCCCCGAGCTTATCCATTAACCATGTTACATGACCGGTCAGAGCCTCGCCTCTAAGATAAGGTACCCTTAAAGAAGCATTAAGATAGCTAGCAATATGAAATCTTAAAAGACGTGTTTTTCAGAGTTGGTCACAGGTGTGTCTTGGGCAACAGGTCAGAGAGTTTACAGGACGCGCAGCATGACGCCGACAAGACCTTCTGACGGGTTCATTATCATCAGAGTGGTTGTGTGTTGGGCCCAGATGGCTGCGCAGTGTTTGCACTAACGGGATTAGGATTAGGTCCAGATTAGACGGGCAAGTTGAAAGGCCAGCACCAGTGACATGGCATGGCTGCGATTCTTACTCGGCCCAAATTACCTCAGCTACTACTGGCACATAAACTATCTGAGCAGGATGGAGGCCCTGGTCAGACGCTTTTGGAATCTGGAACCCTCAGCCTTGAGAGTGATATTAATAGTGGAAAATATTTATCTTTTCTTATCTTATCAATTACTTCCCAAAGAGTCCCCAAAAACATTCTCCAGTACGATCAACTATTCCCACCATCTGGTTGAACATTTTGAAAGAACCATTTTTCCTCTTTATACAGACAAAAAGTATTGCTCAAGCATTTCATAATTTTCCCTGCATCCCGTGTCATTACTAAACTTCCACATTCACTATCGAAATTACCACAGTCGTGTGGATTAATGCACTGAGAATCTTTTGAAATGTGATAAAAAAAAAGTCAATTTCCATGACAGCATATTCATGGTGAGTCACAACAGTGTCAGATCTGGTGTGTACTTGGCTCTGATTTCAAGCAAAACAGTCAGCTGGAGTCTCCAGAAAAAAAAAGAGGGGGAACATATACAGGCTGTTCTGACTGAATCATGGCTCTTATGTAACACTGGCCTTAGGATGGGGCGGCACACAAACACACACACACACATAAAACTGACCTGAATTAGTAAGACAACTCTATGAGTCGAAGACAGGGTTATTTTTTAGCTAAACTCAAGACTGAGAGACGTGAAGGTGACAGGAAGTGAAAGCTGAAACATTAACCCCTTAAATATAGCTCCTTATTGTTTGTTCGCCTCCACGAGTCCCATGACACAATCAGGCTGGAATGTGGGTCAGTAGGCACAGAGGTGCACTGTGAGCGGGGAAAGTGACTTGTGTTTTCATGTCATCCTGGCTCTATTCCAAGCAGGAGACATCTCCCCATAAATGTGCTATCAGAAGTGACGAGTTCATTTATCGTCATGAAGTGTCCTATATCCTCTCACATGTGGGTCACAGCCTGTTGAACCATGATCCCAGTGTGTGTTCATGCTCTTTCTCCTCCTCTGCCTCTGTATAAACACGCAATGTACACATGCCATGCAAGCCAGACCAGTCGGAACACAACCGGCGAGCCTGGTGGAAACATTGCTCAATGACTGTGTGCTTCTCTTTCCTAAACTGCCGAGGTAAGAGATTTATCACAGTGGCAGCTCGCTGTTACGAAAGCTCATCTCTTTACTTTCCAGTAACTCAGCGTCACTTCATCAGTTGCTCAATCGATCCATAAAAAAATGTGTTTATATGAGTTGATTTCCTATTTTTTTCGTTATCAAGCCTCACTGGTATTTTGTACAGCTTTGCTACACAAATCCTTCTTCAGGTGTCAAGACAAAGTAGCAGCATTCAAGGCACTAGTCAAGACCACCTCAGTCGAGACCAGAGAGTGTTGAGCCAAAGACAGTCCAAGTTGTTTAACGTTAACATAAGGTTAACATAGGCTACGTACTCTAGCTATGTATGGCTACCTCCCAACCCACTCACACCCCTTGCTTGTATTTTGTAAAACAGATTTAGAAACTGATTTAATTGAAAGTTAAGACCCTTCGTTCTTTCTTTTGCACCTGGTAAAGGAAGAGGGAAAGAACCACTGATGTTAAAAATGCAGTGAATGTGTTGATTTATGTGTCTCTTAAATAGTTCTTGGACCTCTATTGTACCTGTCAGTACGTGTCTGTTTGTACAAAACTATCTTTTAATAAAGATAAGGAAATTGAAAATTGTTGTTCTCAAGCTAAATTCTTGTTTACCATAACCACGCCCACTATGCAGTAATTGGTGAAACGTTGGCCGTTTAGAGAAGCCCATTATTAGGAAATAATGAAAATGAAAAATGTGGTCTTATAATATGAATTATGGGGTCCCCCAACACAGTGGAGCAGTTTAATGTTTGTATTTTTAAAAAAGGCATTCAAAATAAATGATATAGATTTTGTGTTTCAGTGTTGTTTAAAAATAAACTTGACTGAAATAAACGTCATGATGCGTTGTGCTACTGTTACTTCAAAACAAAACACATTTCACAAGGTAATAATCAATAGAACAGAAATTTGACTAATTCTTTTTTTCTTTCTGTGTGGCCTGGTAACAAATGCCTCAACGGACTGGTTCCGGTCCCCGGACTGGAGGTTGAGAACCACTGATGTAAAGCACTACTCTGCAGATATATGTGTTAATACCTTAAATTCAGGCCAAGCTTTGTTTGCAGTTCCAGACGTATCAGTAGACGCACGACTCAAGACGCCCGTCGCTAAAATATGCATCAAAAATCAATGAATCAATAAACTCTAGCCTGTTCGTGTTCTTGTGTTGCATCTGTGCGGTGATGCAGTTCCACAGACAGATCGAGAGAGATCAATGAGGCCGGGCCTTTCTCCGCAAAGAGTGCAGGCAGGAAGTATAAATCTCATACGCTGCACTCCATTCAGCCAAATCATCAATTCTTCGCAGACCCACAGTCACTGCACACTTATAGTCGGCATCAGTGAAGCATCACATGTCATCCCGTCATACGTCCAGCAGGACAACGAGGAACAAAACCCTCCTTATTATGCATAATGTTTTTGATTATTGAATTATGACAACTTTTTTACCGCTAAGGTGCTACTGTTGACCAAGACCTCATTGATATGTTAACCTGATTAAATGAAGGTATTTATGAGTGATCACCTCATTGATGAATCTATAACCAGCAGACGAAATAGGAATAGAACTCCATCTTTGTTTCTGAAGGCTAGCATTTGTTGAACATAACGAGGTGTAGTGTAATCAAGTATAAAATTGGATGAATTAAATAAATAATTATCAATTTATATTATATTATTTTTATTAATTATAATTCTTTTTAAATCCCTTTGCGTTATTTGTTCTTTTTATTTGACCTTTGTTCTTGTTTTTATGAAACTATCTTCTAAAGTGAACTAAAAACCCAAATTCCCCATCCATCCATCCATCCATCCATCCATTCATCCAACCGTCCATCCATCCATCCATCCATCCATCCATCCATCCATCCATCCATCCATCCATCCATCCATCCATCCATCCATCCATCCATCCATCCATCCATCCATCCATCCATCCATCCATCCATCCATCCATCCATCCATCCATCCATCCATCCATCCATCCATCCATCCATCCATCCATCCATCCATCCATCCATCCATCCATCCATCCATCCCTCCATCCATCCTTAAACAATTTCCCGAAGGAGACCTCCTGAGGGATCAATAAAGTTCTACCTACCTACCATCAGTCTATCTATCTAAATATACACAAGATAAAACGAGATGAATGGATACAATTGTGAATGAAATGAAAAAGACAAAATAACAACATCAGAGTGGGTTATGACGAAGGATGGAATTCATTTCTATCAATGAAATAATGAAGTAAGCTGGTTTTGGCCCCCGGGGCCGTGAGTTGTACCTAATTGTTACAAGTGTCAAACTTTAGGCCCCAATCTCATCGTAGGGTTTTTTTTGCGACGTTGTAAATGCCATTAACACGTCTGAAACGACATTTCTTTTCCAATTTGTCTTGCAAAAATCGCCTCGAAAATCGGACTTTTCTGCTGATCCAATAAACAAATCACCAGAATAGTTCCTTATCTAACATCAAACTTCCCATTTTCTCCAAAGGGTCAATTCCGTGAACGACCAATTTAGTTCATTTCTATTTCTATTTTTACATTCCACGAAGATATGTTGTTTTATTGTCATTTAACAGACTCATACTTGGAGTTTTTCCGCATGAACCCTATAAAAAGACATCGTAACAAAAGAACACTTCTTCCTCGACTTCATGCTGTGAGTGAATCACATGACAAACCATTTTGCACAAACTTTCACACTAGTTGTGTGTTGGTTTTTATTCTTGGATTCCCGGCCAAGATAATGAATGAGATCATTGTTTCTCATTTATGTGCCTGCAACGGGATGGTAGACACCGGGGGTGTCAAACTCAATCACACATGGGGCCAAAATCCTTAAGCTGTCTTAAGTCCTGCGCCGAACAAAATGTATGTTAACTGGAGCTAGTATTAGTGTTGTTAATTACATTAACATTACATTATTATTGGAAGTCTTTGTATTATTGTTGACAACATTAATGTTCTTTGACTTATGTTGACCATTGGTATCTTTGTAGAGTCACATTAAATGACCTGGAATGTCATGAGTCTGACACTAGAGCTTAACGTAAACAGAATGTAGAGGTAGTCAGCCAAAAGTGGAAATGGTATTTTTAAGGCACGATTAAAGTAATACGCAGATGTTAAAGGGAGAGCACGTACGGAAGATAGAGTGCGGCCGGAAGAAAATTCTATGCAAGTGTGTAAAAGTGAGCACTCCCTCTGTGTGTGCGAGACTTCAACCTGCAAGGAGAAAAAAATCAGGTCCGGCGGGTTTATCGTATAAAACCGGTCGAGCAGAGTACCCTCCAGGACAAAGAGATCCATTTACTTTTTGTTTCCTTCAGGAAGAAACCTTCCTGCTTTTTTATTGTGAGTCGGGGTGTGTCCCAACCGACTTCTGTTTGTGGTAAACATTAGCTTCACGCCACACATCTGTCCGGGACAATCGCTTAACTCCAGATCGACAAAAGCGCGAGTGAGAAGGTTGGTAGTTTAGAAGCAACAGATGGTGACTGCACATGTCAGTTGGACGTATTTATCTTGAGTGGTTCTGTTGGCAGAAAGCAGAGAAAAAAGTTGACAATACTAGCTGGTAAAACTGCCAACGCTAGTCCAGCTGCTGCTCAGAGGAGATGTTGGGTAATGTGCAGACACCGCAGAGGAATGTTCTGTCAGCTGCTCTTTTATCTATTCCAACTCTGATTCTGTTCAACTCCCAGAGGTGCCGTCTTGAAAAAATTCTCAGCTGTCTGCAGCAGCGGTGGATGAGGACAAAGGAGCAGTGTCGCTGCCCCCAGACACTCTTTGAGCACTTCAATTAACGCAGTTGAACCTGTGAGGAAGCCTGAACCTGCTCGAAGTCGTGAGCTCAGCACGACCCTGGACACGTCACAAAGCGCTTCCAAACAATACTCAGTTCAAATATATGCTTAACAAGACCAAGACAAAATAGAGACAAACTCAACAGCCCCAAGAAAATTAAGAAAAAGCCTTAAGTCTTAAGATGCTTCTTGAAGGAGTCAGTAGACTCCATCAAACGCTTTGTTCCAAAGCTTAGGAGCAACAGCCTAGATAGATTCCTCTCTTCTGGTCCAGAAGCGTGTTCAGGAACCATCAGTAGATTCTGATCCACAGACCTCAGAGCCCGAGCTGGGGTGTGAGTCTGGATCAGATCACTGATGTAAGGAGGAGCCTGACCATGAATAGCTCTGAAAGTAAGAACCAGAATTTAAAAATTGACCCTGAAAAACTCTGGCAGCCAGTGAAGAGTTTTAAGGATTAGGAATATGTGAGTTCTTCTACTAGAGCGGGTCAGAATTCTCGCTGCAGAGTTTTGTATTAACTGCAGGCGAGACAGCTCCTTCTTGTTAGGCATGAAAATAAACTGTTACACTAATCTAAACCAGAAGACACAATCTTCAAACGGTATAGTGTTATGAGGTGTTAAATTCAACTTTGACTGCAGCTAGTCAACCCTGGTGGCCACTAGCTAAGCTAAGTATAGTAGCAAGGATTTATGTATTAAAGTAGAAAAATAGATTACCAGTTCCTACCATTATTGTTTTGCATTAATATAACTTAACCATTTTACTATTGTAAAGAGCAGATACAACTTATTGGAACTAGCCTGCCTGAGACCTGGGCTCCTGCAAGGGTTTGAGTGATGTCATCTGCTGTTTGTGATGTCACTCTAAGAAACCGTGTCTTTAGTATTATCGTTACAGGGTGGCATGTAAAACGGCACAATGATTATTGTGATTTTTATTATTATTTTAATTTCAAAACTGAACACAAACTGACTAAACTTTCTTAAACAGGAAGTACGACTCTATTGATTATGTCTTCCAACGTGCATAATTTGAATGACGATAGAATAAAAATCTGTTTAAACAAACAACAATAACAACGAATGACTAAAAAGTGTTGATTTTGTATTTAGAATGGGATTTTAAGCACTTTTCTCTTGGGTCCAAAAACAAACATTCAGGTTTGCAACCGTTGCAACATGTTTTCGGACCTTGAATTAAACATGAGGCTTGCATCATAAAATGCAAAAACCCTCTGACCCCAGGGGCGGCTGGAAGAAGGGCAGTTTAACAACAGGGTCAACCTGTGCCCAAAAAATGTTTATCTATGTATTTATACAAGCGTCTGATTTAGAGGAAGACTTTGCGATTTTAAACACCAAAATCAATCATCGTGTGCTATTTAAACACAACCTCTCACTGTTTGACTTTGTAAACGTTAGGTGTCAGAAACCTGACGGACTCGTCTCAAGTTCAACGTCTGCTGCATTGTGCAACGAGGAAGTCCGTTACTAAACTCAACTGGGAGCGTGGCCATGGTTTTATATGGTTAAAAACAAATGACCCAATAAAATAAGTTGAAACGTTACGAGCTAATGGCAGCGGTAGAAACGTGAAATCATTGATAATGGAGACGAATGGAGACGAATGGAGACAAAGAAGTGCGAGCAGGTGACAAAGGTGAAGTGTGAGACGGTTGGAGAAGAGGGTGTGTCCGACTCGCCTGTCAGGCCGAACTTGAACAAAAACGCTTGTTGGCGCTCATTATTATAATCAACTGTAACTGTAGCTTGTATCTGCGAGAGACCAGATCGGTTGTTACATGAGTTGAATTCCACAAGAGGTGTTGTCGGTTTTAGCAGGTCTGGTCGGGGAAAGAAGCCGCAGTGACCGGAGCTACAAATTCCACATGGACACTGAAGTGAAACAGAGAATCTCTCGTCGACGAGAGATTTCTTCAGTCGGGTTCTAAACTAGCGTTCGTAGTCTCCCTCAGAATGTGGAAACAGTTTTTTTTTATTGCTAGTCAATGAACTATTTACTTACAATGAATGAATCATTGATTAGCCAATAACTCATTAACTAATACGTTGGTTATGAAATGCAAGCGCTACAAACATGTAACTAGAAAAGCACTCAGGGAGCACAGACCTCTAAATACACGTTCTACAAGATCTTTTTTAGCATTTTAAACACACACGAAAGCATCATTTGAGATCAGCTTAAGCATCAGCATCTTATCAAAAGTACTCTGTAGACACTGCAGTGACAAAGTTCGATTTCTTTTCATATCATATGAGACTGATTTGACCTGCACTGCACTGAGTGACAATTAATTTAAATGTATTGAATGACAGAAAAATCCCTATTACAAGTGTGGATTATATTTTGGGCGATCCTGGAGCTGGTTCCTTGGTGAGATCATGCAAGTATTTTATTTTCAACCGTGGCATCACGTCATACTCCGTATAGAGACATTATTAAAATATGAATTTTATGTCTTCTTTTCCTCATTATTGATATAAACCGCTCACAAATTTGTTTAAAAAAAAAAAAGAAATCTGCATTAAGACCTACAGTGTGAATGTAGCCTAAGATGCATTCCAGAACATTCTTACACAACACACAAAGTAAAATGTAAGCCTTCTTTATAAAAAATTGTTTAAAAAAAAAATCCTTTTTCGGCTTTTTTGCTAGTTGATGAAGTGAAACAATCAAATAACCTCTTTCCCAAATAAACGTATAGTAGAAGATTTGACTGTACTTTAAAAAAAAAAAATTCTAAGCTTTATCTAGCCATCAAATCCCTTCAACATCAGTTTTACTCCTATTGTACGTCTCAGTTGAAATGTTTAAAATGGATCAAAACAAAAACTCAGGACTACAATCATCTTGTTGAATGCAGGAACAGTTGAATAAGTGTGTTGCAGTGCGACATGGAACGTATAGAGTGAGTGGTGGATGTGTTTCTATTAGAGACAAACTATTAAAAATAAGCATTGTAGCCCCTTTTCTACACCGAATATGGAAAGAAAATATGAGTTCAACTAAAAAACAATAAAGAGTAGAAGTGTAAAAAGCACAGGTGCATTACAATCAAAAAGAAAACAAAGAAAATGTGTCTATATTAAATTATTTGGGTTTGAAATTGTGAATCGATTGTGATGATCACATTAGTTTCTGCCCATACAGTGAGTATCTTTTCAGGGCACAAGATGATCGATGCGTCTATAAATGTTGTAGAAAAGCACTTATATCACTCGTTCCGAGAACATGCAGCCCCCTTCCCTGGAACTCTGGGACCGTTCTAAAGATACCGACTGCGGTGCATGCATGTGTGTGTGTGTGTGTGTGTGGGAGTGTAACCTAGTTCAGAGCACATCAGGTGGCCAGCATGCAGCAGCCACTGCAGAGGGGAGGATCCTCGGCGGCCACATCCAGAGCTCTTCAAGGGCAAGTCTCAATGACGATCTGTGTCTGAGTGAGTGCGGGGCAGCAGCTGCACCCTGGCTAATGCGACACACACTGGAACGTGATACCAGGGGCGGGAAATCAAGCAGTTGGCGCCCCTCTGTCAACGATATTATCTCATTTTCAAGAGGTTTTAGATTCTCCGGGCAATTGCTCGGATTACACAGACAACGGTTTTGTCTCAAAGAAGACATTTAAGTCAAAGATCCTTATCATTTTAATCATAACGGGCTCCTTTCTAGGAAATTGTGTTTAAAAACCCCCGAAAATGTATGGAAATTTGTAGATGAATGTGTTGTGAATCAATAGGCGTCTGTTGAAATGTAATAGTGAATGTAAAATTGTCATGTTTGATATGATTGATTTAATGAACCGGTTGTAAAATAACTCATTAAATTATAATCATCCCAACATGTACCTGGGAGTGGCAACAAGATTCAACAGTAGTTGGTCGCTTCAAGCGTCATTAGAGTTCCGCCACAAGTCGCTTATAGTACAGTATGTAATCGTGCAGTGAGTAAATATTTGTAGATCTCACTGAGCCAACATGATAAACAAACATCTGGGCAACCATTTAAAAAGAGGACATACCTCTGCCAATGATCTCACATCGCAGGCGCTTTAAAAGCATTTCAATTAAAACAAATTCCATGATTAATTTTACACAGGAACTAAACTAATGCATTTAAGGAGCATATATATATGAACAATAAAACCTTGCTTGATTCAGATGGAACTTTCATGTTAATAGATGAATAAAAACAAGACAACAGTTTGTATGCAAACATGGTATCAAAATTTAATGTAGCAGTTGATATTAACATGCTTCAAAATCAGGACACAAAGTGACGTGTGGATATAAAGTACAGCAGTGCTACTTTTTTTTTTTTAATCCATTTTGGTTTTCTTAAGAAAATAGAGATTCTCGATGCCCGGGGGCACGTCATACATAGAGGAGCAGCGCTCTGAGGAAAGTCCGCGATTCCAACTCCAATAGCAGGAGTTATAAGCTCTTTTTTTTTAACATCACACCGCACTCGTTCATATGTACACAAAAAAAAGGCGTTTACACTTGATATGACACGACATCCACACACACACCCTGATGCTCACAGCAGTTTAAACCTTCCAAAGACGCCCTGGTTTATTAAATCGCAAAAAGTCATTTCATTAGAAGCCCACAGCAACATTTACATATTTACATGAGGAACGTTTTCATAGAAAAGATTTGTTTGAAAGTGACGTGTAATCTGAGGTTTGTTTCCTTTGGGAGTGCATCTGTGACTCAGGAGCGCTTCAGTTCCGTCAGTCTCCGCAAAAGTTGCTGCTTCCTCACCAGAAGCCGCTTCCTCTCCTGGAGCTGCCGCTTCTCTTTGTTGTGCAGCTTGGCGAGGTACTCTGTTGCGTGGGTCAGGATGGCCACTTTGGGGGCTTTGGACGACTGCAGACCGGGCACCTGGTCTCTCAGGGCCAGGAAGCGGGATTTCAGATCGTTTCTCCTCTTTCTCTCCAGGAAGTTGTGGTTCCTCCGGCGGTCAGTGTCCTCGGCGTCTGAGGTTTGAGGCGAGCTTGCAGGGGAGGCTGACCTCGAGCCACGCGATGCCGGACCTGAATTACCGGACCTTGAGCATATACGTTTAATCTGCAGCTCTTCCTCCTCATCATCATCATCATCATCGTCTTCATCATCATCATCATCTTCGTCATCATCATCTTCAGGTTCTAGGTCACTGTCCGGCGAGCGGGCGGCATAGTTGTGCTGCTGCCGGTGCACGGACATGTGGAAGCGTTTGGGGCAAGGGTCAGCCCGCACCCTCAGTGTCACAGGCTGCCGGACGTTCATCAACCGCATCCTGCTCTGCTTGCTCTCCACGGTGACAACGTCAATTTCCTCCTCGACGTCGTCTTCCTCGTCATCATCTGTGACATCAAAAAAAAATAACATGAGGAAGATCAGACCGGCTGCTGGGTCAAGACAGAGATCAATTTTTAACCAGGAGGAAGTAGATTCCATTGATAGGCATGCAAATCGCCGCACCCCCTCCTGGCCAGAGGACAGCAGAGTGCTTGACAAAAGCCACTAAAAGTCGGTCTTTGTCATGTAAATAGGAGAATACTTTTTTAAAAAGTATCAACAATCTGAGAGGGATTTGTCAGCAGGGAGCTCTGTAACAAGGCGTGTGTGAGTGAATGGCCAGCACTATGCGACCCCGCCCCTCTACCGCACTCTGGCAATGCAGGGATTTAAAAAAAATCGATTAAAAAAAAAAAAATCAAAAAAAAAAATCAGGGTATCTTTTGATTCCTTCTAAAAATAATCAAAAAGTGGGTTAAAGGTTGCGTGAGTGGGAAGAAATGTTTTAAAAAGTGCCTATGAACTCCCTAACCTCGCTGCACCATAGACCACAGTTATGCAACAGCAGACTCCAAATAACGTCGTTAAACCGGGTTTTTTAGAATCCAAAAAGGGGAAAAAAAAAAGAGCAGAGAATGGGGCGTGACTCCTTACCAGAAGAATCCGATCGAGACTCCGATCCGGACGACGCCGGCTTCCTGCAGCTGCTCGCCGGGTACGTGAGCACGGCTGCCGGGTCCACGCACTCTGTGGCGGCGGCTGCGGCGACGAGCGGCGCCCCGGGCGGCAGCACCCGGCTCGGTCTCACCGGCAGCTGCGGGGTCGCAGACGCGGTGGTGGTGGTGGTCTGGATCGCAGCAGCAGCAGCCGAGGGTCGCACCGGTTGTTTGATGGCGGAAAAACTACTCCACATACAGTCCCGGATGATGATGGAGCTCAGGTTCCCGAACATCTTTCCGTTGGCGGCGGCGGCGGGGACCAGCTCCCAGTCCTCGTCCGGAGCCGGGACCTTGGAGCGCCAGCTGGTGGGCTTCTCGCCCGGCCAGAGGTGCAGGGAGGAGCGGGTGGGAGACATGGGAGGGGTGGGCAGCAGTTCGAACTTTTTCCAAATGTCCTCGCTCGGGGCGGTCGATTTGTAGAAATCTCCCTCGGTGTCAAAATCGTGGAAGAAATAGTTCTGGAAACAATCGTATTCCATTGTTGAACGCTGTGAATAAATCCTTTTTTTAGTTTAAATCCACAGTGATCGGATCCTGTTGAAAGTAAAAATCACACGTTAACTTCAGCACCAGGTTTATTTAATTAACTATAATCAATTACAGCCAATTAACGCCAACGTTACATAAGTTACCATAAAGAGGAAACACTTGTAAATGTAACAGAAAAGTCATTAAGCAACACTTTTGATCGTTATCTTGCTTTTTTTTTATCTAACTATATTTTAGTAATTAAATAACTTACCTAAGAAACCGCAACAATGAAAATCCCTTTAAACGCTCGGGTGTTCAGTGGACGCAGGTCCTAAGCGTGGTTTTGTAAATAAAGGAGTGAAGAAGAAAAAAAAAAAAGTGGAAAGAAGCAGCAGATCTCTACTCGACATGCGTTAGATCCGCCCCACGGTGTGTGATGAAGCCACACAGTGCGTTTTTCGCGCCAGTGAGATATCCTGTTATAGGCGATAAAGGAGCAGGAGGAGCCTGAAGAATGTCTGCAGCGCCAGATCCGGGTATGCCCCTCATTTGCATAGACCCGCCCCGTCTGAGCCCGGTCACACATCAATATTATTGTGTCAAAGGTTGGAGTGATTTAAAAAAAACACAGGCAGACATGATGCTTAAACTCAAACTTAAAGTCATAATATGTTTTATAGAAACTGCTCACGTTTTGATATATTATTAAGAATGAGGAAAAAGTAAACGTGGTCACATTAATTCGTAATAAATTGGTCAAAAAAACGTTTTTAAATAATGTATTTGGACACCAGAGATCCCTAAATATATCTGGCCAGTGAAATCCCTCTTACGATTATGCATTTGAACTTTGTCACACTTAAATAAATGTTTGTCGAGTCGGAGTTTGACTAACATTTTGAAGCTCACAAGCAGTGAGCAAATATTTACGACAGCTTCAAGTTCATTACTAAGCAATGTTGAACTTAATGAACTTAACAATGTTACCGTTTTAATTGAAATAGTCTTTTTCTTACATTCACAAGTTATACTGCACTGATAATTAAAAATATTAATATATTTTATGGTATTGAATCTCTAAATGAGAAACTTACATTTTAAAATATATTTTTAACATCATGAGGTAATTAAACTCAATTTCTTTCTATTGCGTCTTTGTTAGTAAAATATTTCTTCTGTCTAAAACATCCCCCCCACAACAACCCCTCAGGGATCGCTGCTGCCGGCCCCTGACCTACAATTATCTTGAGCTCTGACTGTTGAAAGTGCCCTCAACCCCCAAATTAGCCAAAAGTGATAATGCGACTACTGTTTCTTTTTTTCGCCATGATGTGAAACAGGTTTGGAAAAAGTGGGAAAAAACCTCCATTAAATCAAAAGTAATACATTTTCAGCTGAAATATTTCAAATGGTTAGCACTCTTAGAAGAAAGAGCAAATAATTAAAGTGATTTAATTCGATCGTGGAACCCCTCAGCGAGCATGTTTGGGCGACAGACAGATGGAAACTTAAGAGAGTCAACACGGTTAAATTGTCCAGCAAGTCTGGGGAGTTCCTCCGACAATCAAGTCATCTACTTTCATGTGTAGTTGTGAACGCAGCACTCAGCCACGGCGGAGACATTAGCATTATAAAGACATTTTTAACAGCTGGTGGCTCAAAGCAGTTGGTATTTGACTGGTTAACTGTAAACAAAAGTGAAGTCAGAAAACAAACGGTGTTTGAACCTTGTTTACAGACAACACTTGACTACAAAACCAGACATGTCCTGAAGATTTAATCCCTTAACCAGAGTGATGCGTCCACTCCTGATTTATACTCCAGCTAATGGAGTGAACAGATGCTTTTTTTTTTTCCTTTTTAAAAAAAGGTCAGAGTTGACCAACGTCACATGACCAAACAACGCCGGGTCAGGATCATATAGCAGCCTTTGGCCTTCGTCTCCTCGTGGCCAATTAATCGATGGCGATGATCCTCAGCGTGCTTCTCTCCGTCACTGCTTCGTCCCAGTGACCAAGACAAAGACCCCACTGTCCCGGGTCACTTTTAAGCACCGTTAATGAGACTGCTTAGCCGCGGACATCTGTTGTCACATGGTGGTCTAGGGTCACACACACACATGTATGTTCCCCCAGATCATGACTCCCCTCAGACTGCACACAGAAATCAATTCAGCCACAATACATTCGATACATGCATTTACTCCCGGCATTAGCCGGACGACTAGTACCTCAAAATGATCGACAACAGATGTTTCATGTTTGCACAAAAACAATAGAAGTCTCATAATGCACAGCAACAATTGCAAAGGCAGGAGCAGACAGGCACAAAAAGTTTCAAATAGAGTATGTGACAAACTTTAAATTTGGCAGATTGTTAAATATCTGTGTTTTCTCCATCATTATGAGTCATATCAGATGGTGGTAAAATCCAAGTTTTTTTTACCCACTCTATGTATATCTGATTTTCTTTTTTAGTTTGAGCTCATATGTTAGGATGATGGTGAAGCAATAGATTGCAAAACACACATATTATATATCAAAGTTACATTTCCGACTAGCTTTTTATGAAAAGACTGTGTGATTCAAATAAAAAGCTGCCAAGTGTCGTATTGGTTTCTAAGTAATCAAAAAGTTTCCCCCGTCTGTTTGCTACTTATTTTGAACTTCTGAATAAATATTTCTTGGTATATCGTGACTGCTGCATGACTAAAAAATGACAAAAACTGTTCTAAAAAAATTGTTGTTAGAACATTTTACTGAAGAGCTGAGATAAATCTGAGAAAACCCACAAAAGTGAGGCAGGAGATAATAAATGGATGTAAAGAAGGGGAGAAATGTCAATTTAAATAACTGAGTTAGCTCAATGCTAAAAACAAAGTCTGTAGTGCCAGACTTGTTGCTGGGATCTTATTCAAGCCACTACGCTAGTTGTATAAATCAGAGGCTCAACTCCATCTGCTCGGAACAAGATCTCTGTCAAATGAAATTGATGTTGGCGCCATTAAACTCTTCTCTGCACATATTCTTTCTTGAAAACTTTTTCCTCAGCAGAGACATTGTCCAGATTAACAATGCTTAACACCAACAATAGCCCCCCGGGTCTCTCACTCGGGCTTAACTTCAAGTACCCGCCATTGTTCCTCATTGTTATAGTGGCATATGTGTGAGAAGGGTAGAAGAGACCAGGGGGTGTGGGGTGTGTGGTGGGGGGGGGGGGGGGGGTGGGGTTGGAGGTTGCAGATTCACCCTACTAATGTAGTCAGTCCCAGCACCATCCCATTCAATGCAGTGAAGGAATTTGGATTGTTTTTGGAGGACAGTCCATGGGATTGTCCACATGTGCTACACAAGAGGTGTCGACCCTTTCCCCACGACCTCCCTGACACGGCCGCCCCTAACTCTGACCCCCCGACCCTTTTCGATCCCTAGCATAGCAAATACAATATGGAACAGGTTATAAAAAAAAAGGACCAGTCGAGCAGAATCTTGGGGAAAGAAAGACATGTAGTGGAGAGTGACAACATAAATAATTCACAGGAGTGTGATTGCTCCCCAGAGATGTAGAACTGTGTTCATGGACACGCCCACAACACTCTGTGAGAGGAAGAACCACAGCGGTCAAGAAGTTCCAGCATCAGATACGGGTTTAATTTTACAACCAATTATAACTTTGAAATGTCAATTAAGTTGACGTGAAGCGGTTAAATTAACATTAACAACAATCAATGTGAAAATTATAAAAAAAAGAGATTTACAAAAATGCTCAATTTGTCCACAGTAATATTGTTAGGGTTCACAGTCAACCCAAGCCAGGTTACCCTGGTCTGCGTGTCCACAATGTCTCTGGTAGCACCAGAGGACCAGAGAGCCAGGATGAGCAATTCAGGAAAAACTCGCAAGGACGTTTAAAAGTTGAAATTAATGTCAGGATAAGGAACTAGATTTTATCCTTTTGTTGCGTCTTCAGAACACTCGAAAGAAACGACTTGTGCTGAAATCAAAGACTCTGACCTCACAGAGAGAAAGCCGGAACTTGGTATGTGTTGTGAGAATTGTTGTAGGCAGGAGGCGTGTCAGGTGCTTGCCAATGCCGAGTCGTATCAGTTCGAGGGTAACCATGAATGAGACTAAACAAGAGTGACTGAGTAAGTGATTGAGTAAGTAAGTGGTTGTCTTAATTCTGCACAAGATGCTGTTCATAGCTCTGTCTCGGCTCATTGGTCATTTTCCCCAAACCCTTTCAACATGAACTGAATACGACTTAATGAGAGAAAATTCACACCTCACTGTGTCAACAGATGCACAAGAAGAACAGAATTATAGGTTAGTTCACCCATAATTTAAACTTCACTCAGTTTCTACTCACCCTCATGTTGATTAATTGGATTGACGACAGTAGATTGTATGCGCTCTGGAAACCCTTGCGATATTTCCCTGGAGTACTTCCTGTCTGTATTACTTAGTAGTCTTTATACTTCTGCTACAAACCATCTTAAAATATAGACTTATTTAAGTACTGTATATATACAAGATGGACATTACAGACGACCAGTACGGAGGTATTTGGATGTTTTAAGGGTGTCTTTGTGGAGGAAGATAAACACAAAGTCCACTGAGGTCCAGGCGCTACATTAAAATGAACATACAGTTTTGCCCATAACTCCAAAAAGGAACATATTACGCTGAAAATAATCCCAACCCTTAGACGACATGAAGGTAAGTAGAAGATGACTAAAAGTTTCTTACACGACTGAACAAAGACATATATTATGAAAATGATTAAATAATGACTGATTTAAACTACATTTTTTCTGACATACAGATAGTTGACTATATTCAATAACAAACTTTTAGATACGAACTGAGGGTTACTTTTAACAACTTTCACATAGTCTAGATTTCTAATGGACAGTTGTGTAATATTAGTTATCTATCATTATTTGATTACTGGTAATTCAGTGGGAAGAGGACAGCAGTACATACCTTAAGTTCCAGCACTATCTGACCAAGAATCGTTGCCAAGTTATTTTCTTATTAGAAGAATTTCTGCTCTGAAGATGCGTGGAATATGAAAACATCACTTATTTCATTACTTGTAATTCAGAGGGAACAGGACATAGGATTAGGATGAGGGTCACTTCAAATGAATACCACCGGAGATGTTTTTTCATGCATGACGTGTTTTATATAGTTATATATTGATATTCTTAATACAACTCCTTAGATTCCATTCCACTTTAATTGTCACTTTTATTTTTATTTTGGGTCTTTTTCTCACGCTTATTAACAGTCACACTAAAATGATTTTAATTTATATTCCTTTTTTATTTAATTAAATAAAATAAAACAATGCTGTTCAACTAAGTTTTGGGATTGTTTTCATAGTAATATGTGTAGGATTATAGACAGGAATATTCAATGTTTTTTTCGACCCAAAAAGGAAACGGTATGGAGGTATTTGGATGTTTTTAAGTGAAATTTGAATTTTCTCTGAATTCTCTTTAAAAGTCTGTTATTTTTTCTTCCTTACTTTGTTTTTGAAACTCAAGTTGTCCATCATATTATAGCTTCTTTTTCATTCCATCTGTGTCTCGCAGCGCTGGTGCCTTTTGTGTGAATGCAATTGTCCATCCCTTCTGTCGAGAACCAACTGGAGCTTCTCAGCAGACTCCTCAACTAAACCAATGCCGCCACCTGCTGGATATTTGATGTATTGCTAAATACTGCTTTTCCTGGATCAACAACCATGGACAAACATTTAAATAAAGTAGGTTTTAATCGACTAGTATTTACCTCGTCAGTGAATGAACTCGAGCTCTAAGTTTATATTCAGATCCAGAAGCCCAGAGTCTGGCATGCGTGTCATCAGAAGGAACAATACTTGATCATCTAAATGTGCTTCTGATAGCTTGCATTATTATCAAAAAAAAAGTTTTACCGGTAGCAATAAGTCCTAAAATTCCTTCGTCCACTTATCTTAAATTAATCACCCTATTTATGTGTAAATTATATTCTTTGGATAAAATGTTTTTACCCAAGTATTAGCCCTTAAAATAAATCAATATATTATTTTCCGAGTGCAACACTCTTTTATATATTTTTTTTGGAGTAACTCTAAAAACTCTAAAAAAAATTGACGTACTGATAGATTAATTCATGCAAATATAATGTTTGCATATGGTCCCAAACAGTAGCTCCAGTACATGTGTGGCCCACTAAAAAGATGAATAATTAATTTATATTCGTAATATAACTGCTTATATTTTATAGGATTTGTTTCCCATTATAATTCGTGTCTTTTTCCCCAAAATTATAGATTGTCTGAAATGATAATTATTTTTCATTGTTTATGTTTTATATTCATGTTCGTATATTCGTTAGACTACTTAACACACCTGCTCGAGCTGCATTCAAACTTTAGACATTTCCACAGTGAAACATATTTATACTTTATAAAAAAAAATAATAAAATGTATCATTGTATAGAATATGAAATGAAAAGTTGATTTAATAAACATATATGTTAAAATTACGCTACCGACCAGATGCTAACTTAAGTCCCGCTAACGCAGCCATTTTGTTCCACTAGTTAATGACGTCCAGCTGTGAGTTTTTACGCGGGTTCGTCGCGCAAAGATCGAGAACCAAAGTAAAGATGTCAACAACCGTCAAGATTTACTTCATGCTATGCGTTCTTTCTCTTTATCATTCGAGTTGTTCGGCGAGCGTCTTCGCCTCAACCGTTCGCAACAAGAAGACCCTCAAAGGGGACCCCATGGGTTCGTCGGTGCGACGACACCGAAAACATCAACGGAATCCCAGTATTTCCAGAATAAACTTCCGAACCGAACCGGCCGCGGACCACCCGGACCTCGCTTACCTGCCGGACGTGTCCGTCACCTGCGCCGCCGCCGACTTCGTGGTCCGAGTGAAACCGGCTTTCTTCGGGTTCGGCGCCGACGACGACGAGCTGAAGTTGGGCAGAAGCTGCAGGAGCAACGCGGTGTTGGGTCCACAGGGAGACCTCCTCTTCACCTATCCTCTGACCGCCTGCGACTCCAGCCGAGAGGTACCTTCATCCAGAACATCCCTTTTTTCCTTCTCTCCTCACTTTCTTCTTCTTCTTCCAGGTGACACCTGAGTACCTGGTCTACAGGTTCCTGCTCCACTATCTGCCTTCACCGACACGATTCCCGCGCAGGTCTCCGGTCCAGGTGGAGATCGAGTGTCACTATCAAAGGTGAATAATGGACAGATTTATTTATTTTTGCAACAAAATAAAAAACATGTCCTGTTCTTTCCAGGAACCACCACGTGCACAAGCTGGCGGTGCAGCCGACGTGGGAAACGACGGTGGTGAAGAAAGGATTGAAGGGAAATCCCAACGACTTTAAAATGGAGCTGATGGATGGTAAATGTGTTAATTAAACTAATACTATTGGCCATATATTGTGAGCTCGGGAGAAGGACCAAAGAAATTATTTAATTTAATTATTATTGTCTTACACATGTTTAATTTTGGAGTAAAAACAGGATTTTATCGAGTCATATTAGCAAAAAAAATCTCCTTGTGGGACTAATGAAGGGAATCTACAGTTGAATCTTGGCATGTCAAGATACTATTTCAGTCTAGTTTACTAAAAAATATATATAACCGGTGCGAGGTACAAGACATGTTGGGGGCCACTGAGCAAGGGTGACCATATATTTAATCTCCAAAGAATTCAATCTCAGTTAAACAAATGTTCAAAGTTCCTAAAAAAAAATAAAAAAAAATTGTGTTTACAAACATTCATTTCCATTTACAAATTTTAGAAAAACGGAGGTACTACATTATTTAATCTCATATAATTTATGTACATTTGTATATAAATTGAGATGATGAACAAAGAATAAATGGTGAGTAAAGGCCAATTCATCACCCTATTTACATTATATAAAACATATTTTTATTGCGAAAGTAAAATATAAGTAATGCCTCAATGCTGAATACAATGAAAAAGAGAGGTTTGTGTTGCTAAAGTTTGTTTCTTCTTTTTTGTACAAGTATTCAGTGCCACAAAGTGTTGCTATGAAATTGCAGTGGCTGTAAAACCATGTTGCATAATGCACTATAAAAAGCCGTTAAATTAGTCGTCGATGAGTCGTGTAGCCAAAATAAATGCCTTCACTAAATGTGGAAAGAAGCCTGGAGAGTTAATTGCTGCAACTGCAACAAAATTAGATGTAACATCAATGTCGAGCGAGTGGTTGGAACTTGCAGCTTGGATTCTTGCAGCAGATGCATGCCATGATTCTACTTCAACATTCTTCTTTATGGCTGAAAGTGGTGCTAGGAAACATGCACAAGACCTGCTAGAACTTTATTCAAAATGCATTAATTTGATTATTTTGTTATTATGCTATTTAAAAAAAAGTCTCATAAGGTATTAAAGTTAACCCTGAAATAACGCCCCATTGATCTTGGTTATTTTCCCCGTAGAGACCTGGAGCCACACCGCCTTGTCTCAGGTCTACCAGCCGGGACAGATGATCCACATCCAAGTCTCTTCTCCTCAGATGCCCGCAGGAGGGAAGCTGTACATTAAAAACTGCTACGCGACTCCAGACACGCTCTCGTCTACAAAATACACAATTATCGACAATCTGGGGTAATTATTTTGGTGTTTAATCGTGTCGCAGGAAGACGTTTCATCTTGTGTTGCAGTTGTTTGCTGGACAGCATGAGGGATCTGGGGGCCTCACGGTTCGTCTCTCGCACCGACTCCATGCTGAGGTTCTCCCTGAAGGCCTTCCAGTTCATCTCCACCCCTGACACTGAGGTGAGGTCGACACAAGCTCGGATCGCGCTCGAGCAAAAAGTGACTCTGTCCGTCCTCAGATGAGCATCCACTGCCATCTGTTCGCGACGTCCGAGGAGCCCGGTCCTTCGCACAAGTCCTGCTCCTTCGTCGACGGCAGGTAGAGCGACCGCCGGACGAGCTGGTCTTAAACGGGCTGAGTTTGTGACTCTGTCCCGGCAACAGGTGGAGCGCTCTGAGAGGACACGACTCCATCTGCCACTGCTGCGATTCCTACTGCGCCGCCGCCATCTGGAGCGACTTCATAGAAGGTTGTACACCAACTGTTGCAGTACCTTCTGGTCTAGACGACTTTGTGTTGGTTCTCTCATAGGATCCGCCAGCAGTGAGTTGTTGGTTTCTGACGAGCCAGACTCTGAGGCAGAGGGTCCGATCGTGATCGGAGGTTCTGACCAGAACCAGACCAACCAGGATGAGTGGCCCAGCCCAAGATTCTGGATGGACAGAGTGGACAATGACAATGACAAGGAGGAGGAGGAGCAGCAGCAACAGGAGGAGGAGCAGCAGCAGGAGGAGGAGGAGCAGCAGGAGGAGGAGCAGCAGCAGCAGCAGCAGCAGCAGGAGCAGCAGCAGCAGCAGCAGGAGGAGGAGGATGATGAAATCCACACTGAGCCTCTTGTGTTGTGGGAGCAGCTTCCAGATGAAGGTTCTGGACTGGACAGCTGGTCAGAGGTGGACGCTCAAGCCGACGTTCAGCTGCCCAAGTCAAAAATCAATGAGGAGTCGGACTGTTCAGAAGATGCTGCAGAAACAAACACTTCTGAGGAGCACGAGGACGTCAAAGCTTCAGCAGAAGATGACCAGGAGCTCACCTGGTATTTCTCCTGGTCGTAGTTTCTTGGTCAAATAAAGAATTGTGCACTTGACAAACATTCTCATTTGATTCAAGATATTTATACAGGAACATTTTATTGGGATCAGAATATATTTAGCTTTATGAAAAAATATTTCTTGCAGAAAAACCATTGCTGTGTCTCAAATCGCATACTTCTTAGTATACTAGAAGTTGGTATGCATCAGGATAGTGTACGTACTAACTAGTAAGCAAATTCTACACAGTATGTCTCAAATCAAACACTGCTGCTACACACTAACTGATTAAGACGCGACAGCTTCTTCTATTTAATGATGATTTCAACGCTATTGCCGACGCTTGCTGGCAGCACCTTTTGCAAGAGAAAAAATGAGAATCAAAATATTCGCAAGATATTTAAGCTGGTATCAGCAGCGAAGACGTCATCCTTCTACTGCTGCGGAAAATACACCTGTAAGTATATGAATATATGCATATATATATGACGTAACTCCTGTTTAAAACGTCATTAAGATGGAGCTGTTTAGGGTGGTTAGTGTCCATCGAACCATACTCCGTTTTGTGGGCGTTTAAGTACGCCGATTTAGTGTGCATGGCGCACTACGTTTCGCATGCTAAGAATACTAACTTTGAGACACAGCACATGCGTTTGAGGTACCACTTTGTTCGTGTAATTTTAAAGATGGCAAGCTTAGTGAATCTTAAAGGATTTCAATATACAAAAAGACTCGTATGTGGACAGAAAATGTTTTTTTATTTTCTTAATAGGTGATAATTTACAACGTATGTCTCTGGAACCAGGTGTGAATATATTAAAGTTAAACACAGAAACATCCCTTGTCAAACCGCAGAGGAAATGCAAACACGTTTGTAACAAAGCAGCAGATTTTGTGCTTCTATATAATCATTTGGTATCATCGACGCGAGTGATAATTAACGACCTTTGATTATGATAAAGGTCATAAAACACAAAAAATCAAATCAGGCAACGTTATTAATCAAAGTCTGACTCGGCTAATGTGGAATATATTGATTTTTAGAGTTTTTATTAAACTTTGAACGAAACGGAAAAATAACTTAATCTTTTCATTATTATTTTTGAAACAAACAGAAATTGTGTGGGAGCTCTGGAAACGAGCGTGACCCCGTTAAACAAATGATGCTCTATTTACAAGCCCCAAGTCCCAAAAGCGAGCTCAGCAGGACAGAAGCGGTACAACCGTTGTCGAACACTAGAGGGCGCCATTTAAACTTGGTATTCAAAAAAATATATGCGTTAGACTCAAGGACCCTACACAACCATGGAGAACAAAATGAAAGTCCCCAGCGTCTCTCAGACAAACTGGACCAAGTTCCAGCTGCAGTCCAGTCTTCATGTTCCATCAACAGAAACCGATAAACTCCCGTTTGCTTTTTCAGACGAGTCAGCAGCTGCAGAACAAGAGCAAACGTGTTTATTGGTATTTGCATTTCAAAAAAACTTGTCGATAAAGGGCTTAATCTGACTAAGATTTAACTTCTCTTACCTTTACCGCCCTCTGTCTGTCCTTCCGTTTCATTCTCCTCTTCACTCGTTTCCGTCCCCTGCACTTTCGCTTTGGGTTTCTTCGCCACAGGCGGTGGCATTTTGACAACCTTCTTCTGCGACTCCGCTTCACTGATCTTCGTGAACGCCTCGACGTGTTTCTGTGCGGGGGGAGATACTGGGAGGTAGCTCTTGGAGAAGATGAAGCTGGCGGTGCTGCTGGGCGATCGCCGCATGTTCATCGGCGACGTCGGAGCATTCAGGCTGATACGAGAACCGGGGCTTTCTTTAGACCGGGCTGCCGTCCTCAGACGAATGGCCTCCTGGAGGTTCATCGAAGGCGTCGCTGCCACTCCCGTGGGGGACTTGGCTGCAGGGGGGGGACTCGTAGAAGATGGGGGATGAACGACCAGGGATTGGGACTTGGGGACGGGCGGTTCAGTAGTTATAATGGCAGGTGGAGACGTAGAAGTCGGGGATAGGATAATCAGGGATTTTCTGATGGGCTTCTGAGGAGCCTCATTGGTGGATGACTGCGATGTTACACTCACCTCAGTGTGGGAGTCTTCTTGAACTTTGGTAGCTTCTGCCGCAGCTCGCAGTTTGACCACCTCTAAGAGGGAGTTGCTAACAACAGGAGGGTTTTGTTCAACTGGGGCTGGGGTTGTTTCTTCTGGTGTGGAAGAAGCTACAGGTAAAGCACTTGGTTCCCCCCCTTGGGTTTCCCGTTGAGTATCTATTACAAGAGCTAAAGCTTCAGGTTCTGGTAAAATAGAGACCTCCGGGGTTTCGAAGGCAGTTTTCTCAGTTTCCTCCGATGATGGGACAACTGTAACGAGAACTACACTTTCAACAGAACTTGGAGTTTCCTGCTCCAGACAGGTAGGATCTGTCAACTCTGGCAGTGACTGCTCTTCCTGGAGAGGAACTGCTTCTAGTGGGGGAGGTGGAGGGATACTTTGAGGTGGACTCAGACCAATAGATTCCTGGCACGTCTCCTCCAAAGGCAAAAGAGTGTGTCCCACAAGAGGCACAAATGAAACCTCATCAACTTTTGGAGGGGGAGACTCTGGTGTAGGTGCTGCCACCACCACCACAGTGGGGAGAACTTCTTGGACAGTGGCAATAAGAGACACAGAAGTATTCATTTCTTTGGGGCTTTCTTTCAATGGTGGGGCTACAACTTGTGAAGGAAGAGGGAGACTTATAACTTCTAGAGGTGGAGTCTCTTCAGGTGGCACCTCTTTGGGTTCAACCGGTGAAGGTGCTTTTGGAGGTTCAGGGGTGGGGTCCTTTGGAGGCGAACAAATATCTGCATCTTTGGAGGTGTCCCAAGTAGACTCACCAGGCGGTGACTTTGGTGTTGACGAAACGACTTCTTTGGGTGCGATTACCGTCACTGTTTTGGGTTCTACATCTTCTTGTGAAACCACCTCAGGTACGGGAGGGAGTAAAACTTTCTTAACCAAAGCAGGGGAAACAAGGTTAACTGGTGGAAGGGGCGCCGAGTAGGACGGTGGCGGTGGAATATTAAGTGCCGTGATTGTTGCCTCTTTTTTCTGAGACTCGTGAACACCTTCTGTGATCACGATGGGGATCGACGTGTTTTTTACAGGCACCGCTACAGGTGCAACAAATTTCTCCTCGGAGATTACTGGAGGAGGAGGAAGGGGAAAATCCAATTCGTCCTGCCCGCTGACCGCCTCTGCCACAGGTGGCGGCGGCGGCGGCCAGGACGACTCCGGAGATGCAACTAAATCTTTGACCTGTTTGCCGGGAGGTTGTGGGGGATGGTGCGTCGGCGGAGGGGAGGGAGACGGGGACCTGCGTATTAAAGAAATAGGAGGGAACAACTGAGCTTTACTCCCGGCGTTGCTTCTGCTCTCGTCCCCGCTTGTCAAACGTTCGTCACGCTTCGCTGCTGCCTTTGCCAGCATCTCATTCAAAACATCACTTGCTCTAACCTTCTCGTCCGTTACTCTTCCGTCTCCATACGAATCAACTTTCTCAGTCTCTTTCTTTCTCTGAACGTCATTCAGCTTCACACTTTCTTCGACCTTCTTTGTGCTCGTCACCAGAGCGGCTCCATTCACCGTCTTCGCCGCCGAGCCTTTGACAGTTGCTTCTGCAGTCAAGTTCCTCAACGGTCTTCTGTCTTTTGGGTTCTTTTTTATAAGGGCTGGGAGATTATCGGGGACCGGGGGTCCCAGTAACAGCTCGACGCTACGCCTGCTGTGGACCCACACCTCCGGAGGCGGCGGTGGAGGAGCGTGTATTTTGGGGTGGGGAGGAATGTTGAAGATTTCTCTCAGGGCTCGAACGGAGGGACTTAAACTTTCTGGATCAACAACGATATCGTTTTCCTCGGATTCTGTGTGTTTGATTTGGGGAGAGGCGTTCCCAGGGAATAGCCTTTGGAGTTTGGAGAAAATTCCTTTCTTGTGCTTCGGAGATGAACCATGAAGCTGTTTGGTAACCATCGGGGAGGTGCCATCTTGACTGGAGTAGCCGCTGGATGGAGAGACGGTGTTGATCAGTGTGTTCACCTGAAGAGCCTCCTTTAAAGCATCTCTTGGGGCCAATTTATCCCCCAAAATCGTAGCTTCGTAAGGACTGAGGGAGCCGCCAAACTCGTCCAGTGAGCTCGTGTCTCCATGGTAACCCGGGCTATCGACGGTGACTGAAGGGACGTCGTTCTCCTCACCCGAGGCAGAGATGCTTTGCAGAGGTGGGGCCCCGGGAACAATTCTCAATTCTGCCAGGTCACGTGACCTGCGCTTTGACTTATGCAGGGAATAGGAGCGACTCGGCGGAGGAGGGGCCCTCTTCGGCTTCATGACAGAGAGGCTTCTGGCAAAGGATCCATCTTTGTTAGCATGTTCTCCGTTACTAACCACTTTGCCCTTGATTGAGTATTTGACCGCCTTGCTGGTTGAAGGGTTGGTGGGAAACGTGTCCATTTCATCTTGAGACCTCTGTCTCGGGGTGCTGCTGCTGGAGATGGTCGAGGAGTCCGACACTAAAGTTTCGGAAGAATCGGAGTTGCTCCAGCCTGAGCTATCTGTGGGGATGTTGGAAGAGGTTTGGTAGGAGGAAGATTCTCTGGAAGAGACGGTTCTGTTGGATGCCCGGGAGGAAGCTCGGGACGGTGCAGGACTCTGCTGCACTAAACTGCTCTTGCTCACTGTGCGAAGGCTGCTGCGGCTTCGTCCTCGGCTGATTTCCACCACCTCGATGGAAGGCGGCAGGATAGCGTTGGGGATGATTTTCGACATGTACGTGGCCTGTGGGGACGTGGTGATGACGGGGCTTGGAGGTTCCTGAAGGTGGTTTGCCGTCGTCATTGACGGAACTGCAACGGATCGAGGCCTCGGCCCACCGGACAAGTCAGGCCCTAGATGATGCAACAGGGCCAAGTCGTCCCGATGACCAGCATGGGCGGCTCTCCCATCTGCTGGATCGTTGTTCAGGGTTGTCGCTGCAGTGTTGCCAGAGGTCAGACTTTCTAGGACTTCACCGTTTTGAAGCTGCTCCTCATCCAACTTAGGAGTCATTGTCCACCCGACTCGATCCAGCCCTTGTGGAAAAACAAAAGATTTGTGAGACAAGTACACGCACAATGAGATATTCACCTTCGAGCTTCATACCCAGTTCTCTCTGGACATGCCTGGGGATACCTTCCACGGACTTTCTGTGTCTGCGTCTCTTCTTTTTCTTCTCAGACTCAGAGTTTAGGGGCCTGAATGTCGACCCTGCAACAAGAGGAATGAAGGTCATTGGTTTGGTCATTTCAAGTAAGAAGGGGATTTGACCACAGCTTCCATGGTAGAATGGTGGATTACATTACCTTGCCGAGTGAGTCCGGATCGCGAAGATCTTGTCGAGATAGATGACTTGGCGGAGATCACCGAAGAAGAGTCAGCGATGGTGCTGTCGGTCATGAATCCTGTACCTTCAGTGTCCGTTTGAACGTCCATGTTTGACTGGAAGTGGAAAAAAAAAAATGGAATCGTCACCAGGAGTGTCCTTCGTAAACCAACGCCTATCGTCACAATGTTGAACAGAACTCACAACTGAACTCATGTTGTCCTGGAACTCCACTCCATTACTTGTTTCTGTAAAAAGAAGTGAATATTTAACAAGAATAGTCGCCACACCAGAGGGGGGTCTCAGCCAAACTCTCAATTCTCAACGGTCGTTATCGGAAATATTCATTGTACCTTCTTCCTGCATCAGTTTCAGCCCCTCCAGTGCTTCGCTGTGGAGGTCTTCCAGGTATTTGGGCCTGCTGGCCTCAATGAACACGTTCTCCTGGAGAAGTGGGGGTGCAGGGGTCTTGTCGTCATCATGGATCTTTGTTACAGCTGAGGCAGAGAGAGAACAGGGTCAGGAATAATGGTGGTGAAGCGGCCATATGGCCTAATAGAGACTCTAAAGGAACACCACTGAGTTTGAACTTGCAGGATTAAAGTGGGGTAATGGTGGGGGGGGGGGGTGTAGCAGATTATCTCCAGGAAAACCCTTTTTTCCGCCTTTAATTAAACTCAGAAATGAGCCACTTTTAGCACACGTTCGTCATCGGTGGCTTCATGCAATGGCAATAGAGACAAATTGAAGTGGAACCAGAATAACGTGTTCTGAAGAATTGCTGTCATCCACGCACAAACAACGGTAATCTGGGGTAGAATCAGTCCATAAATGTGAGCATGTGTGGTGACGCGACCCTGCCGGCAGGTCACCGGACTTACAACCTGCTTTATACAACAGCTGCGGCTCTTTTAGCGCCTTAAACTTCATTGAGTAAAAGAGACGCAGGCCGAATTAACCTCCTGCAGAGCTCGCTAGAAACCACCTCAGAGTGTTCGGTAAGAGCATTAAAAGTCACTTATAAGTGTGAAGAGTTCATGAAAGAAGGAATAATGTCGCCCGGCAACGTGGAAGCAAACAGCTGAAGTCAATCTGGTCACTGGAGGGAACCAGTCCGTCGCGCTGGTCCGGCTCTCTGGTATTCACTTCATAGTTGAGAGTGTCAAAGTTTTCTCTTTTTATTTTTGAGTTATAAATACATTTGCACTTAATCAAAATGTTCTTTCCGCACATAATTAAGGTTGTCCCTGAACACACCATCACAATTAAGGATTCTGCTCAAATTATATATTTTTTATTTAATAAAATATTAGTATAAAGTTATTTTTGTATTTTAATACATTTTATGCACACATTAATTAACTCGGGTTTCTGGTAATGTTCTTATTTTATCTGTCAATATCATGATAACATTACTTTCAGCAGTCTTTGTTTAAATTGTATACAATTATAATTTACAAACGGCATTTAATTTTTTTCCTCAATGTTTTAAAGATATTCAGAATAGAAGTTGGACTTGCAAGTATTTTCGATCAAACCATTATATAAAATCTGATTTACTCATTTATCAGCAGTATTTTACGTTAGATTCATATTTTTACAAATGTATTCACCAACATTTACCAATATATATATATATTTTTTATCATTATTCATTCTTTTATACTCATTTTCAGCTTTTTTACAATAATATCATCTTATATTATTTCAGCTGTAGAGCTGAACCGTGGAGCAACTTTCACTAACCTCTCTTCCTGCTGGCTGGGAGACAGTAGAGGTTGAGGTCATGGGTCAGAAGGAGCATCCTGACCTCCCTCATGCCTCCTGGGATATTCCAAAGTTTGTGGTCAAATGATGTTAAAAAGTAAGAGCTTGTGTTAAAGTGTCTCGTCCGGTCTAGATGCTCATTCCTCAGGCTGTTGTTGTCACAATGAGAGAAGAGGGTTTGAGCTGCCAATAAACAATCAGAGCTCAGACTCTAATCCCGCGCAGACTAAATCCATCCGATTGGTCGGACGTCGGCCTCTGATTGGTCGGATAACGCTAGATAATAAATGTAAACATTAAAATAAAAAGCTGTTGGCAGGGATTTGACGTATGAAAGAGTCAGATTAGCCAGAGTATAATTCTCTTTATTAACATCTGTCCTCTTAAGATGCAGCGATCAGTCACAAGGGGGCGCAGGAGAGCTAAATAAATCGATTTTAGATTGAAAACAGGGGAGTCACGTGGTGTTTTTTCCCCACTGAAGTTCAATTTTAATACTCAAACATGACCTTGCCTTTAAGTTTAAAAAAAAAACAAAAAAACATTTACAGTACAATGTTTGTGATAGAAATGTTGTTTAAATGTTTTAACTAAACTTATATATCATGATTTTTTTATGCTTGCGAGATGGGTGGAGGGTTTTTTTGTAAAACGTGTTATTTCTGTAAAATTAGGATATGAAAACGGAAATATAAGGAAAGGGAAAAGGAGAAATATTAATAAAACGAAAATGCTATTATATATCATCATGAATCAATACAAACCAATCCATATGTGGGGAAATAAATACGAAAAAATAGGATAAAATGTTATCCCAGCAATAACATAGAAACTGTAAAAAGAGGAAATGTATATTTCACCTTAGAATTTTGTAAAAGAATATCTATTAAAATATTAAAACTACATTTGATTTAAAGATATAAAATTAAATAAAACAAGAGGAAAAAGCTAAATGACAAGGTTTATGCAAATTATAACTAAATTGAATTGTTTTTAATGATAACAACAATAATAAATCACTATAAAATATAAATTACAATAACTGAACATTGACTGCTTAATATTGACTGCTTAATATCATAACAGGGAGTGTCAGAACACAAAAATTAATTTCTCTTCATTAAGACCAGATAAATACAAACAAAGACCCTCAAGTGGCCCCTGTGCCACACTTCGGCCATGTCAAGTTTGAGCGCTCGAGTTCATCACTTCACCTCTTGAACGTGTGACAGCTGGATAAATGAGAACATTCCCATGATGCTGCTCTTCCAGAGCGGCTTCGGACAAAAGCAGCGAATTAAAGCGAGTGTAAACACGGAGAACTGAAATAGACTTTTCTCTCAACACACCTCACAGCTAATGCAGACGAAGAGCCCGCGGACGTAAACATGGAGCACAAAACTGCCCTTACAACAGTATCTGGTTACTGTGATGGAACGCACACGACGGAGGTGGGAGGGGGGTCTCCTATGATCCCCACATTGAAAATGGAAATAAATCTCCGACCCATTATCCCTCCGGACCATCTGTCACCCACTGGATTGGTGGAATTAGCAGAGTGGAAGTGATTAGAAACTGAAACTGATGTTTACATGTTGGATTTGGATGAACACGCTCAGACTAATAGATGTGATCCAGGTCGACCCGATTATTCTGGTTCAGACCGCAGAAGATCCAATGAACAAACTGAGAATGTGATTAACACACTTGAAATAAGAGTTTAAGAGGAGTCTGAAGGACGATCACATGTACAAAACATTTTTCATTTGGTGTTAAAGGTGGCATTGTTTCCTTTTTTGTTTCCTTTTTGTGTCCTTAAAAACCTAAATGGAAAAAACAATCAAAGAAATGCAAAAAATGTAATACAAACTAAACAAAAATTTAAATGAACCTAATAAATTTGCAGTAGAATAGTCATGTATGGGGTTTTACAGTGATGACTAAATTGTTGAAAAAAAAAATGACTTTGATAATTTCCTTTAAATCAAACAAAGTGCATTTATATAGATTATACATTTTAAGTGATTCAATATTTTATTTAACAAAACAAATACAGCAAAAAGGTTGTCACTTACAGGAGTTAAATCAAATTGTCTAAAGCTATACTTTAGCATAAATTTTATTCATAAACATAAGGTATTAAATCCAAGCGAACAATAAATGGTGACAAATTTTTATTCTGCTTCAAACCACTAGTTATAAAAGGCCAACACTTGAGGCTAACACAAGAGGCTAACACCAGAGGCTAACACAAGAGGCTAAAACCAGCTAAATAATAAATAATAATTAAAAGTTTAAATGGAAGGACATTTTGTCGTGAAATATATAAAAACAACCTCCAGAGTCCTTGTTAAACCTTTTTGCAATATAATATAAATGCTTTGGGAATAATACTAGTATCTATTTAATATCAGTTTAACTTGCTTGATGATGCTACCGAGCTACATGACAACGTCATCTGTTACTGAACAATTCAAATTTTGACACAAAAGAGTGTGAAGGGACACAAATTCTTCAGTCATATTATACATTTGACATGTTCTTTAAACTGGTGCAAAGCCACATTTTTACCTTGATGTTATTCAGTCAAAATACCAACAATTAAAGAGTAAAAATACATTGTTATCATTGAAATATGACAGGAATCTTGCTTCACACGAGAAAGTTAAAAAGACGTTTATTTGCATATAACTTCTGCGTACGCGAACAACATGCATGAGAACGAAAATATTTCACACAAAACACTTCTTTCCCCAGTCGCTGCCCCGACTTGTCCTGACGGCTCGTCTTTTGCTGACAGACCCGTTTCCAGTTTTAACGTTCCTCCGGCACAAATCCCAAACACAAACCTGGGATATGAGGAGGCGAGAATGAAGCGTCGTCACACTCTGACTTAGATTTTGTAATATTCCAATTGAAAATATAAAACGGTAACTAGAGTTTTTAGTATATGCAACTTGTTAGCGAACTAGCTTTTAGCTCACTTTTTCCATCATTTAGAAGTGTTGATAAAACGGTTACTATTATTACTTAATATTTTTACTTTAACACGGATCACTAGTTACCGATTCCCGACAGGAACCATGTGTTAGTGGTTTTAAAAGGCCTGAACAAGCGCGTTGTTCCGAGGTTTTTTTTCCTCAGGAAGTTGTGCGATGTTGTTGTTCCTTAGCTCAGTTGTTGACTTGTGAGTAACCAAAACTATCTGCGGGCTCTTAAAGCAGTTCGGTGATAAAACAAGGAGCCAGAAAGATTAAAGGACAAAAAAGAATGAAGACTGTGGAGAACATTCTGTTCAGGAGGAGACGAGCTTGTCGAGCTAAGCACAAAATAATCTTTTTTAATCTCACCAGCGGCGCCACCCTCTGCTGCCACACTTTAACTAACACTTCCAAAAACGGAGACGTTAAGGGGGCAGCATGAAGACATGAAGAGGCCCGGACGGACGTCATCCTGGGTTTGCCCCCCGGGGCCTCCTCCGATCTATAGACTTTACGGATCCCGGGGCCTTGAGCAGAAGAGGTGAGTTAAGAAGAGAGACGGAGAAAGAAAGAAGAGAGAGGGAGTAAGAGAGCCGTGGAGAAAGAGGAAGGCAGAGACAAGGAGGGAGAGAAAGATGAAGAGAGAAAACCGAACTGAAACTCTCCTGCTGAGAAACTCTCGACACACTTAGCAGGGCGTGTTAGCAAACACGCCGCCGTCGATCGGTCGTAGCAACAGTTGCCGCTCCAACTCTCAGCTTTGGAAACCAAACATGCAGAGAAGAAGGGAATCAAACTACAGACACCAGCTGACCCGAATGTGATCCGAGCAGAACCTTGGGTGTGGCCGCGAAACAACACAACTCGTGCTCCAAAAACTGTCATTATGGAGTTTTACGACAATCAGCCTTGATCAGCGGCGTCGCTAAACATCAATTAAGTTAAGTTAAGATACGATTGATGATGAAACCAGAGGTTACTTCTGGTCATGAGAAGAAAACCTGTTCTCCGGTGCCGAGTGTTATTGTAACACAAAAACAACATGTGTGACACACAAACACCTGGAGACGGCATTACTCAGCACTTTTGTTTTAATCTTCATCTCAAACAAGGAACGTTTTGAGACTCATTTTCGTGGACGACACGTCGACAGTCGTAGATATGCGAGGAGTTCAAAGTTGAAGTGGTAGTAGTGGTGAAAGTCGTGGTCATGATGGTTCAAGTAGGGGTTGTGGAAGTGGTAGTTAGTTGAGATAATAGTAGTCACTAAAGCTAATGTGTAGTTGGAAGGAGCAGTGGTACTGCAGAAGCATTAATGTCGTAGAAGAAGAGGTTTCACATATCTAGGTAGGTAGTTTTACTAGTAGGGTTAATGGTCTTTTCACAGTGCTATATAACCAACTGCAACTACCACTTCTATGTATTTTTTACCTTCTGTATTTTTAACAAATGGTTGGTCATACATTGATTCTAGTCAATGCTGGAGAATCAGTAGTAGTAGTACTAGTATCAGCAGGATATTATTAGTAATAAAAGAAGTAAAGGGACTTATGATAGTAAAAGTGCAATTAGCAGTAGAAGTAGACATATCAGTAGTTGTAATGTAAATACTTTTAGTAAAAGAAGCAAAAATAGTAGTCGAAAAAGTATTAGTTGTAGTGAAAGTATTATTAATAATACAGTAGTATTCAAGGTAGTTCTAGTAGAAGTGTTAATTAGTAGTATTAGTAGTAGACAAGGTATAAGTAGTAGAATATTTTGAAGAGGTATTAGTAGTTGAAGTAGTATTAGTTGCAGTGTAGTTTCATAGGAGTGTAAATAGAGTGTAACAATAGTTACAGTAGTCGTAATATTAACAATAGTCATAGTAGAAATTTATAGTCAAAGTAGCAGTAAAACTAGTTATAGTCATGGTGGTAACAGTAATAATCATAATACAAATACGAGTAATAGCCATAGTAGTAGTAAATCTAGGCAATAGTCATAGTAGTAGAAGTAATAGGCATATTAGTAGGATAAAAAAGTAAAAGTTGTATTAGTCATAGAAGAAATAACAAGTAATCATGTAGTAGTATTAATACTATTAATGGTCAAATTCACAGTATTCATACTGATGATACTAGTATAGCCATAGTAGTTGCACAAATATTAACAGTTATAGTAGAAGTAAAAAAAAAAGTCAATATAGTAGTATTCATACTAGTAATAGTCATAGCAATAGTAATATTAGTAATAGTCATAGTAGTAGTAATACTGGTTAAACTCATAGTAGCAGTAATACTAGCCATAGTTATAGTAGTGGTAATACTGGTCATACTCATAGAAGTAGTAATACTAGTCAAAGTAGTAATAGTAGTAGTTATTGTTATAGTAGTAGTTACACCAGTTGTAGTCATATTAGTCGTAATACTAGTTAAAGTAGTCTTCAAGGGCTTGTCTGGGGTAAAACCAGGAAGTGAGTCAAAGTGCTGTTATTGTATGGTTCAGTACTAAACTCAGTTTTTAAGCAGATTACCATTTAAATGTGGAATATCAGATTTACAGATTATTGTGCTAATGCAGGAGATTAACAGTCATAAATCAAGATGGATTATCACACATTAAAATGGTTAGTGTCCAAGTGCGTGATGGTGCACGTCTACCACCTCCCTCACAAAGAGTGTCTGTCTGGAGCACATGCACGGGAATGTGAGGAATCTCAGAGGAGTGTTCGGACCTGGCAGGTGACCTCTCGAGGACGACCTCTCGAGGACGACCTCGCCGATCCTCCGTTCATGACTCAGACCGGGAGAGAAGTGAAGTCACCGCCGGCTTCAGTGGAATCAGACAATCAGGATGATTGTTTTACTGACGGTGCAGAGGTCAAAGGTCATCAGTGCAGCTACCGTGCGGTTTTGAAAAGTCCGGTCGGACTTTTAGAATCCTGCTTTGACTGTGAAAGTAGCAGATAAACATTAGACCTCCTGAACCTCCTTCATCTGTCATCATCAAGTCTGCAAGAAAGTGACTCAGTGTGTAGCTATGTGTGCTTTACATGTGTGTGAACATCATTAGTGTGTGTGAGGCAGTGGAGAGTTGATTGACAGCAGCGTTAATAATGTGACTGTAGTCGACTGAAATGTTGTGTTGCTGGTTTACGATTTTGGCCTCCTTATGGATACCTCCTTGGCAGATGTATTAAAGATAAATGATTCCATGAGCTAAACAACGATTCAAATCTACGGTTTTCTGAAATAAGATGTTTCATATCTTGGGGTTTCATCCGTTTTTTGCTGCTTCAGACTTGGAATCTACATGCAGGTCACATCCCGCAGGACTTCTGGACGAACAGACGGGTCAGGAGAAACAGAGCCTCTTGTTCCTGCCTCTCTGGAACCCGTCCTGGCTCGGCCTTTAATGAACTGGCACTCTGCCTGCCATGCCAGCCATCCCGACGGCAGGAGGCCCCTCTGGCATCCACACGGATCACCATCAGGGGCTCGGATACAATTGTTTGGATTACTCAGGTCTGTGCAGAAGATTGGAACAGTTGCAGATCTGCCTAAAAGTCTCCTCAGAGGGCTTGAGTTTAACCTTCAGTAAAACCTCAAACCCTCAAGATACATCGTCCTTTTGTGAAACAACCGCTGACAAATAAGAAGCGGTTCTACTTCAGGTCTCTTTCGGATGACGTGATTTCTCGCAATGTTCAATGCTAAGTTATCTTAGCATGTAGCAGCATCTTCACCCACTAATTGGTTTGTTAATGCCTAATTCAAATACTACAATAATTCAGATGATTAAGTTAATTCAAGATGTGATACTATAATAATGTATAAAATGCATTTTAACATGTCAAGCCATGTAGCAGCAAGCATTATCCAAGTACAAGTTTGCGTATGTAGCTAAAGTGCTAGCATCAATCAAATGCCAATGCTGCAAAAGAGCTACCATCGTAGCGATGTAGAAAAAAAAAAATCTATTTTGTAGCTAAACACATGCTGCAAACTGCATACAAAATCTTAGCATATTTATATTTACCTAACATAAGTAAGCATAGATAATAATATGTTGGAAAACAGTTATTTTAGGAGCTAAATCAACACAATCCAAGTATTAGTTTTGCTGACGTAACTAGAATGCTAAAATCATATGTAAGTAAGTAAGTAAGTAATTTTTATTTGTATAGCGCTTTGCCAGACCAGGGTCACAAAGCGCTTAAACAATCAAAACATGTAGCAACTTTCTATGCAAGCATTAGTTTACTGATGCAACTACATTGCCAACATCAGTCAATTGACAATGCTATAGCTAGCATAGTAGCTGTGGTAAAAATATCAATAATATTTGTGTTGCAAAATAATGATATATTAATGATGTATAATAACTCTTGAACTCTAATGTTAGTCATGTAATAATGTCACAAAAGAGTTATCTTAGCAGTGGAGACGATGCATTTAATTATGAATATGTTGAATGCTAACAAAAAAAAAAACGTAGCACAACAACGTAACAGGTTCCTTCGCATCTTGTAAACCACAATAGGCTAGCATTTGTCAGTGCTATCTTAGCAGCTTAGGTAACATGTTTTGAATTATAAATGTGCTGTAAAGTGGACCCATTACTTGTTTTTCCATTTGTTTACGTCCAAGAAGTAGTTTCAACTTGAAACTACGTCACAAGAAATACTAACCAAGTACTACAATACTTCACATTGAATGGAGGGTGGAAAGGTGAAGATTTGGCCACAAAGGAACGTTTTATCGTTTCCAAGGCTGACTCACTTTAACACGAAGCTTGGAGAAGCATGCGAGCAACAATGAAGTCACAGATTGCACAATCGCACAGTGTGTGTGCACAAGCTGATTGTCCTTTGGTTCCAGGAGACTACACAAGCACAGCCACAAATATGACCCCCAAAAATGCATTTCTACATTTTCCTCCTGTGTTGTGGGATCATGTGGGACTCGGTGTGTTTGGACGGTGTGGAAATCCCCTGCGATGGCGCTCTGGCTCACATGTGGAGAGAAAGTGGGCGGAGTCTCGTGTGCAGTAACTCACCAGCAGAGGAAGCCATGAAAGAGTTACTTTTGTGTTTCACATTAGGACGTCATGTTCTTCTTCCATTATGTTTTAGTAACATGGACTTCTCCTTCTTTTCTTTTCATGTTGACCAACAATTTATTTATAAATTGAAGCTCATCAATACTTTTTCTCCAGACTGAGAACTTTTCATTTGCGACTTATTAAATGTTTGATTGATTTAGTACAGAAAATATGGTATTATATGATAAATAATAAAAACTGAAAGGACAAGTATGTCAGAGGTGTTAAATAAAAGTTAGATGCTAGCATGAATGACAGGACATGCACATTTCTATTTAAATGTTATTTATATATTCTTTAAAAAAAAGATATAGAACTTAAGTTGACAATACATTTTGAGTTATTCAATTAAAAAATGACTAGTTCATTTCGTTCCCTCCCTTTTAGAAAAAAGTATATGGGCCATAGCTTCCTCGGTTTTAAGACTCTTTCCTCCCTTGAAGGTAAGTGGTATCCCACAATGCCTTGCGCAATTATGGTCTGAAATAATGTTGGCGAACACTCGTAAAAGATGGAGCTACAAATGTAAGTTTTTTCTTTGTTAATAGAAATGTAAAAATAAATACTCAGACCACATTATTGTCCTAGTTTTATATCGAATGCCCTTTTTTCCCGAAAACTTTGAGCTTGAAATTGTTATTTTTCCTCTGTAGTAAAGTTTTTTTCCAAAATAAAGATAGCGACAACTTACACATACATTAATATAAGATAAGCTAGCTTTGTCGTCTCCCGTAGCTCTGGGGATCGATTTTTAGCATTAACGTTTATTAGATATGTTATTCAATTTTCAATTCAATTCAAATTAATTTATAGTGTCTTATCATAACAAAGTTATCTCAAGACACTATACAGTTGAAATAAGACTATATTATAAGACTATAGTTATGAGTGGACTTCTGCGCAATATGTCCGTACTGGTGGTATTTGTACAGGTTATTTGGAAAAATAAAGTTACTTCTAGTAACTCTACTTGCTTGGTTATTACTTTTAATAAACCTTATGTTTAGGATGTAACACAGGCCCAGATGCTAATGTAGCAACAACCTTTCTGTGCTACAAGCTAAAATTATATAAAAAAGTGTATTGATCTGAACCGCAACAAAAAGAGAATTACAGTTTTTTGGCATTTATTATTTTAACTTACTCAACTGTGTATTCTTCATCTCTGTTGTCCAATAAGCTAAACGCTAAAGTGACTACGACGCCAGCCATATGTTAGCTTACTCAAAAAATGCTAACGTCGTGAGAAAAGATGTAGCAATAGAAGTCCAGGCAGTAAAGCTAACATGCTAACGTATTAGATAGATAGATAGATACTTTATTAATCTCACAGAGAAATTCACGCTTGGCTGCAACTGTCGATTCAGCGAGAATGTTTGTTTGTGTAACAGTTAATCGAGCGACAACTACACTCGACTCAGGTCTCACACTCGGGAGGAAAACAGGTTTCCAGCGAGCAAGCTCCGACAGGCAGCGCCGGGACACCTGAGCGAGGTCTCACTTCGGATGATGTTTTTTGTCGTCGCCAGCTTCCGCTGGACCGACCCGATGACCAGGTACGTGATTGTCTCGCTGAGATTCACTCCGAGGACACAAAGCGAAGCCCGAAGGTCAGAGGTTGAGAAGTCTCGTTGCTCAAACATCCCATCACTCCGCAAACACACACACAAACACACACACACATGCCTGCAGGCCAAGAAGAAGGATTCTCTGCTGGTTCCCACACACACTATATCCGGCTCAGCTTACATTAGCATTCATGTTTCCCAAAAATAAGTGCGCTTCCAGATCATGAAGACATTTTTGATACTGACATGAATAATCTTTATTAACCCTTGAGTAATTAAAACCATAAAACTATGTGTATACAATAACTATGTTTAGCATTTACTAATACGATGTACTGTGTTACAGCAAGAAAACATGAACAAATTAATACCTGAATATCTTTTTTGGGGGGTTATATACAGTATGTTTCTTTAGGAGCTAAAGTTAGCTCAGTGCTAAGGTTAAGAAATGCAAATTAAATGCAAATAATGGTGAGGTTTTTATATGATAATTTTGTTAAGTATGATTAGAATTTACATAATAATGACATAATTGTTGTTTTCACCACTGCTTAAATGAATTAGTTTGGCCATTGCCTTTTCTTTTTTTCCGTGACTAGCTGCAACATTAGTAAGTATATAAGTGTTGGTTGAATTTTACTTTTGAACGGTTAAATGTAAATAATTTTTACTTAATTCAATTAAAAAATGTATACATTTAAAAGGTTAAAATGTTTCTTTGTAAATAATTGAATTCAATAATTGATTCAATAAAAAAAATTGAGTGAGTGAATCAAATAATTAGAATATCTTTAATAGTTCTATGTTCCAAGTGTAATATTTAAAAAAACAAAAGACAAATTAATTATATATTTTTTTTAATTCTTAGCCTTTCTAAGCCTTTGTATTTGTATGAATAAATTATTCTTACCAATTCAATTGTGTGGTCTTGGTCTTTGCTGTGAACTATGCTAAATGCTAAAATGGCTAGCAGTAAGGAGTTGTTAACAAACTGTAAGCCAAATTTAAAATAAATCTTGTTAAAAGATGGTACACTTCAACGACAAGTATAGCTTACATGTGTTACTTTTACATTTAAGAGTAGCTTAACACAACAATAGCTTGTTAGCGTAGCTAGCAACCTGACACTAACGCAACTTAGCGTCAATACTATTAGCACGAAAGAGACATTGACGTGGAGGAGCTACGACATTCAATGCTAGCAAAGTAAACTAGCCCAAAAACTAAAATCAAAATTTCATCTGAAGCTAATGAGTTGTAGTGCAAACATAGCCGAAGTGGCTAGTTAGCCTAATAGCATTTCTTGTGTTATAGTAGTCGAACAATAGCACATTGTGCAAATTTTTCCTTCTTTTTTAAGTGCAACAATGACTGAACCAGTTTGTCAAGTGGTTCAAATGTTTATCCTGAGACTTCAGGCAAATATTTAGACATTTAAATCCACCTCAAGACTTGTCGCAAGTACGCAAGCAATAGATAAACAAGTTTGCTCTCACCATGACTGTTTCCCTGCAGATGAGTCTGTCGTCCAGACTTCTGACCCCCCTTGTGTCCACTGTGAGGTCCGTCCAGGGCCAGGTCCAGTGCGGGACCGAGTCCCGGGCTCTGGCCTTTAGCGCCGACGTCCTTCTTCTTCTTGCCCTTGAGCCACCCCAGAGCGCGGCCCAGCGAGTGGCTGCGCTGCTTACGGACTTTCTTGGTGTGTTTCTCGTGCGAGAAGATGTCCACCACGTCCTGGGGGATCAGGTCCCCGAACCCCATGGAGTCCCGGTTCGACATCCCACCTCTCCCCGGAGTCTCGTCCTGCAAGGAAAGACGTCGTTTTAGTTTCAACTTGAAGAGAACTACAGTAGTGGAACCTCACGATCACAGAGGAGATTCACCGGAGTTTACTCGGCATGATAACTCCGGACAATTGGTGTCATAAAGAAACAGTATAACGGTGAAAAATGTGCCTAAAGCTCACAGCTGCAGCGATTAGGTCAATAAGAGGGAGTGAGAGGAAGAGAGGTTTGGACTGAGATTAGGGGGTTTTTCGAGTTAAAAAGTGAGTCATGAAGTTGTTTGATTTTAGGTAAAAAAGCCAGTTGAACAACTTTGGCGTTTCAGTTCAGTCCTACAACATAAGGTCATTTCTGAGAAGTTGCAAATGTAAAAAAAGCCAAAATGAATGTCCCTAAAAATGAAAAGAAAAAATTAGAACAATAAAAGTTCATGTGAACACAAAGAAATTATATTGGAAATTCGAAAATGCGATTTTATGAAGTCCCAAAAATCTGGAAAAATGTTTAATATATTTTTTTAAATCCTCATAATATAACGTCTAAAAATATATTAAAAAGTGACACAAAACAAAGCTTAAGAAACGCTGCAAAAACAAACTGCGGTCGCTTCAAACCATTTAAACATAAAGAAATTACACCAACAATTTTGACATAATGATTTTCTGAAGTCTCAAAAATCATTAAAAAAAAGTATACAGAAATACAGAAAACCTTTTTTGTTCAATCTAAAAAGTTGAAAAAAAGTCCAAAAGAATGAAGGTTCTCTTAAAAAATTGAGAAAAACGACTTGAAAAACAAATTTCAAGTCCGGAAGGACCATGTGACTACAAAGAGAAGTTATCATTATTTTGAAAAATGTTCTTTTCTAAAGTTGAATTGAAAAAAGTATAAAAAAAAGTTTCATTATTGTCATTTCATATTGTTTAATCATTTAAACTGTTCAAAACCTGAATAAAACTAGAATAATGTTGAATAACAGCAGTTATTGAAACCATATATCTGGGTAAAAAGGGACTCAAACTATTTTACAGCCATAAGATCCAAATGAACCTACACGACGATAACAAGAAGGGTTTTCTTTCACAGTGAAACTAGCCCATGGTGGTAAATATTCATGTTTACTGGGGTATTAACCTCAAATACTCCATCACTACCTGCTGCAACTCGTCCCAAAGATCCCTCAAGTTGACTGATGTTCAACAGGCTCTGAGGGACACTTTTCTGGGCAGGCTGATGAATTTCTGAACACCGTCGTAGTCCACCACAAGACACGTCACAGGCCCGGACATCAGTCTACAGAGGTCTTTCTGGGGCGGTTTGACCTCCCGTGTGAAATCCACGGACTGACCTCCCGGGGCAGAGTGTGAAATATCGTGGAGCCAAAAGCGGCCCTCGGAGAGAGGACAGATACTACCTTCAGATAAGAGCCCGGTGGCATGTGACACCTCTTAAGACTGCCAACATCTGTGTGGTTTGCCTCATCTCAGCGGGTCCACAAAGAACTTGGCTCCGCTCCCTTCATTCCAAAAACAGGCAGTCATAACTCAACAAAGCCGCACCCCTGAGCGCCGTGCACTCTTGCACACAACCAGAGCATTTCCAGCCTCTCAAGTCACGATCGTCTCCCACCGAGGACTTTCTTTCGGCCGCTACGCTTCTTCCTCACCTTCCTACTCAGTCTTCCAATTGTCATGATCTCACCGTCCTCCCTCGTGTGATCCACGGCTCATTCAGGGCGTCTTCCAGCTGCATACTTTATTAGATATCTATCTGAAGTCAAGGCCCACTGCAGCAGCTTTGAGGAAACCAGAGCTCGTAAATAAGACCCCGGCCGGGCGAGCGACTTAATAAACACGCTTTTTAAAGATCGTAACATACACTTGTTTTTCCTCTTTTTAGATCGGTCATCCAGGAGAGACTCAAATGAGAACCAGATATATTCTGCTTCCTGGGTGAAAACAAAAGCAGAAATCTAAAAATAGAAAGCAGGCAGGCAGGTGTAGAAAAATGTGGAGCCACATGCTAAAAGTTAAAAAAAAAAAAAAAGGCCAAATACCTGCAATCGTTTGCTCGTAAATTTGAGATTTTTATCTGGTCGGAGAGTAAAAGATGAAAGTGGCGCAATTCTGGTTTTCTTAGAAAGAAAACAAAAACATGTGAACATCTGCGTCCAATATTGAAGCCGTATTACATGAATTACGGTAGTCAACCGATTATTGATCATCTCTTTCGAATGAGAAGATAAAAAAAAAAACACATTTAATTAATGATTAAAATATAAGACGTGGGATGAAAACAGGTTAAATGTAAATATTGAGGGCAGGAAATAACAGACAATATTTTAAACTATACATTTCGTTACAGTTAAAAACAATATGAATAAATCCAGAAACATCCTTAAAATGTTATTAGCTCAAGACTACAATTAAAAGGTATCTAAAACATGATAAAATAAACTGTATAAAATTGAATTAAAATGATATAAATAAACAAAAAGTTAAATTAAATCAAATGCATGAGGATAATAGAGTGTGATATAAGATAATTAAATTAAGAATAAATATAAATATTTTCATATGGAGGTCCATTAATGTGAAAAAAGACACGTTTTTTCTCCTCCGGAGCGAAAGGAAGAAGTGTGGAAGAGTTCATTTCCTGTCCTCCCTCAATGACCATCATTAGTTTTTTTTTCACTCAGTCCTTCATGTCGTCATCGTCTTCAGTTCGAGCTCGTCTGCTTTTTTTTGGGGAATGCGATTGTTTTCAGCGCAGAGGATCCCCGAGCCGTCTGGGACGCATCAGCGGACCACCCAGCGGACCGCCCTGCGGCCCCCACTCGCAGGGATGACTCACAGCGCCGTCGCCGTGGTTACCAGTAAAAACATGGCATTATCCCGTTAGCGAGCGTTCTTTGAAGCCGAGGCTGTTACGCCGAAGCAGGAGAGGACGACCGAACGTCCGATCGAGCCGCAGTGTATCCTGGTGCAGTCGAGGGGGATCGTAAATAATTCTACTATTTATTATTATTTAATACTAATTATTAAATTTTAACAATAATCAATTACAACAAAACTAACCAAACGGAGGCCAAAAAAATACTGGGAGTGGTAGGTATGTGGCGGGTCACACTTTAAACATCATTTTTGGGATGTTAGATCTGCTTCCCGGCTCCTTTCCAGCATCTCTAGGTATGTGTCAAGATGGCCTCTACACTGGCTTCTAAAGAAGAAGTGGTTCTAATCCAAATCTCTCCCCGATGAAGGAGCTCCTATTTCTAATAGAGAGTCCAGAGGATTAAATATACTTATACATAAGATATACTGTAAAGACACTGGAGCTGGATCTGACAACACTAACTTTACACAAACGTACAAAAATAAACAACAACCACAACTATATACTTACTTGGAGCCCGGAGTTCACGACAAAAAAAGCTAGCTAGCACGCTCGCACAACGCATCCTGTGGTTTTAGTCCTGCTGCATTGTGTGTGTGTGTGTGTGTGTGTGTGTGTGTGTGTGTTCCGACACGCTGTTTACTTTTCTCCACAAAAGACATGAGAGGCTCCACTGAGAACTCTGAGTCAACAGTCGTACTGCGTCTGAACAAGTCGACGTGTGCGCACACCAACCTGAACGTGGGATTAGAACACAACGTGAAAACGCTGTCAAGAGCGACTCCCAAAACATGGAAGAACCCCGAAGATCCAAGTGGGTCTTTTTTTTAGGCTTTCCAACGAGACCAAACTCAGACGTGTGCGTCGCCCGAAGGTGATCGATGAGACAAAATAATCCAGGATAGGCGTCAACTCGAGTCATCGGTGATCCTCTTTGACACGGAAACCTGGTCCTTAAAACATTCAGACCTTGAACACACACATCTTCACTTCCGAGTCAGTGCTCTACACAAATCAGAACAACCTGCAGAGTCGCACAAATTCAAGTCATTGCGACTCAAAAGATAGTGGTCCTTAGGCTGTATATTCCTTAAAAATACCTCAGATAAGCGAAGCCTCGTGTAACCACGGAATCGCACACATCTCGGCGTGTTTATTTTAAAGTAAATCCAAGTTTCTGATCATCTACTCCAGATGATTCTCACTTCTGAATGTTAAAAACTGTAAAGATAGACAATCTGAATGTGATGTTTGCAACATATGTTAAGACCAATAACAATTAGCACAACTTCAATTACTGCTGCATTAAGACTTATCTACTCATATTCAAGAGAGTCAGTGAAGGAATCGCTCTAAAGAAACTGAAGACTGAATCACCACCAATTCATGCGAGTCATTGTAACACACAGGAAGTGGAGCTTCGCTATAAGATTGTTCAATCTCTTATCTCCTGGTTAGTCCCTGTGACTTAAGTGGTTTGACAACTCATGTTGTAGCTAAATCGCACATATCGACTGTGTATCGGCTCTTCAGTAGTAATGCATGTGTGGAGTTCCACCAGATTTATTTTTTACTTTTTAGCATGTGTTCTTTTCGAAAAATGTATTGCTATTTATCCATTTGGAAGAAAACAGCTTAAAGGGGAGATTTACCAAATGTAGCTGAAAGATTTGTATCAATATCAGTACGGGTATCAAATACTTTTATCGATGCCAACATGTCCAGGAAATTCCTCAACGTGACTTGAATGTTGAAACATTAATGTGGACATTAGTCTCTCAGAGGATTGACCTGGTTTAACATCTTCATCCTTGCTTTATCTTGAGAGATCGATGACGAGATCAGGACCATCGGGGCAAACATACCAAATTGATTTGTGCGTCAAAACAGTCTCTAGTCTTGTACCCTTCTTATCAACAGGGTGGATACCGGAACTGCGACTCCTCAGACTTTACACTGAGTCACACATCCAACATCTTCGGCGGGGATGGTGCAGGGCCAGGAGGGAGTGGCACCGCTGCCACCCTTGTTTGAATTAGAACTGGCTCAGGTAAACCAGGCGGGTGTTTATCTCCTCATCTGTCTGAGCTAGCATGTTCTCTCATGGCGCAAGGTAGCCGCGAGGCAGCTGCCGAACATGTGCTAAAAAGGCAGAACTGATTGTAGAGGTTCTTTTTTCTTTTTTTTTTTTCCACACGAGGGAAAGGAGTCCTGGACCAGCTCCAGTCGTGTTCTTATCCAGAGTGGCGGAAACAGCCTCGCAGTAACAGGCCATTTGTCCAATTACAGTGTTTAGCGCGGCTAAATGACGGGAGTGCTGTTGAGCAGCGTGAAAACTGGAGTGTTGATCAGCACCTGCGAGTCAGGGCGTAGTCCGGCTGCTCGTATCAAACAATCTCTGCGACTAAGAAACACTTCCACAACACTGTAACACAATGAAGGAAGGGTCAGCACTGAGCCGACCTTGAAACGGGAGATAAGTTTAACCCAAGTATGAAGGAATGCGACGGTTCAACAGTGGACTGTTCTTGTAGAACTCTTCTTAACTCCGGACAGACGGACGTCTTGTTTCAAGGCTCATCTCTACATCCATACAAAAGCAGGTCGAGTATTAAGAAGCCGATCCAGGAAATTGTATCCATCTTTACAGTTTTACACAAAATAAAATCCAGATTTCTAAACTTTTGACTTTCTATGGAAGAAAGAACTCTCACTCTCCTAGAAACCTCAGATTCAATCGTTATAATTGTCCTAAAATAAGGATTATGTTGTTAGCTTAGAAGGAAGCTAGCTAGCTCAGTTGCACAGATATATGCCAATGTTTCTTAGCTTTTCATTGAATGTTGAAGTTTGAGTCTCATCTACTGCAATATATATACACACTAGATAAATACATAAAAAGTTATTACAATAACCCCAAATATAGAAGCAAAACAAACCTTTTGATAATTTGAATACAATGTTACTTTGTAATAATTACAAACACTCTTACGCCAACCTCTCGATTGACAAACTTAACTCAAAAACTGTGACTCAAATTTTCGGAATCCCTGATTTACATAATAAGTTACACATCAGCATATTAATCATGGAAAAAAATGACTTCATGTCCACGTGACTCAACAAACTAGCAATTCTCACTGAGGAATGTGACCATCTAGGTCACCATGAACAAGAAGTGCCAAAAGAGGGCGGGTCTAACTCATGACTGACACAGGAACAGGAAGTGATTAATGCTTGTAGCTAAAGAGAGAGTTGGACTCAAATGATAATTGATGAGTTGGTTATGGAATCATTAATCGCAAAAATACTAGCGACAAAAGTTGTTGACGGGAAGTAGATTAGACTCTTAGGGCCTTTGAATCCTACTAGACAGGAACAAGTGGAAAGACAGGGCAACAACCTCATGATCATCAGGTGTTTTATTAAGTTTTATATATCACGTGATAAACATCTGAGCCCTGCATGAAAATGTTTTCAGGCTGACATTCTGTCATCTTTCTGCTTCGACGAGGGAGGGTGGAGTTCCGGGCAGAAGATCGATGTCTGTGATAAGATTCTATGCGACTTCACTTATGTTGTGCGTCAGCGTTACAGGAACAGTAACCGAGACGAGTGTGTGTCGCAGCTATGTTTTCAGGATTGTGTGACTTGGCACGCCGCTGTAGCCGTGCAGCAGCTTGTCTGCAAACAGAGGCATTCCGGAGAGATTGATAATTACTGACTCTTCACCCTCCCACCGTCACTGTACCTCCCTTTGTTCCGTGCGGCTCCCCCTCTCCATGGCCCACATTTTTTTTTTTTATAAAGTGGTAGACTGATGAAGTTGTAAAAATAAAAGCAGTCGTGTGGGAGTCGCTTCTTTTCAACTTTTTTGACAAACTGCCATTTTGGGCTCCGCTCTAACGGAACCGAGCCAAAGATGGAGGCAAGGAGCGGAGTGAGCCAACCAGTCATCAGTCAACTTTGGCAAGTTTGTGGATGCGTCCTGTGGCTCCCTCCCTACCGCAACTTATTGAAAATAAAATAATCAGTGAATCTAATTTCTCCTTAGTGGCCCAATCAAGCTTTTGTATGAAACAAAAGAATACACAAAGTTCACCTTGAAGAAGTAGCCAGGTGTTGACCAAGCAAGTAGTGGAATGTCGCCCGGAAAAAAAGTGTCGCCCAAACAGGAAGTAGCCAGAATTGAAAGTAGATCAATTTCTCCCTAAAAGTAACTAACTTTCATCAAAATAGGAAGTTATCGAGTTTTGTCCAAACAGCAAGCCTAATTCCACCTGAACAGATATAGGTTAAATATCTTCAAAACCAGGAAGTAGCCAAAAAGAAACTGAATATCACTGATGTAGGAAGTAGTGCAATATCAGCACAAACAGAAAGTAACCAAGTGTTGTCCTAACAGAAGAGTCAACAAATGTTGTCTTCAGAAAGAAGTAGCCAAGATTCGCCGGAATAGTTAGTACGCAAACTTCGCCAGAACAGGAATTAGCAAAACTTTATCCGAACAGTAAGTATCCAAACTTTATCTGAACAGTAAGTATCCAAACTTTATCTGAACAGTAAGTATCCAAATTTTATCTGAACAGTAAGTATCCAAACTTTATTTGAACAGTAAGTATCCAAACTTGATCTGAACAGTTAGTATCCAAACTTTATCCGAACAGTTAGTATCCAAACTTAATCCGAACAGTTAGTATCCAAACTTTATCCGAACAGTAAGTATCCAAACTTTATCCGAACAGTAAGTATCCAAACTTTATCCGAACAGTAAGTATCCAAACTTTATCCGAACAGTAAGAATCCAAACTTTATCCGAACAGGAAGTATCCAAACTTTATCCGAACAGGAAGTATCCAAACTTTATCCGAACAGTAAGTATCCAAACTTTATCCGAACAGGAAGTATACAAACTTTATCCGAACAGGAAGTATACAAACTTTATCCGAACAGTTAGTATCCAAACTTTATCCGAACAGTTAGTATCCAAACTTTATCCGAAACAGTAAGTATCCAAACTTTATCCGAACAGGAAGTATCAAAACAGGAAGTATCCAAACTTTATCCGAACAGGAAGTATCCAAACAGTAAGTATCCAAACTTTATCCGAACAGTAAGTATCCAAACTTTATCCGAACAGTAAGTATCCAAACTTTATCCCAACAGTAAGTATCCAAACTTTATCCCAACAGTTAGTAGCCAAACTTTATCCGAACAGTAAGTATCCAAACTTTGTCCGAGCAGGAAGTAGCTGAATGTAGACCCCAGCCAAGAAGTGTGTTTCAGAACAGAAGAGTCAACAAACTTTGACTGGAGAAAAAAGTATCGCCCAAACAGGACATAGCCAGTTGTTGCCAGAATAAGAAGTAGCCAAGTTTCTCCAAACATGAATTACCACAGAATCGTCAGAACAGGAAGTAGCCGGGTTTCCCAAAAAACAGGAAGTATTTGAATTTTCCAAATCAGAAAGTAACCAAATGTTGCCCCAGCAAGAGTATCGCCCAAAAAGGAAGTAGTTGAATGTTTTATGAAACAAACTTTCTATAATGCCAGCAGGAACTAGCTGAACGTCACACAGACATGAAGTTGTGTGGAATGTTAAGAATAAGTAGCATAAATTTGCAGAATAAGGAAGTAGCTCAATGTTGCCCAAGAACGATAGCAGTATGCTGCTATAAGATACGATCTAGCGAAACAACTTATTTACAGATACAGACATATGGATAGTTTTGTTAAAAAGGCGACGGCTGAAGTTTGGTTCACTTTGTCAGAGAGGCATGTTGCGTCATGTCGACTGTGGCTGTGGTGCACAATTGTTGATGACATCAACAACAATATGGTCATCATGACTATACAATGAAGCCACAGACAGTTGAGTTGTGTAGAAGTTGTCATTCCGAACGTTTGCAGCGACAGCTCATATAGGCAAGGGTTTAAGGAGAGAAGGACCTGAGGGTACTTTGTGAGTCACCATCTAAAAGCAGATCTGAGAAGTGGAGCTGAGGTCATGGCAAGCTTGAAAAACATCGGAGACTTAAACAGTTGACAAAGAGAAGCGTTTCTGTCTTCAATGCCACGAGACGTTTATTTGCTTGACGACAACTAAACATTGCACAGCGCTTCCTTATTTACCTCGGGGGAAAAAACAGACCTCCTGGCAACCCTGGAAAGCAAGCGTTCATCAGATTTATAGGTAATTAAACCTCTTAAATCTGCGACAATGAACTGATTCAAACCGTTTTCTCTAGTTGGTGTTGAAATCCTTTTTGGGTGAGATAGACCTGGATTTGTCGTACTCAGCCTTCAGAGGTTGCCAAGCGTCTCAAGCAGGACTTCAGCATCAGTAGAGTCTGTGATTGACAGGTCGAGCTAGAAAATTGTGCAGGCGAGTCGAGCATCGCTGGAAGTTTAAACATTCATCAATGTTTGCAGTTAATTAAATTCCAAAAAAACATCCTTCAAAAATGAAGATAAGCTGCTGGACTTTTTATGTCAAAATGTTGGGATGGTAGCACCAACTTCAGAGCTCAAAAACAAGTCCCGTTTTGCACCTACTTCCGGTTAAATGTTTTTGATTTCCTAAAGTACCGTATGCTTCAACCTTCACTCAGGGTCTCGGTCTCTGAGCTCTTGCTTGGACATCTGAGAGACACTTAAACAAGAGCGTATCGATGGAGTTTGCCACCGAAAAGAGGAAGTTGCTGATTGTAGGACAAAGAAGAAAGTAGAGGAATGTCTTTACAATCAAAAGAATAGCCAAGTGATGTCCAAACAGATGAGTGGACCAATGGGAAAAGAAGTGTCGCCAAAACAGGAAGTAGGCAGATGATGTCAGAATAGGAAGTAGCCAAGGTACGATTATGTTAATAATAAATCTATCAGTAATTGAATCGACATATAAAATTATATAAATGCTGATCGGATCTCGTCTGTGGTTGTCCTTGGAATTCCTCTAGAGATCAATGCGGTACGTTGGCTAGACTTGCCACAATGAGACGTCGCAAAAATAAGTCTCAAACTTGGTGGTTTCTTCAAATGTAATTGAATCAGGTTTGGGACAATGGAGACATTAAGAGCGGGCACTCAAAGAGGAAGTGGACTTACTGTAAGAAAAATTGCCACATGTCCCCAAAATGAGTCATAATCCAGTTTAAAATGTGTCAAAGGTCCCCAGTATTGACCAGTTTGTGTTAACGTGTCAATAATCTGGACAAACAACTTGGTAAATGACCCGAAATCGACAAGATTCACAGGCAGAAATCCTGACCCGAGCCGTTACGCCACAGACACATGACTCGTCTTCCTGTTGTCGCTCTCACGTCGCCCCGCTCGGCCATCACAACAGAGGACGGAGTGTTCCGACATGATTTGATCTAAACTCAATTTCAGAGTCCTCTAAAAGTGGCTTTAAACTTCCAAAATCAAAATCATGCATTTGGACTTCACCGCACTTTGACTCGCACGAACAAGTATGTGAGGTGATGCGGTTACGCGTCACTTCCTGTGGTTCACGTCATTCTGGTCAAAAGGAGTCATTAACCAACTTATGATCACACTTTTGCCTCTATGGCTAGAAATGCTACATGGAAAAATGAGCTCTTCATTTAGCATGTGATACAAATAGACACAAGCTTAAATGTTGTTGTTTTTTTGTAAAACTAAATATTGTAAGATTTCATTATTTTTTTAAATTACAATTGTCTAATACAATTTCAAATACTTTCAAGGTAACAGCTTAAAACTCTTAAATATATCGAAAACTTCTTGATATAAAGGAGTAACACAGCGTTTCCTCTTCACTAAGCTACATGCTAAGCTAATTATGGTACGTTCCATTCATGCATCAACTGCACATAATAGAACTGTTCCGAAGAGTTTGACTAACCGACCCTTCATCACTTTTAAACTTTTCCCGATCACTGCACTCCGTCCCAGACGGCACTAAACGTAACAGAGTTAGAGCACCGACCATAAATAAACTCCATGCTAGTCACCCGCGGCAGAGCCGTTTCACAAAAGTGACAAAAATAAACGTACACAAGAGGAACTGGGTTTGTTGGTGGTGAGACGATTGTAGCAAATCTCTGCCACAGTGTTGGAACCAGTTAGGCTGGTTTATAAAAAAAGAAGCTGGAGGGAACCAGCTAGCCAGGTGTCACAAGGATGTGCTGACCCAGACGTCCAGAGCGAGGTTAAAGGTCATAACCATAGCACGACTGAATTCTCAGTGTGTCTCAACACGTAGCTACGAAGAGCAGGAATGAGACATTCACCACCTCGACTGTTGGTCTAGAGGAGCAAAGGTTATTCTCCGAGTCCCCCCTCAGATCACCAAGAGAGAAATAACTATTTACATTAGTGTTATTATTAAATTAAAAGTTTGGATTCTCCTGATACTTAAACTGTAAACAAGCTGAATGTCTTATGTTAAAAAACACTTTTTTTTGTCCATTTGTCATTTTTTAAACAGTTACAAGACAGTTTCTTTAACTTACGTCAACAAATTAAATCAATCAAACCCTTGCAGGAGCCAAAGTCTCAAGCAGGCGGTTTGATTTATTAGCTATTTTCGTAACCCTTTGACACATTCTTATTATTGTGTGTTAGCAACACTTTAGCCACTTTTTAAACATTATAAAGTACTTGTTAGCATCTAGATTAGCATTGGTTACATTTGACAACAGGATGCTAACTACGAGTTCATTAAAAACAACACCATAGTTACTTTTTATCTACAGTTATTCAAGAATCAATTAGTAAACTAATAATTTCAGAAGCTTAATGCTATATTTGCTATTTGCTAGCACTGCTAGCTGCTGTGAATCTAAGGGTGAATTTATATAATGTAAATATTTCCCCACAGCGTTCGCAAACCTTAAAAGTACGATAGACCGGTTTAATGACGGAACTATATTTACTGACCGAATAACTCACAATTTTACTTTGTATTTTATTTGTTGTGGGCATTTATTTTCCTCTAAACTATTTTAAAGTAAATAGAAGAATTAAAAAACGTGATAAAATGCCTCTCTTTTTTTACGTTTGTACTTTACATAAATAAAAAAAAGTGTAGCTTATTTATAAAATGTTAGGGTATGCTTAAGATCCTTTCTATTGGTTTGATGGCCCCTAGCAACACTCACAGTATGTACAGTAATGTGGCCCCTGAGGACGTTTCATTGTCTGCCCCCTGATTTTTTGCTTCACTCATTTTAACTAGTTAACAGTTTTATTTTTTTAAGTTAACTTGACTAAACAAGCGTCTTGGCATGTCAAGAGTCACAGGCTGTTGTTACCGCCATCTTTGTTTCAAAAACAAAACACCTTTCAGACACTAATAATCAATACAAGAGAAATTACATATCTTTTTTTTTCCTTCTGTGCGACCAGTTAAGAAATGCTTCATGAGATACCGGGGTGGGAACCCCTGCTTAAGGACATGTTTTAAGGAATATAAATCAGGAATTTAAGACAAAATAAAGTCCTTAAAACGAATTTCAATGATATTTAGAAATAATTAAAAAGTATAGTTAAACTCCAGCTTCATGACGACCACATAGAAACCGTCATGGACCTACACGACTACCACAAGCTCGGTACACGTCGCCAGCTAACATCCGGCCTCGGTCATGACCCCCGGGTCGCTTGGATCTCCAAAAAGGAGCTTGCATCTGGCACAAAACATACCTCCAATATGGGTGTCTCTGCCGCCCCCGGCCATGACATAACTCACCTGTAACCTGCAAGCCCTGGCATGGCACCCTGGTACAGACAAGAGCACCAGTATGTGACACACCCTGACTAAACAAATGTCTTGGCCTCACCCACCTGAGATACACTAGGATCCATGGAGCTCACAAATGACAGCTTTTTTTTGGGAAAGCAGAATTGATTTGGACTTGGTTCTGTCCCAAAGTCCAGCAGGCAAACACAGTTTGAAGGGTGATAGGGGGGTGTGAGTGTATGGTGTGGGGGGGCTGGGGGGGTACCCTGATTCTGTTATCTAACCCGGGTTAATGAGTAAAAAGCTGAGCCAGCACCGAAGCATTATGGACCGACACACAGGTTATTGAGAGGTTGTCATCCCGGGTCAGTGACGGAACAAACACAATAGTCCTCATTGTCACCAGATCCACACGAGCTCGACAGGTCTTGAGTTACTCCGGATCCCTCAAGGCCAGCTGAGCAGATCTCCCCACACCTAACCCACTGTTTTTTCCACGTCAAACTCAAAAACACGAGTCCAAGTCCGGACCAGAAGATGCTCGAGGGAAACAAGGGTGTCAACTAACCTGGTTAAAGTTTAACGTCCGCTCCTCTTTCAGCCTCTCTCCATTTGAGCTCGCGACTCAACTCTCCAAACTTTCAGCGCAGGTGAAGCATTTCCGTGGAAAGAGAAAATAAAAGAAACTTCAGGAAGTGTCCGCATGTGTTCGCGACCGAGCCCAGAGTTCAAGCCCAGAGTTCGACCCAGAGAGAGAGAGAGAGACTTTCCACGCGGGGACTGTTCGACGACCCGCCGGACCGCGAAGTGCGACTGAAGTGAAGCGTGAGTGGACCTGAAGTTCCCACCTGGAGAGAGGGACGTGCTCAGGTGCGAGGCTGCGCTCGGGTGAGAGGCGCCATCTAGCGGCCAGAGGTGGGAACGTCGGGCGAATAAAAACGTCACACGAGAAAAAAGTATTTTTTTAAATCAAAATTTCGATTTTAGTAACGTGTAAATACAGGACAATAATAATATTTTCACTTTTAAATAATTATAAATCTTGTTTGAATTTTGTTGATTAAAAAAATACAACATTTATTGAATATTTAAATAAATAAATATTAAATATGGACAATTGTGGAACACTGGCTGTATTTATGCAACCATCACAAGGTACTATTGAGATTATTTAAAAATAATAATAATTAAAGCCATTAAATATCTTCATTTATTTCCCTATTCTTTTCTATCTTTTAATTGAACATTTTTGGGGGGATTATCTTAAGAAGAATATTGTGTTTTTACACCACATTTCTAAATCGAATACAACACAATAAAACAACCATACCGTTATTTTTCATTTTATTATATATCATTAATTAATGATGCCGTGGCATAACTTGCTTTATCTTTTTTTTTATATTCGACTCATTTTTCTTGTTACAAAATATATGAAATATAACAATTACACGTTTTTCTAAAGGGTGCTTCAATAAAATAAAATAAAAACCTGACACAATATGCGTTTTAATTGCATCTCAAGCTTATTTTATGTGCTTTAATGTGTTTACTTTTATTTTATGTGCTTATTTTTTATGTGATTTTATGTGTTTATTTTTATTTTAAGGTCTCCCATATTGTGGTACCGTCTTTCTTTTGGCTTGATGGCTCCTTACAACAATACTATATAATAACTCATGTTTACTAAATGTTCTATCTTATAAATAAAAAATAATAAATAATATCAAATAAAATGATTTCTTGTATATTATTTGATTGAACTTTAGAAGGTTGAACGATGCAGCAAACTAACCACTGGTCGAGTCCACTGAACAGTTTGGGATCCATGTGTGGCAGCAGAGGCAGGGATAGCATTACCAAAGTGAGTCTAGCTGTTATTAATAAACACTAATGTGCCTCTTGTTGTCTTGGACCCTCGACCTCGAGACACTTCAGGCTGAAAAGTGACTTCAAGAAACCGGACTTGTGGATCAAGTAAGACTTGAAAGTTTTCCTTCTAAACTGGATCATTGTGGTAGGATTGTGTAGTTTAGAATAGACACTAACTTTTGACCACTGCTTTATTTGAACCTCCTCACACATTTCTCTCCTAGTCTCTCCTTCCGGTGGAAAATATTTTTGACACATTGTTGACTGATTACCTAATATTTAATTTTTACTTTTAACTGAACCATCACATATTTAATTTACTTTATATTTCACACACACACAAACACATATATTCTATATATATTTATACTACTATTTATTTTCTTGGATTTTATTTCAAACTTTCAAATCAAAACTCTTATTATATGTATTATATGTTTTAGTTTTAACATATTAAAATGCTTTGTCAGTACCTTTTTCTTTCTTCATTATCTTTAATTATCTAACCTTAAATTAAAACATTCCACGACAGAAGGAACAGTCATAATAATGATCAAAATAATTCATAAGTAACATTATCTCATTTATTGACTTGTAAAATGACGTTTTGAAATATACACCAATTAATTCCCTTAAAAACTTCTTTAAAGAAAGTTTATAATCTCGTCAAACCCAGTATTTTAAAGTCATAAACAGGATTATGTTTAATTAATTAATCGTCCTATTCAAGTCTTAACGACGTAAAATGGGATTAAGTTGATTTATGTTAATCGTGTCAATCAACGTCAATCAACTTGAACCACGTGACCCCCCGCAGTCATTGACGGGGAGGAGAAGATGGAGGAGAAGATGGAGGAGAAGATGGAGGAGAAGAGCTCAGAACCACACCTGGAGGCGATGGCGAGTTTAGGGATCATCTTCGACAGGTGTATCCAGCAGGTGAGTCAGCTGGAGACCGAGCGGGACCACCTGGTCCGAGAACTCCTGGACCTACGAGAGCCGATGGTTCGAGCTGTGGAGCGACTGAGGAGGAACTTGGAGGAGACGAGGAGACACGTGACCACGTCTCAGCTGGACCTGCTCTCGGTCCACGAGCAGGTCCAGCAGGTGAAGAGGAGACTCTTCTGCGCGGCCAGAGACTGCATCCAGAGCCAGGTGACCCTGACCCAGCAGCAGTACCACGTGGCCCAGTCCAGCGTCACGAAGGTGAGAAGTTGACGATAAAGGAACTTGAACTTGAAGTTGGATGTTCTGGGTTCGATTATTAGCGACTAGTCTTTGACAGATCAGAAGACGTCAGATAAGAAAAGTTTACAGAAGTTTAACGATTTTTCAGTGATATTAAAACAATACGTTTTGATGATTTATTTTAAAAAATGATTTGTACATTAAATATATAAAAATCTTTGTTATTACACTATGTTTGTTTTATTAAATTATTGTATTTTTTACCATGGTAAAATTCAATTATTTGTTTTTTTTGTTACGTATTTCCAACATTTAAGTGCATCTAAAAATAAAATATTGGAGCATTTTTATTTATTGATTTTGCATTTTTGGCTTTATTTCAACAAATATTTAATACATTTTATAAATACATACAATAACACAGACAAACGATACAAAGATTAACATAGAACAGAATGTCAAGATACTTTCTTATATCATTTCTTAAGATATGTGTATGGTGCTGCTTGAAAACTTAACCACTTAAATTAACTTACTTAAAAGCTTTGCAAATCTTTGAATCCTAAAAACCTCTATAGAACTTTATTTCTCAAGATCTTTCCTGAAGATGATGTGTTCTTCAGAATATTCTTTTAAAGGGAACCTAATGTGAAAACCCAACTCTCCTGACTTATTCAAAAAACCTCTTAAGACATTTTTATTTGTTCAGGCTTTTCCTTGATTTTCTGGAACTCCTGTTGTGTTATCAGTTTTATCCTGACCTTTAAAGTATATACTTTATTGAATATTGTTTTGATTGTTTAAGCGCTTTGTGACCCTGGTCTGGAAAAGCGCTATACAAATAAAAATTACTTACTTACTTACATATTACAACAAATAATGATTTATTTATTTTTTAAGTAGTTTTTAAAAATCATAGTTTCCTCTTCTAGTTTGTCTTTATTTAAACATTTTTTTATTTACAAATAAATCCTTTTTCCTTATCAACATTTTCTTAATCTTGATTGGCCAAGTGGAAATATGAAGGCCCTCGTGTTCTAGAACATGCTACATGTGTGTTTTTCAGACCATTACGGGGTCACAGTAACACAATAAGTCTCATTCTGTTGGACTGCAGGAGGAGCTGAAAGCTCAAATCCAGAGTCTAACCGAAGACATGAGTCAGCTCAAGGAGGCTCACCGGAACCGGTTGATCTACATTCAGGACCGGGTCAAGACCCAGCACAGACCCAGAGCCATGAGTGAGGTGGGCCTGTGTCGGCAGGCGTCCGTCAGGCTCCAGCGGCGGCTCAGTGGCAGCCTGAAGGTCCTGGACGGCTGGTACGAACCCAGGATGACGGCCTTGCTCAAGAGAAGGCAGATGGCCGAGGAAGCCCTGAGAGCCACCAGGGAGCAGGTGACGGACCTGAGGGCCCGACTGGGGCCTCTGAGGGAGGAGCTGCAGAAGCTGGTGCTGCACCGGTCCAGTCTGGGGAAGAGAGTCCAGCTGATGGAGGAAGAGCGGGAGGACATGGCGACACGACAGAAGGTAAACTCCAGCTTGTGTTTCGACGAACTGATCACTGAAGCTGTGTTGCAGGAGACAGAGGAGACTCTCCAGGAGAACCTCTCGGACCTTACCAACGAATTCATGATTCAAAAGCGGTCCAAGAGAGCTTTAGAGGGACTTGTTGAAGGTCTTCGAGAAGAATTAGCTTTTCTCAGGTTAGCAAAAGATGCTAGAAGCTGGAACTTCTCAAATGACTTGTAATTAATTTTAATTTTCAGAGGCAAAGAGGAAACGCCTCCAACAGCACTCAGGGAGCGCAGCCCACTGCCAAGCAGCTAGTTTTACAGAGAACCTTTAAAGCTGATTCTTGAAGGGCTGTTCGTACAATGGAACGATGCTGCATTCAGTTGTCAAGCGGCAACAACACAATGTGGAACGAACACTTTGGCACCAAAGTTGTGTGATTGACTTGTTCGCTGTGATTTATAAAATGTTTTGTTTCATCGATTCTCTGATACGGATTTGATTTTAAGATGTTAAACACCATCTCAAGCAATTCAAAATAATTGTTAAAAATCAGCTTTGCCCCTCAATCTGGAGACGAATAGACTTTTGGCTTTGAAATGTAGTTTGACAACATTTTGAGGATGGATGAGCTGACCTGCTGCGTTGCAGCCTACTCCCATCAGTGTGAATGCGTAACTTGGTGTAAAACACTCACTGGGTGATAATAAAAAAAATAGCATAGTAAAGCACTACATAAGATCCAATCATCTACCTTTAAATAACTTTGTACATGGGTAGCTAAAGCTTCCTGGCTGAGATGTTTTCATGGTCACACCAAGAATACTTGATAATTACGAGGTGAAAACAGATGTCAATCATGACAAACCACATTTTTTTACTGTAAATATTTATTATGAACAACAATTTATTATGATCTTGAGTTCCAATGAAGCACAGCAAGAAAACAATCCAACAAAACACCAGTCTGAGAAAAGTAATACGAGGACAGGAGACAAAACAAACTACCGGGGGAGGTGAAAACTACAGTATGTACAATTGAAGTAAAAAGTCAGAAAACTTCAGAGAAATGATTAAAATGTGCAGAGGACTGGATACTGAACGCCAGCTGAATACTGGAATCTTGGAAAACTACGCTCTAAAAATATGGTCAATTGTTTTCAAAATACGCTGATGATGCAGCACTTTTTTTTCGGAGGTCTAGGAGGGAAAGACTGCAGCCAGAATGGAACATTAAAAAGACGAGTGTCCGTGACCAGAACTGAGGGAGTACCAGTGAACGTGGGCTGGTTCAGGCCTGGACTTCTGAGTCTGCAGCTCCTTCGGGGTCCTCGTCATTGTAGATGTTCTCAGCCTGGAGGAGAAAGACTTGAGTGTCGATACTGGAACCATCTTTAGAGCAGAAATTAAAAAAAGAGAAAAAGACTTTACCATCTGCCACACTTGCATGATGTTGTCCTCCGACACGGAGCAGATGACCCAGGGCTCGTTGGGGTTCCAGGAGAAATCGGAGATCTTGGCCGTGTGTCCGCCGTGGATGAACTGCAAACAGGAAACCGTTTTAAACAGAAGTCCAGATATAAGTCGGGCTCAAACTCCTCCATTGTGACGCACCAGCAGCTCTGGAGGACCGTCCTCGGCGTCTTCCGGCGACTGCTCTTCTCCGATCTTGCTCAGGTCCCACACGTTTAGTCTTCTGTCTGTTCCGCTGGAGGCCAGGATGGTCTCGTTATGAGGAGACCACTGAACCTGTTGGCCAGAAGAACGGCTCGTCATTAGTTTCTTGTAGCAAGACAGCCCCTCAAAATAACGTGATCTTTGAATAAAATTCAGAATACATGGTCTGGACCCTGGAAAAAATGTTTCTCACCTGGAAGATTTCGTCTTTATGGGACTCGAAGGAGTGCAGCTTGAGCTTGAGGTTCCTCAGGTCCCACAGAGCCACCGTCTACAATTGGAGAGAGAATTTTTTTGAGTGCTTGAAGTGGCAACACTAGCTCGACTGTAGAGACCCACCTTATCAGCAGAGCCGGTGGCCAGGATGAACTCGCTGTAGGGATTGAAGGACAGACAGTTGACCTCGGCTGTGTGCGCGTCCACGGCATGGCTGGGTTTGGAGGTGTTGTTGGACCGAGTGTCCCAACTATTTAAAAAAAACAAAAAAGAAGAAGTATTAAGTTGCCCATCTTAAAACATTTTAAACTCGTCAAGAATGCGACTTTACATCATGAGCTTCTGGTCATCAGCGACTGATCCGAACAGAGACTCGTGGAGAAGATGCCAGGAGACGTCCTCCACCACAGCAGTGTGTCCCGTGAAGATGGTCTTGGCGTCAACGATTTTCCCCTCCTTGGGCACCGTGCTGATGTCCCACAAGCAGATGGTCTGAAAGCACCAGTTGACATTAACACAGAGCAGAAGTACAACCATTACATCTAAAAATGTTTCACATAAAAATCTTGACCAAGTTAACAAACATGTTGAGGATATAAACCCATAGTTACTTTTTGAAAACCAAAACAAAGGGTTAAAACTCAAATGATTGTTCACCCATTTTGCCTTAAGGAGTCAGTTACACACCAAATTAATCTGTATATTTGTACAGTAGATTTTTGGGACATTGACTTATTTGTTCATTTAGAGACATTTCCAGTTTAAAACCTGTTTCTAACACATTTCACTTTGCTCTATAAGTTGGCCTGGAGCCAGTAGTTAATGGCATATCAGTGATACGTGACACAAAATCCATTAAAATCCATGACTTCAATTTGTTCGACCACCGTGTCAGAACGCCTTCATAGTTTTTTAATTCTGGTCGGCATGACATCACTAGCATCCATTATCAGAGATTGGTTTGAATCTAAACAAACTCTGAATGTCAGATATTGTTTACAGTCAAACACTCAAATTAAATTGCTACAATAACTTAAATGTCACACAAATCCTTTTAAAACGTTAACAGAACTCCTACAAAATTCTCTGAAAATATGCCAAATGACTCAAGAAGCAACCAGTTGGGATTAGTATGCATTAAAAAAAAAGGCAAGTTATACATGATTTTCAATATATAGCATATAGTCTATACTTTCAAACATTATCATTAACAGAGTAGTAAACAAATTATCTGATCTAATAGAGAAAAGTTGCATGACCCAGAGTTACTCACGTGGTCATCAGAAGCACTGAGCAAGCAGCCGCTGAGGTTTGGGTTCCAGGAGAGACCGTAACCTTCTTTCTGGTGGCCTCGTAAACGGAGATCAGGGGTGCACTCACCAGAGGGGTCTGGAATTGAACAACAATAGTTTTTTTTAAATGTCGAGAAAAGTAACCCACCAGGGCGGCGACAGTGAGCTCACCTGGCTTGGATGGATGTTTTGTGTAGTCGAAAACCAACACGTCGCTGGTGGGCGTCTTGGTGGCGATGATGCAGGGATTCTGGGGCATGTAGCGAGCTCGGTTCACCTCTCCCTCGTGGTTGATTTTGATTTCAATCTCGATTTTCCCACTGACCGATCCAAATCCTCCGAACTCTGCAAGAAGGAAGACAGTACAAGTAATTTGTCACCGGATATTTTTTTTTAACTTTTACAATGAATAGACTTGAGCTTCTTTGATTCTTCAATGACTCCAACATTAATTGACAAGATTATTTATTTAATCCATCATTTATGACTCTTATTTTGACTTACATTAGTGGATTTATGTTGATTAGTAACATTGTTGATTTATAGCATAGATTAAAACCCGTTAATTTAACATAATCTGCATTTTAGTTAAAACGGATGAAAAGGAATGAAATTTAGTTGATGGAAAATTAACGAGTATCGGTATGTGCGATAATATTTGTGTTAAAAACCGGATGTTGTTTGACAGATAAAGACCGGAAATATTTTTTTTTCGCACAGCCGAGTATGATCGGCAAAGTGATTGACTGAACCTCAGTTTGTGTCATCCTTTTTTTTTTCTTATATAAAGAAACTTTATTTTCCTCAAGTGACGTCCTGCACGGTTAAATATTTTAACAGTTTTTTTTTTTTTACAACATACAGTATGTGTCAACATAAGTCGTTGCCGTCAATAAAGTTTGGAGACTTAATGTTATACCGCACTCTCAATCATACATCATATGACCAAAACACACACCTCATTGGTGAGAAATTAACATAAATCATCTTTGTGCAAACAATTAGCGTCAAACAGCAAAACACATATGAATCAATCTTTAACTAAATTAAATATCGCATTACAAAAGTATTATATAAAGAAACATCTGCTCATTTGGATTTAAGTAGGCAAAATACCACTACTGGAATACATTATTTAGGTGCAGCGATAATGTGGATTCATTTATTTAACTCATCCACCGGCCATTATCAGCAGGTAGTTGTATAAATTAATAGACATCTGGCACTTCAAGACTGAATCCAAAACTCAAAAGAGTGGTAGCACAGGTGATAGTAACGTACAAAGATGCAATACTTGATGGAAATGAATGGAAAAGAATTATAAAATTTTTAATTACCCTCACCTCCCTTCTCACTGTCGTAGTGAGACGCGTCAAACTGGGCGTCATCGTTGGGGAGCTGCACACTCGCGATGACCAGGTGGTTCTGTTCATCCGACGTGTGAGTCCCCAACACCAGTCTGTGCACACTGTAGTCCTTCCCCTCTGGCCTGGAATAGAAAAATGGGACTTTAATGTTTTGTGTACACAAGGGGGGGCGGGTAGATGCCCTAGTGGCCAGTTTCCTCCTACCTGGTGACATCTGGCAGCCACTGGGCAGTGAGACTGGGCCACTCCAGGGCGTGGGTCATGACCAGGTCGTAGAGGAAAGGAGTGTTCTTCTTCCAGATCTTGTACTCCTCATTGATGACCCTCTCCTCAACGGCATCATCGAACGCAGCTGCAAAAAAAACAAACAACACAAAGTGTCATTTTAGATGAAGGGACGAGCGTTTGTGATGAACAAAAGTAACAATAACCCAGAAAAAAATAGTTTCATTGGACGAGAACCACGAGCCATGTGTCAACTCTTAGGAGGAAGTGGCTTATTTCATTGAGAAATGCTGGACCGCTAAACATTAATACGCACAAGTTGCGTCTAAAAAAAACTGTTTAATATTACGTTAAACACGTATTAAACGCAAACGTGAACTAAAAGAAAACTCCGGCGACTCGCTTTAGCTTCTTAAAAGCGGTTAGCCCGCAGTGGCGGAGTAAGCTAGCAGCTAGCTAGCTGACATGCAACAATGAAAAGGGCTGATATGCGACGCGCCAATACTCGCCGGTCCTACTTTACAACCCCGCAAACAACATCCGCACACCCCCAAACGTGCAGGTTCACAACCGCGGGCGTCCTCACCGTCTTTATCTGCCATTTTGTCGCAGATGCGGAGTATTTTCTGCTAAAAAGAGTGATTTTCGCGCGACAGCTCTTAAGACAGTCGTACCACTCGCAATGGCGCCAACTGCACAGAAGAGGTCGAGCCAATCAGCGTCCGGCGGAAGTGGTCACAAGTCTGCCGTCACGTGTTCAAGCTCCGCCCACTTAACATGGCGTCGCGGTTTGTTTTTCTGACATGCTGAACTTCCTACTTGAGTACAAGACTAGCAGATAAAATCTACACGTTAGGAGGATGGATGACCGGGAGCTCGACCTGACCAAAGAACAAATCGCCACAAAGGCCAAATATCCACCGATTACCAAGAAATACGAGTGTGAGTTTTAAAGTGACGTCAAAACTATCGGGAGAACTCATGGTTATTGGAATTGTTTCCTCTTAGGATTATTTATCAAACTGTTTTGAACCATCAAATACAAATGTTAAATATCTATTAACTATCAGTGTTGTTTTGTATATGTATTCATTTTACTGGCCACAAACTAAATATGGTTTAACTGTCTTGTCGTGTTATTTTATGATCATCTAAGATTTCCCTGCTTTGTGACCCTGGTCTGGAAAAGCGCTATTCAAATAAAAATTACTTACTTACTTACTTATTTAATACCATTTTGTTATTCTGTATTTTAAGTGGATCGTGGAAAATATTTATTATCGTTTTTTTAAATGTTGTGTTTTTCATTATTGCAGACTTGGACCACACTGCAGATGTCCAGTGAGTAACTATTCTTTATACAATCTAAAAATCAATAATAATTATAATAAATCATTTCAGGATTCACTCCTGGGGAAACTCCCTAGAAGAAGCCTTTGAGCAATGCGCCATGGGAATGTTTGGATACATGACGGATACAGAGACGGTGGAACCTATCGACACTCTGGAAGTAGAGTCGGAGGGTAAGACTGAAATATATGTGTTATTCATTCATACGACCTAATTTTTTTCATTAAGTTTTATTTAGTAACATGGGATTGTGTTCTTTTTAAAGGACATGACATGGAGTCGCTGCTGTTCCACTTCCTTGATGATTGGTTGTACAAATTTAGTGCAGAACTTTTCTTCATCCCAAGGGTGAGTGCTTTACAAAATCCTGACTCTACTCTGCTTTGAGTAAATGTCACAGTTACCAGTTTATGATAAATATGTTTGAGGTATTTAAAGAAAATTGATCATTTATATGCTGTTGCCCCTACAGGAGGTGAAAGTTGTTTCCTTGGACAGACTACATTTCAAGATTCGATCTATTGGGTACGATCAACCTTTTAAATATGCTTCATATTTGTTTCAACATATGCTTCTTTGATTTATTTTCTAGTGATAAAATTAATTTTCTGTTAAGGAGAATCATTTTCTTATTAACTTATTAACTTATTTACCATTTTATGTTTTTATTTCTCTTACAAGTACATCTGTTATGATATGTTTTGAGTTGGTTTAGGGAATATTTGTTTTTAATGTTGAGCTCCAATAGTAGAGTAATAAAGTATTTTGCTTGGAAAAATGTGAATTGTATTTCATTTTGACTGTGTGTTTTAAAGGTGGGGAGAAGAGTTCTCACTTGCAAAGCATCCACAAGTAAGTTCATGAATACTTATTGTGTTAATATTTTAACATGCACTACAGAATTTGCCCAAATATATGTATTATATAAATATGATACAATGAGAGATGACCTCCTTAAGTTTTGAGTTTTAAGGCAAATTAGAGAATTTTTTACCTAGATTGACAGAGTTAAGTTACAATTGTCTGTATGTAGAACCTGCCTGGCTTGTATGAGCAAAACAATCTATTAAAAAGCCAAAGTATAGCTTAAAGAATGTGATGAGTTTCTTTTAACTGTGAACATCTTGTCTTTAAAGGGCACCGAAGTGAAAGCTATCACATACTCGGCAATGCAGATCCACGATAAAGTTAAACCGGAGATATTTACAATCATTGATATCTAATGTCGGACTGTACTAGTGACATCAGGTGATGTTCTTTGTGAAGCAGTAACTATAATGTTTTTCTTTGATGTGTTTAATTTTAAATGATTGTTGTAACAATAATGAGGGATTTAATATTTTCATAAAACAAATGAAATGATCAAAAAATGTTAATGATGATATATTTTGTTCTTTTGGAATTCATTTTTAATAATTCAACTGTCTTTACTCCACTTATCATTGTCAAGAAGTGGACATTTTATTTATAAGTAAGAACAAAATAAAATCTCTGTTTTTACTTGCTTCTGTAATTTTTCATTACTTTGGTGTGCCATAAAGTTAATGGCTTTTTTAATCTGAATGTTTTTTCGTTTCCGCACATTAACTAACAATTAAATAAACTCTTTTTTTTAACATTTAACACAAAAAATGCACTCAGCCTACACTATTTAAATAAGGACAAATCCTCACAAAAAAGAAAACAAGGACGACCAGTTCATCAAGCTGTTGATACTATTGTTGCTGTTGTTCAGGACCACAGGAGGCTGATTTATTTTGATTGATTGACCGTTAGTCCTCTCAAAATTAGGGAAATGTGAGTAGTCACAGCAGTTCACAAATATAGATTATACATGCATATATTTTATATTAAGCGTAAAGTACATATAACACATAGTACATATTATAAATTGTTTTTTTCCAATAGCCAGCAATTTTTCATAAACAATAAAAAAGAATGAATATAAAATAAGAAGAACATAAAGAGAAAGAACAAGATGACACAATCTAAGTCTAAAGATAAAGACAAAGAACATGGGTAAAGATAAAGATTAATGGTATGAATACAAGGTTAAATTATAAAGTTTTCTACAGGGCAATGTGGAAAACTTGCCGATTATAATTTGACCGATTTCAATTTGCGCTGTGTCAAAAAGAAGAAAAAAAAACTTGCACTTGCACTGTGAATGGAAATTATTTAAGTTATAATTCATTTATAAATTATCACTTGTTTTGTTTATGTATTCAGTGGTTTTGTTTTAAATCCTAGTGTCACTTCAATGTCAAGTCAAGAGAAAGAAAACAGAATTTCATTACACAGCACTTTTCAAACAATGTCTTTGTGGCTTTGACAATAAAGAGAATATTTTCTATAGTCTATTAATTTGAAGTTTACTCGTCGTGACCAACTACATCACACTAGATGTAACGTCATAAAGAAACGAATGTATCAACGTGTTCTCTGTAACATAAGTTTACAGCAGCACCGATTTCAGGTTAAAGTTCTGTAACGAGGTTCATTTTTAAAAAATAGCTAAATATCAAGAAAAACGTGTAAAGAATCGACTAACGTGTAGCTTTAGTCGCCGACGTCATCGTTCCGCGTCATAGCTCCGCCCCTTCTTGCAATCAAATGCATCTGCGCCATCTCGTCTTTGTCCATTGAAGAGAAGCCGCCTCAGAGGGTCGTACTCCATCTCACAGCCAAATTTCTTTTGCCCCCCTTTAACTCCATCTTCATTGGCCCAAGCCTGAGGTTCGTGCGACATTTTCGTACACTCCTCTCCAACCAGTCGAAACGTTATGCTCAAGGCTGGTGCAACCACCCTCGCTGCTGAGACCAACGTTGCGCAGAAGAACGGCAAAATGGAAGACACCAAGTACCTCCCTGAGCTCCTCGCTGAGAAGGACAGCCTGGACTCATCCTTCACGCACGCAATGAAGCTCATTTCTGCAGGTAAACTAAAAAAGAAAACCGTTTTTATTTTTTCAAACTTAGCATCTCATGCTAACGTGCTAACCCGGCGAGAGGCCTAGCATATTTCTGACCGAGCAGAACAATGGTGCTAATGCACGTGGTTGCTGCGATCTGGGTCACTCTGTTTTTGTCGTAAACACTCGTCCAACTGTATATCGATCACCAGCGTTCTATTCGATCGTGTGGATTTAAGCTTAAAATGTATTCGGGGGTTTACGATGAATATTTGCAAGCCGCCTGGCGTCGATTGAAGCCTTTGTGGGGGGTGGGGTGACCGATCTGGGTTACCTCGATTTGAATTCCGAATTCTGCACTTCCTCGTCTAATGCATTTTAAATTAATTAATATAATGGCAAGATGATTAAGTAGGTCATAGTTTAAATGTAAATATTGGTCATTCAATTCCATTGCTAGTAATGCTAACCTTTGTTAGCTTCATTCATTGATGAGCCACTATGCGCCCCCAATATGAGCGACCAGTATTTTAAGTTGTACCTTTTCTAATGTCACAGAAATCGAGAGGATCCAGAAAGGTGAAGTTAAGAGGGAACAGGAAAAGGAGACGTACATGGACCTGTTTGCAACAAAGAGCCACAAACTCAAGGAGCGAGTTCTTATTCCTACCAAGCAGTACCCAAGAGTGAGTACCAGCACTAGCTTTCATCACGATAACCCACTGTGATATTAAACATCTGGTTTTGTTTTTTTTGTTCAGGTCAACTTTGTGGGAAAGCTTCTGGGACCTCAGGGCACCACAATTAAGAGGCTTCAAGAAGAGACCGGAGCCAAGATCTCAGTTCTTGGTAAAGGATCCATGAGGGATAAGAACAAGGTATTTATCTGTGGCACATTGACTGTCTCCTAAATCTGTGTTTATTAAAAACGTTTCTATTTTTAAAGGAGGAGGAGCTGAGGAAGGGTGGCGAGACCAAATATGCTCACCTTTCAATGGAGCTTCATGTCTTCATTGAGGTGACTGCTCCTATCCCAGAAGCATACATGCGCATGGCTCACGCCATGGATGAGGTCAAGAAGTTCCTTACCCCAGTAAGTCACTGAGATGCCATCAACTGTGTACGTTAACGTACCAGCAAACAATAATGACACTTTTCTTAAAGGAACCCGGTGAGATGGAGATGTTCATGGATCCTCACTTCCTCAATGGACAGCAGGATGGTGGAAGGGGACGTGGCGGTCAGATGGGACGCGGCCGAGGTGGACCCCCAGGACCCGGACTTAGGTTAGTTTTGTTTACTATGGTATACCTTTCTACTGTATGAATTTGCATTTAATTGTTTTTTTAACAAAGGGGTCGTGGAATGCCACGTGGAGGCCCCCGTGGACCAATGAGAGGTGGACCAAGGGGCGCCATGGGACGGGGAAACGGCCCCAGGGGTGCTATGGGCGGAAGAGGTGGAATGACGCCGCCTCCCAACCGCGGTGTATCTGGTCGTTCTAGGCCACCTACAGCTGGAGCACCTAGGATGCTTCCTGCTGCAGCCCTTTCACATCAGCAAGGTTCCGGTGCTGGTTCAGGAGCCAAAGCGGAAGGTTATGAGGAATATGTAAGTCAACCCTCTATTTGTTTGTAACTTTAGCACTGGTGGTGTTCTTTTTCTAAACACTCCACTTCATCCTCCAGCCCCCATACGACGAGTCATATGCCGAGGGTGGTTATGAAGGATATGGCAACTATTACAATGAACAGGCAGCACAAGGGTGAGTGTCTTCTGCTGTGAAGAACTTGGGGTTTGACTGTGAGCCTGTATGGCTAAGACTTCTCTAACATCTTATAGGGACACTGAATATTATGATTACGGCCACGGAGAAGCCCAGGATGCCTCTTATGAACAATACGGTAAGCTGTTTATTTTTTGGACCGTGAAATAAACAGCTTTACTTGGCCGGTCCAAACTGTTGAATTGAATGTGTCGAATGTCTTAAGATGTTTGGGCTTCACTCTGTTGGCCGCCATGCTAATCTGCTTCTCTTATTTAGGTCAAGAAGACTGGGGGGACAACTCCTGGTCTAACGCTGGAGCAGGAGGCAAAGCTCCCTCGGCCCGACAAGGGAAAGGAGCCTACAGAGAGCATCCATACGGCGGTGGCAGATTCTGAGCGGCTACTGGTAGAGTTGCTGCGGCAACTGTCCACGATTGTAACTCACTTAACTTTTTAAAAGTAATTTCCCATCTTGTTTTTCCCTTTTTATATGGTATTATTATTTTTTAAGACTGGTAGATGTTTTTGTTGGCCATCAGAGTGCCAGGAAATTTGTTTAATTGTGAGCATTTTAAGTTTTTCAGTTGTGTATTTGGCAATTATGGTCCTACTAACAAAACACTCAATATTACACTTGATAGGCTTATTGTGATTGTGGCGATAAACTCTTCATCTGTATTTCAAAAGTCCCTCACGACTGGAGGCCAAAATTCATAATATATTGATGTAACTTCACTCGTAAAACCCCAAAATGCGTTTGTATTTTAAAACAAACTTTAATGTCTGTGATTTAAAAAAAACACGTTTGTCGATCGAGACACAAAAACAATTAAAATCTTGACTCTGCCAACAATGCTATTTGTATAGTTTATGTTTGCAACTGCAAAATTCTTGCAAATTTTTTTTTTGACCAACAATCTTTGTACAGTAAAATTAAATCATTTTGTTAAAGGACGGCTACAGTCTACATCAAACCTTTGTATATAATTATAGGACAACTGTGTGTGCTTTAAGCTGTGCCGTCTCAAATGCTTGTGTAACCTTTTGCTAACTAGGATACTAAATACATCCAAAATGTTTTTCTTTCTGCAGTGCGTTGTTTTCAATAAAGTTTCTAGTTCCTCCCAAATCAGACTAAACCTGGTATCTTTGTCGTACCAAAGGAATGGCTCCAGTTTGTGATTCAAGACCATTATTTGTATGTATAAAGGAAAAACTTAAGTGTTTTGCTAATAAGCTCATTCCCTTCGTTTGTTTAAAAACATTTCTAAACTTGTTGTCATTCACACAAAAATAAAGCTCACCATTCCACAAGGTAATGTGCTGCCAAATGTCTGCCTTGATATTAGTGCTTAACCTTGTTTTGTCATCAACCTTTAGTTTATCTCTTCAAGCTCATGAGAGCCAATGTATCTTCAGAGAAGCGAATTTCAAATCGAGCTTGCAGGGTTCTTACTTGACTTTTGATGCAAAGTCATGCTGGCTGGTTTTAAAAAAAGAAAAAAATCGCAGTGGAGGATTCTAAATGCCTAAAGATCGCCACAAGAAGGTAAAACGTACCCAACACTCATTTCTTAGTTCATTGTTTCATGTGCCAAACTAAGTAATGCAATTTATCCAAACAAATGTCCATTTTAAAACCGCTGTTAATAGTAATTAAAGCAAAATTATGCTGCCATACAAAACCACCAAATGTATTTGCAACTCTTGCTCATATTAGATTCTATTATCTCACTTAATCCCATATCAATAACTTTTGATGTTTGTAGAAAGTAGATAACCGAAAACTAGACTTAAAAAAAACAACATCTCATTGGTGGTCAAAACCTCAGCTTGAGTTGCATGATATACTTGAGTAGAATAACTTTTTCATGACAATTGTTGCATGTGTGGTTGTTGACGTGTTCGCTGATGTGGCAAACATGTAATTGAATGATCTCTTTGTAGGTTATCTGAAATTGTGCTGGTGCTTTATAGACAATCAGGTCTTCCAGATACTTTGAAAGGTCAGTATTGTCAGACATGTTTCTCATGTTGCTTGCTCTGTGGCTTTCATGAGTGTTTGCTTATAGTTACTGCTAATATACTTTTGTGCTTTTCGCTCTTGTGAACGTCAGACAGTTAGGGCAATAGTTTGGTTAAGCTCCTCAGTCCAGTGTCTGTCTTCACTTTGTCTTTCATTTGGCCTTGGAAATGACTCCAAGGGAACAAGAACAAAATGTGACAACTGACAAGCAGATCAGCTTCATGAGTTGTTTCCGACTAAATTAGCTGCAAAAGTTCAATTGCTTTTTAGACTATGACCTTCCTTTATATCCTACTGTGCAAGTAGCTACAATAGCTTTGCAGTTGAGTTGATAAAATATCACTACAATATATTGCTAATATAGCATTTTCTTCCATTTTTTAAAAAGTTTTTTCTTATTCGTTTGAAATTACTAGAAAGAAAATATCCAGAGTAAGTCATGTCTAGTAAGTATAATTTCTCCTGATTTGTGAATACTGCCAGAAGCACAATGAAACGGCTGAGGGTTGGATATTATCTTGGGTTCTGAATTTTTCACAATACTGACATGTTTTTTTTCCTTTCTTTTTTACAGGCTTCTGGAAACACTTGGGGTGCCTTCTCAGTATGTGAAGGCGTTTTATAAAATGATTGTGGTTTTAAGATCCTTTTTTTTTTTTTTACCAAAAGAACCCTATTTTTTTAAAATAAAATGGTGAAAAGAATCTCGTTGTGTCCTTTGCATCAACAGTCTCCCATCCGTTAGTTTTGTATCAAAGCCACTTTTGCTATGTGTAACAAAGCAGAAGGTCTGAGTTACAGCTTTGAATTTAAAATATGGGATGTCTTTGGTTGAGCCAAGACAACAGGGTTCATTCTGTCCAACTATAGGGGCTTTGGATGATCTACCAACCTCAACAAAGAGATGGAATTTCATCCTGTAACTGGATGAGTGTCTACCTGGATGAACATAGGAGTGACTGGAGACACGGATGGATGATTCTACACCTGATCCAAGACTGCAATGTGCTGATAGAAACCACATGTCTTCCAACTTGTGTTGAGTTGCAAGAAAAATAAAATGGAATGAGACATTGCTGTTCATACACCATACATTTAAAACATTGATCTGAATAACATTTTAAGAATAGTCCGATTTTAAGAAGCGGGATCGCAATGATAATTGTTTGCGTTGCATTCAGGTTTGTGCCGTTATGCTACATTTCCTTAGGCTCCACAATATATGTTGACTCTTTAAAAGGTTACAAGCTCAAAGCCTTCAAATGATAGAGAACATCCCAATACAATATAAAGGCACTTTTAAAGTATGCCTAAGAAATACTTGAGGGACAAATAAAAGTTTGAAATTCAACAGGTAATGAATAACAAATAAGCACATCAAAATGTACTTTATTTATAGTTTTAGTTTTACTCTAACTCCCGAAGAGCCCCTGTACTAGATGTTTTTTTGTGTTATCTCAAAGTCAAGTTTGCAGATGAATAGATTGTTTAGGTTCATATGTTTCATCCAATAGTTTTGGGAAAACAAGGCAAATGGAATTTCATCATAAACGAAAGTCCGATTTTAGCAATTTTAGAGTTTTGTTCAAGTCTGGAAGGTTTCAGATTGAATCTAATAAGACTCAAAGATATTGTTGAAGATTATATCTTATTGTAGGACTCCTGCCTAGACATCCGCGGCCCCTTTAAACGTCTCTCCTCCCACAGGTCGCTCCGTGATCCGCGCCCCGTATCTGCCTGTCTATCATCCACAAGCTAGTTTCTACATCAACAATGAATGTATTCCGTACCCAAAATTCGGGACTTGACGGCGTCTCTTCGTGTATCCTCAAGATCTACTGCTGCTAAAGGAATGCAGCAGGACAGTGTCTGACCACAGAGAGACCTCCGACTCCGGTGAGACCACTTTAGTGAGCCAGGAAGCCTTTGACTGGCAGCTAGCATGCTAACCGTTAGCCTAGGCCTCGATCTTTGTATCTTATCGAGCGTGGTCTTGGCGCACAGTTCGCCCCCATCGTGGGGACCCCACGCTGCCGGGCTCTGCCGCCACCGGGGCCCCTCGCTGGAAAGCGTTAACAGGGAAAATGTCCCCGGGAATAATCTTTTCGGATGGAAATAGTTACGCTGTTATGTTGAGGCAGCTTCCGCAAAACACCGCACTATTTTTAGAAGATGCTCTGCAGCCTGTGTCAACACAGATGTGGGGAAAAAACAAAGAAAAACTCAAATTAAATCAACAGGCATTTAATAAACATTCAACGCTTGTATTTAACATTTAAATAAATGTATGAAACCAATTTATAAATGAATGAAGATCGTTGTTTACAGCGATATTGGCATTTTCTTTTTGCCCAATAAAAATAAATAAATAATCGCATCAGTTCTTTTCAGTGTTTTATTCTGGCATATGTTTTTGATGTAACATCTGAGTAAATAACTGTCCACGATGTGTACTTTTGTTTTCACTTTACCAGTTGCTCCTAATGACGTCACAAATGCAGAGCTACAAATAAGAAACTGTAGTTTATAATCTAGTGACTATCATCTGCGAGAGGAATGTTTTAAAGTTTGTCTGTTCTTTAAAAAAAAATGGGTTAAATCCTTTGTCACATTTCAACAAGGATTTTTTTTATTCCCCTCAACGCTACAGTTTGTTTCGCACATGTTTAAAATGAAATCTGTGTCTCAAATCGCATACTAGTGTACTCAAAGTTAGTGTTTTTAGTGCGTAAGTGCGGAAGTTATGAAATATATAAATGCATATATATGTATATGCTTACAGGTGTATTTTCAGCTGCAGTAGAAGGATGACACGTCTTCGGTGCTGATACCAGCTTAAATATCGTGAATATTTAGATTCTCATATTTTTTCTTTATTTCTTTTTACAAACTTGCAAAACGTGCTGCCAGCAGGTGTCGACGATAGCGTTCAAACAGCTGGTTGCAACATCGTTAAATAGTAGTAGAAGAAGAAGCTGTCGCCTCAATTCCTGTTTGTGTGTAGCAGCAGTGTTTGATTTGAGACATACTATCTGTGGAGAATTTGCGTACTAGTTAGTATGTACACTATCTTGATGTATACTAAGAGAAGTATGCGATTTGAGACACAGCACTGGTGTCATGATTATCTGCTAACTAACTGACAAGTTACTGACCCCCATCTTGTCTTCTTTCTACCTTCAGGTGCAAAAGACAGGAGTTAAAAATCAAAAATTCGAGGTGGGGGCGGCCGCGATAGCGGCGGCTTTTTTTGCCATGGCTGGTGGAAGGAGAGGGGCGAACCGCACCACGTATTGCAGACCACCTCTGAGCAGTGAACCCGGCTCGGTCTCCAATGGCAACCACTCCACCAGCTCCCCCGTCACGGGGGTGCGATCTCGGACAAGGTTGGTGTCGGCAGACGTCGTGCATTTGCCAACGGTCCTAGAGCAGAGGGGGGGGGTTTGGTTTAGAACACGTGCGGGTGTGGGCGCGTGAAAAGGTCTCGCCATCATTGGGGGTTCTGGTGTTGTAAAGTAAAAATCTGAGATAAATGCAATAAAGTTTGGCCCGATTGGACATTTTATGTGGCTGAGAAACATTTTAAATGCCTATTAAATAAAACTATCTCACCCACTGCTGATATCAAGACCTGTGAAACCTTTCAAAGGGAAACATTTGGGATTATGAAAGAAACAATTCATCTGGAAAATCCAGATTTGGGAGTTTATTTTTCAAATATTAACAAAGTAATTCTTGTAGTTAAAGAGTGTGACCTGTGTCACTGACATTCTATTGAACTCTTATTCCTTGTTAAAGACTTCCAGACATTGAATTATTTATTCTTTGATTGGGTTGAGTGACCCTATAATGAAGTACAATAACAAATGTTTAAATGTTGTTATTGATTCGAGGGATGCTAATACTGAGCTACTGCTTGTTTGGACCTCAGAAACGGTACGGGAGCGTGCATGTCCAGTCCCCCTCTGGCCGCTCAAACTGTGGTCCCCTTGAAGCACTGCAAGATCCCAGAGTTGTCTGTGGACTGTAACCTGCTGTTCGAGCTCCATCTTTTCATCTGCCACCTCATCGCCCTCTTCGTCCACTACGTCAACATCTACAAGACGGTATGGTGGTACCCGCCGTCCCACCCTCCCTCCCACACGTCACTGGTGAGTCAAAAATTGACGCGTCTAAAGTACCGTTGAAGTTATAATCTTACTTTGCCTTCACAGAACTTCCACCTGATTGATTACAACATGCTGGTGTTCACAGTCATCATCCTGGCCAGGAGGCTTATAGGAGCCATTGTTAAAGAGGTGAGAGTCTCAATTATTGTAGCTTGGAATTCATGTGACAAATGGTTGTTAGTTACCAAAGACAAGTCAACTTCCTATGGTCTCTCAAGTTTTACAAATGTAGGTCAATTGCCAGGAACAGATCTAATGTGAGTGGAAAGTCAAAGCCCCCCGCTACCCTATTTTAATCCAACAGTTGCAGGTGTCGTTGCACCATCTGGAAAATCTGTCACGATTGGCTTTTGTTTTTATAGCACACTGATCGGACAAACGTTGTGCGTTGCAATCAAAAACACAACTTTATTTAGATAGCAAAGAATGTCTCTTCTGGTTATTACGCCTTATTGAGGTCTGTGGATCAGAATGTACTGATGGTTCCTGAACATGCTTCAGGACCAGAGGAGAGAAATCCTTCCAGGCTGTTGCTCCTAAGCTTTGGAACGATCTTCCTCTCTCTCTGTGTTTGATGATCTACTGACTCCTTCAAGAAACATCTTAAGACGTATTTGCGCAGGATTTTCCTTGATTTTCTGGGACTCCTGTGTTTGTCTTATGTTGTCTTGATCTTTTAAAATGTATATATTTTTGTTTTTGATTGTTAAAGCGCTTTGTGACCCTGGTCTAGAAAGGCGCTTTACAAATATTGATCATCAAGTCTTTGTACATTTACTCTAACCATCAACAATCATTTGACAATGACAATGACATTGTCCTATACTAGGAGCTTCCATGGAGAACTATTTTGCGGGAACAAACTCTTTTCTTCTGATGCTGGTAACAAAATCATAACTGTTTTCCTCAAAACTGACATGCTGCCCAATCTTTCCCTACATTACCATAATATTGATTCAAACCACCAGATGGTATAGACTTGATGTTTCATTTTCCTCATCATATTTTATTAATTTGATGATTCATGACTAAGTGAATTACATGATCAGCTATATAAATAAAGTTAAACGTGTGCAAATTGATTTTAACTTGAGAGCTCTACTTTGACTGTACATGTCTCAGTTTCAACGCATAATGCTGTAACGTATATAAAAGTATGGTTCTAATGATAAAATGCTCTTGTCCTTCAGGCATCACAGAGTGGAAAACTTTCCTTCCCTCATTCCATCCTGTTGGTGATGGTTCGTTTCGCTGTGTTGACTCTGACGGGCTGGAGTCTCTGCCGCTGCCTCATTTACCTCTTCAGAACCTACTCGGTTCTCAGCCTGCTCTTCCTTTGCTATCCGTGAGTAACGATGCTCGTTGCTATGATCGTGTTTTAATTCTCAAAGACTTTAAGAGGCAGTGTGTGTTCAGGAATATCAGGATATCCATTATCTAAAATTCCCATCAACATCCCCACAGGTTTGGGATGTATATCCCGTTCTTTCGGTTAAGCTGTGATTTCCGGCGAGCGTGTCCGCTCTCTCCCATCACCAGCATCGGGTCTAAGGACCTGGGCAGCATGGGCGGCATGGGAGGCATGGGCAGCATGGGCCGCGGGCGAGACTACCTGACGGTGCTGAAGGAGACGTGGAAGCAGCACACCAGTCAACTGTATGGCGTCCAGGCCATGCCCACACACGCCTGCTGCCTGTCCCCCGACCTCATCCGAAAAGAGGTGGAGTACCTGAAGATGGACTTCAACTGGAGGATGAAGGAGGTGCTGGTCAGCTCCATGCTCAGTGCCTACTATATCGCCTTTGTGCCCGTCTGGTTTGTAAAGGTACTTTTTTAATGCATCATATTGAAGTTTATGAAAGTGAAGTCCTCAATCATGCTTGCCTCGGGGTAGCTGTGGTAGATTATGGTGGAATCATCAGTGGCCAGTCGTTCACTAATTCAAATCCAGATTTAAATTTTTATTGGAAATCCCATTCTTTTTGCTAGGATCAGCATTATTAAATTGACCAAATCCATATTACCAGTGCTCGAAATGACAGAACATAACGCACAATAAAGACAGTTTAGAAATAGTTTTTGACAGGTTTATCTGATTGTTTTATAAAAATGTATATACAGTGAGGAATGAAAGAAGTATTATACAGTGTATATATAGGGCTGAATTAATAATTGCATTCACGATATAATCGCAAGTTTGTATTTTAGTTTCCCAATGCGATTTTATTTGATTTTATGTTCATTTGATTTTTGGATCGTCATGTAGTCACGTGACTTGAAACAACACATGTAGTAAGTAAGTAAGTAATATTTATTTATATAGCGCTTTTCGAGACCAGGGTCACAAAGCGCTTAAACAATCAAAACAATACTCAAAAAAGTATATACTTTAAAGGTCAAGATAATACTAGTGAGTTGATAACACACTAACAACTCATCTAATATGATGAAGGCAGCTCAGATGCATGAAAGAACCAGACTTTCAACACGTTTACATCCTGACATTATTTCGTAAATTTGTATCGGGACATAAGTAAGTAATTAATAGTTATTTGTAAAGCGCCTTTCTAGACCAGGGTCACAAGGCGCTTTAACAATCAAAAACGATACAAAGTTAAAATATATACTTTAAAAGACCAAGATACATACAAACACAGGAGTCGCAGAAATTCAGGGAAAAGCCTGCACAAAAAAATTATGCTGCATTGATTTATTATTGACTACTAAATATAAATATTTACACCACAGTTTTGAAAGTATCTGCAGTGAATATATTATATTATTTATATACTCTGTTTACAAGTGTAATTCAAGTAACTAAATAAAACTCAGTTTATTTTGCCTTTATCTTAAAAGTATCTTTATAACTATATTAACAATCACAAAGAAATACATTTTACCGTAAATTGAATTATTTATTGTGTTAGAAAATAAATATACATGAAAAGAGGACCTTTAAAAAATAATCGCATAATTATTCGCAATGTCAATATTTAAGAAAATAATCATTCAGCCCTAATATTTATCATATTTGTTTGTTATTCAATTATGGGGGATTATGTTCACGGTGATAAAATAATTTTTATTTCGTTGTTCTATAGTGGATGGTTTAATTGGTACTTTGTCTACTTCATGACTGTAACAGTAGAAAACAAAATCAAAAGTATTAAAAACATCTAGTACAAATTGATTATTTGACCTAGTTTAGAGTTTTTTTTTAATTTCCTCCCGAAAATCCACCTTGAAATTAAAACCCCTTAATATAATCCTGTGGTTTCTTTTCGAAGATCCTACTCAATGTTTCTGTCTCCACTCCACACAGAGCACACAGTATGTGGACAAACGTTGGTCCTGTGAGCTCTTCATCCTGGTGTCGGTGAGCACGTCCATCATCCTCATGAGACACTTGCTGCCGCCGCGGTACTGCGACCTGCTCCACAAGGCTGCCGCTCACCTGGGCTGCTGGCAGAAGGTGGATCCGTCTCTCTGCTCCAACGTGCTCCAGCACACGTATGTACCTCACTGCTCCATCTCATGTGGTCTGCTTCCAGAATATTAAAGTTTTTTCCCCTCCTCCCAGATGGACAGAAGAGTACATGTGGCCGCAGGGAGTACTGGTCAAACACAACAAGAACGTTTATAAAGCAATGGGTCACTACAACGTGGCCATACCGTCGGATGTGTCCCACTATCGCTTTTATGTAAGTGCGACTACTTTTTAATATCTCCTTCCATTTATAACGTGTCTTTTTTTCTCTCTCTTTCTGCAGTTTTTCTTTAACAAGCCTTTACGAATATTAAACATCCTCATCATTTTAGAGGGCGCCATGATATTTTACCAGCTCTACTCGCTGATTTGTTCAGAAAAGTGGCACCAGACGATATCGCTGGCGCTGATCCTCTTCAGCAACTACTACTCGTTCTTCAAGCTGCTCAGAGACAGAATCGTGCTGGGGAAGGCGTACTCGTACAACAGTTCGGCAGACCAGAAAGTCAGCTAGATCGGCTCAGAACCTGGCCTTTGTGGAATGAGAGAAGCATGCTCAAGCTCTGTATTTTTTTTTTACAAAAACCACAAGTCATGTTTTTTTTTTGTTCTGATCTGCCATATTGAAATAAATATTTTTGTATTGCTTAATATGTCTCATTTGTCTTGAATGGCTCATTTTATGGACTATTTTGATCCATTTTTTTTCACCAAATAAAAAAAATGACAATAGAAATAATTAAATCCTTAAATATCTATAATTTGATTTGGATGAACTCACAAGATAATGCAAATATGAAAGCATCCTTGAAGTTTGACTCATAAGAATCCATATAAGCCTAGAAAAAAACTGCAAAATGGAAAAATAATTCAGCAAAACATGTTTAGAAATTGTTTTCCAAAAATAATGGGAAAGATGGGGGAAAAACACTTAAATGAAGATGCAAGTGTGAAAATGGTAACCACATAGTAAATATACATATTATGAATAGGAAACCTTTTTGTGCTATTGTATGATGAATAAGTTAAACGAAAACAATATATGTCTGTAGTAAATAAATGTAAAACGACATTTTTTTTTTTACTTTATGTAATTCGAATGCATAAAGAACAAAAACTATGGGCTCGTCCGGGATTTGAACCCGGGACCTCTCGCACCCAAAGCGAGAATCATACCCCTAGACCAACGAGCCACATGCACAGTACAATTCTGACTAGCTTCATAAATCTAAAGGTAGAAATGTATCGTGTATTTTATTTAGCGGAAATTTAACAAAATGTTACTTCTTAAGAGCTAACACGTATATTTCAACAATCAATGATTGCACTGATAGCGAAATTAAGAATATCCTTCCAGACAATACTCAGGGCGAAGTCAACCCGCGTATGCACTGTCGCTTTAAGGATAACACTGCGCATCTCCGCCGCGCTTTATTCCTCTGTTGTCATCAAAAAGGAGGATATTTCACGTAAAATACATCTTTATTTCAATCCCTATCCTTCAATCTGCTGGTAATACACCCTCCTAAACATCCAGTGTAGGAAGATGTTCAGGTTCCAGCCATTTAAACGTAGCTGAGACGGTAAGTATCAATTGTTTCTCCATGTTTTTGTCTTATTTATTGCAGGCGATCTGCAAACGGGTTTCATTGTATGTATCGTTAAAGTTACATCGACAGTAAAAAGACAAATAACAAGTGTAATGTCCCTTCGTGGTCAAAGAGGCCATCTTTGGATGAAGCCGTCGCAGGATCGACAGTAATGGGATCATGTCCATCACTTTAAAGCTGCTCTTCTAACAGCAACCACAATAAAACACCACCTTGTTCGCTTTAAAACTTAAGATACGTTTTATATCCATTATTCAACAACTGGCTGATGGTTCCAGCTCCAGTTTCTTTGCTGCGGCGTAAACAGATCGATTATTTTTTATCTGTATCGATCATTTATTTTCTAAAAGTATAACACAACATCTGACACAAACATTCTACGAAACCCCTTGCGTTTTCTTTGCACCTTTTGTAGGTCAAAATAAATACTATTTTAAGCATAAATCTTGTTATCTACACACACACACACACACACATAAAACAATATTGACCATTAACTTGTTTTAAAAATGAAATTGCATTGCATTTTCCTGTATTAATGTCGACCCATTTTTCTTACATTACTATTTTATTTTGTATTTATTATTGTATGAACTTATATAACTTTGTTGAGTACTTTATTTAGGACTTTTTTCTTTTCTTTTTGAGATTATATTTCGAAAAATAAGTTTATTTTTATATCTGATTTCTTTTTTTTCAATTCCAATTTATTTCTTTGCTTTCAAATAATTGTTATGTTTTATTATAGGTATTTGACGGTTTACATCTCAATAAAGAGTGTGTAAAATAAATCTGACTTCTAATTTACAAATAACTATTTTCACTGCCTTTGCCTGTTTTTGTGTTGCAATTAAACCTGCCGCCGCTAGATGGCAACATTCATTATGTATAATCGCAATCTCGCGGGATTGACAAGTTTTGACTGAGAACGAGAGGATACACTAGACTCCAGCAGCTTTCAAAGCCGATATTTGGACATAATTTGGTTTCAAAACAAACGAGAGCAGTTACGACTTCATCAAGAGTCATGTGGTCTGTAAATTCTGCAACAGCAAAGTCAGGTACTTGAACAATAAAACGTATATGTCCTTGTTCATACAGTATTGCGACATATCGTATTGTTGTCCCTGTATCATGATATGTAACTTATCACCACATTCTTGTCAATACACATGCGTAAGAATGAGAAACCAACGCTTCTAAAACTGGTGATGATCATCCTCAGGGTCCTGCTCATTCAACCCTGGCCGCGGACCTTCACTTGTGTGTGACCAGAACTGCATGATGGAGGACAAACGCAAGAAGCGTAGCCCCAAGGTCTCCCTCCCTCAGCCACCGCCTCCGCCCATCAACCCCCGCAAGCTCCCTGCCATCCCCGCCAGTAAGAGCGCCACCTTCTCGCTCGGTCTACCGCAGCCCCCCTCGCCTAAAAACAGGGGGAAGTACAAGCGATCCATCGGCGCTCCGGGACATCCCAAGGAAGTGTTCGCTGCTGTCGTCGTCGCTCCACCAAAGATCACCAGGTGTGTGAGGGGATGTTGAGTAAAGTAATGTCAACTAAGACACTGTACGTCTCACAGGCCACACAAGGAGAAGCCAAAGGCGCCTCAGCCGGCAGGACCCAGTAAGGTGGTCCAGTCATCCCCCCTGCAGCACTCCTTCCTCACAGACGTGTCCGATGTGAGAGAGATGGAGGGAGGGCTCCTGAACCTCCTCAACGACTTCCACTCGGGGAAACTACAAGCTTTCGGTGAGACAAGATTCAAGTGTTCAAATGTCCCTGCAGGATTTACGTCTGTCTCTGTTGGTCCAGGGAAGGTTTGCTCCTTCGAGCAGCTGGAGCATGTGAGGGAGATGCAGGAGAAGCTGGCGCGACTTCACTTCAGCCTGGACAGTCACGTTGAGGAGCTTTCTGAGGACCAGAGGAAGTGTGCGTCGGACCACAACCTGGAGCACCTGCTTTGCAACGTGAGCCTCCTTGTACTTACTCAATGGAGAGATTCTGAACGCTCATGACGCTGTGGGTTTTCACATCCATCTTTATTTTAAGGGGTGCAAGAAAATACAGATGGACATTTTTCTTTACAGTATTTTTTTTTATATATAATTTTTTTTATAATATATATTATAGCTGTCCAATCATTGTTCATTTTTATTGTATTTCTTTCATGATTTATATTTTACGGAGCCAATAAGAGAAGAGACAAAATATTTTTTTTGTGGAGTTAAAAAAACGTGCGATAAAGAATAAATAAATAAGGGATGCCGCAATATTTCAATAAAGCGTGTAATAATAAATTGTGTAAAATTAAATAATTCGATTTTTTTTAATTACATCCAACAAATAATCACAGAAATATCCTGCCACTAGATGGCAGCACTTATTACGTTCTCCGCAGCAAAAGGAACCATGAAATCCTGTGAGATCCCATTGGTCACTGAGGATGAGAGGATACAGTAGACTCCTGAAGATGATATTTGGACATATTTTGGTTTCAAAGCAAATGTGGTCTGTAAATTCTGCAACAGCAGAGTCAAGTCTTCGGGTAAAACTACAAAATATATCCTTTTTACAACAGTATATATCATATCATTGGCCTCGTTTCTTGTTATGTATCGTATCGTTAGGTTCTTGCCAAAAATACACTCCTATTGTTTAGTGGTGTAAGAGTGTTAATTATTTAGATAGAATTAAATGGAGCTTTTAGAACTCTCATTATTCACGAGGGGCTAGAAATAGTCGTGTGATTGACGCAGAATCGGATATTTTTTCTTCTGCCAAGAGAGTTGGATTCACACATCCATCACTGCAATTAGCGCATTGTCCCTGTGACTTCTATTTTTAACTCAAATGTGTTTCTGTTTCCTCCCACAGCTGGAGGAGCTCAGCACATCCATGTATCCTTTTCAAACACATCCACTCGATTCAAAACCATCAACCCACCCCCCATCAACCCTGATTGTTACCTGACTTGAGCCTTAACCCCCGCGTGTGTCCAGACAAAAGCTCCACTTGGCCGAAAATCAGGATCTGCCCAAGACGTCCGGTCCCTGATGAGGCAGCGAGACTTGAAGATGTGCAAACTCATCTCCTTACCATGGTTTCCATGGCGATGATCCTGCTGCCTTAGAGACGAACGAGAATAGAGACACAAATGTCAGCACAGGTTAACGCAGCTCAGTCCTACTTCTGAGTACAAGGTTACTCTAAGATTAAAATACACACAGAAGGTGAAGTAGAGCTAATGGACTTGTTTTACCATCTTACAAATGTAGTTATTTATTCTTTTTTTTTAGTTGTGGCTTTATGTGATACCAAAGCCTGTGAACAATATTGCTTTTCGCAACACTTAAGGGGTTAAAACAGCAACTTTATCTAGATGCTAAATATGCAAATTGATCTGTAATATCGTAAAACATTCGAGGCCAGCATTGAATCAAAGCACAGTTCATGTTTTTGTTCGGGAGAATGAAGTAACACTTAGATGAAGCTCACCGAACCATCTGACCTAAATCTGTTCCCATGATTTTGCAAAGTGGCAGCTATGATCCTAGTTTACAAAGTGAAAACTGCTTTTATATTTTAAAAAAATGGCTCTTCAGACCAAACATTTGTATTCCATCTCAAAGCCTTCATTCAGAAAAGGAATGCCGTTTTTTTGGTAAACGCTTCACACTGTTTTGCTACCTCTTTTTTATTTAATTTTTTTTATTTATGTGCTTCTGTTTAACATTTAAATGCATGTTGTTAGAATCCATTATAACAAAAACATTTCAGTTTGACTGTCATGGAAACCTTTGTAAATCTTGTCACATGTAAAATTGCATCAATAAAGGCAGATTTGATTAAATATTTTGATAAAGTATCCATAAAAAGAAAGAAAACAACATGTGTTGTGACTGTATAGATTCTATATGTTGCATGAAATACAAATATATTTCTTGATATACAAACGTAGCTTTAGCCGTTAGCTTAAGCGCTTTCTACAGCTAACAGCTATATTTCTTTAAAGAACTATCAACAAGCACAATTGCAGACGACTACTAAATAACAAATATATATCCCGTATTATTTGATTTACACTGTAAATAAACGGCTTTTTTTTTAACAAAAATTGAGAAAGAAAAACGTAATTTGATCCGGTAAGCTAGCTGTTAAACTAAACTACTAACCTTAGGTCGCTAGTAGCCACCATTCATTGTATAGATAGATAGAACTTTATTGATCCCTGTGGAGGAAATTGTTTGAATTAAATTAATTTAAACTATGACGTCAAACTATAATTTCTATTCATTCTTTTTTTTTGGAAACTTACATTTAAAATCAGTGTAATTAGGTTGTGACGTCTTCCTGACGCGCCGGTGACTCATCCTGTGCGTCGCGTAAACGCATATTAATTGATTTCCCTTTAAACATGGTTTTAATTTGATATATTTTTTGATAAGGAGTATGAATAAAGGAATGAAGGAACATACAATTATTGTCAGGATTTAAAAATAATAATTAAAAGCGATATGTATACAATTTCTTTGAACGTTTTAATTTTGCCTTTAATATTAATCCAAATAAGATCATTTTAATAAAAGTGTTTTTTGTATTTACTTGGAATCCTGTGTTGATGTCAATTATTATTTGAAACATAGTTTTGAAGAATACACACGAGTAGAGAAATAAACAGTTTATTTTTTTCATATATTTATATCAATATATCTTTTAGGAGATTAGACCTATATAATTTAACAATCAAGAGTTAAAAGGCTACGTAAAGACTGGCACCATAAATGAGACACGATGACAATCCAGACATACACACATGATTAAAACATCCTTCTGGTTTTTTTTCACCATGCAAGAAAAAAATAATCTATAGATTAATGACAAACTGTTTCATCACATTGCAAACATTTACATATGAAGCAAATACTGTGCAAATACACACTGCAGCCGTACAATCATTTGTTGATCTCTAGTCACAATTCTTCAACTGCATAAAACATTTGAAAAATATCACGTTACATTTGATAAAACCACGAAATATACACTTTTTGTTAGCTCTATGTCTCTTAGTTTTGTGCATTTCACATTACATTCTGCAAAAGTGTCTGATTTGTCTACAGTACATGTTTGGGTCATGATGATGTCAAAGTGCAAAGAGAGCAGGCGTGTGTGTCCTGATGTGTGTACCAGAGGAAATATATCGCTGAGATAAGATTAAAAAGCTCCTAATCTTTTAAGGACCGGATGATTTGAAAAGTGCAGGCACGATAAGAAATGTCGAACATCTCCGTCTTCAAGTAATAAGTCGGCGTCCGCCCCATCGCGGGGGGTGGGGGGGGGGGGGGGGGGTTCAGGAGAAGCTCCTAAGGAGGTCGTTTAAGCTCTTGTGGACGTTCAAGGGCTGGGAGGCGCCACACTCGGCCAGGCCGGGCCCCATCTGGGCGTGGAGGGCTTGGCACAGGTTGGTGATGGCGACGCGAACGCTGCCGCCGCGGCCGTGGACGGTGCCGCTGTGGGAGGAGGAGCCTAGGAGGTACCAGAGGAGAGGAAGGACTTTCTGCTCCACCATTTGTGGCTTGTTCGGATAGAGTTTGGGAACCAACTCTGAAGATAGACACAGGTTATTAGTGAGTAGGACGTCACTTTTTCACTCTTTCCACCTCTGTTTTATAATATCCTTATTACATTTATTGATTTAGACGATTTATTACTTTTCTTTTCAATAAAAATAATTCAGGATTCAAACTATTTTAACGTACTTTTTGCATTATTTTTTCATATTTGATTTATATAGACATACTTATATTCGTGTAATCATGTACCTCACTATCATTCGCTGAATCTCATCGTTCTTTTCCATAATATTTCCTTTTAACATTTAATAATCTACAAAAAAAACAAATATTTTTCTTATTTAATGACAGACATTGTCAGTAGATGATGTGGCGATACAGGGAATTTTATTTCGCACCAAGATTTGTTGTTAATAAACGTAAGAAGGACATAAAAATGATGTCTTCATATGGAAATATAAATGATAGTTTAATGCGTTAGGGTTGATATTTATCTGTCTTCCACTTCCTCATTAATCCATGAATCTGATTGGTCGTTTATCTTCAACATTCTCGGTCCAACAATGTCTCAAATCTTTCCTCACTAACTTGTGAAATTTGAAAGGCATTTTACCTGCAACCTTTTCAATGAGCTCCACTTTTGCTTTTCCACCTGCAAAGCGAGCTTTGGTGCAGAAGGGCTGGAGGAGGAAGATGTTGTCTGAGGACAGAACAACCAAGTCAAATCCACTGGATTGAAACTGAAAAGGTAAAAAAAAAAACGAGTGTAAACGTACCGGTGTGTGAAATGAGTGCATTGATGGCTGCGACTGCAGCCGAGTAGATGGCGTTGTTTTTAGAGTTCAGGTGATTGTCCACGATGGCTGGAACCAGGAAGTTGAGCACTTGAGACAAGTTGTCCTTCAACAGGAGGATGATTTTAGGGAGCGACTCAAGGGCGCAGAGGTTGACTTTGCTGTTGGACTCTTGTAGTCTCCCTTTGAAGGCATCAAAGACCTGGAGGAAGATTATTTAACAATCAAATCCTTTGTTACTTTTGTAAGTAAGTAAGTAAGTAATATTTATTTATATAGCGCTTTTCTAGACCAGGGTCACAAAGCGCTTAAACAATCAAAACAATACTAAAAAAAGTATATACTTTAAAGATCAAGATAATACTGAGAACAACACAGGAGTTCCAGAAAATCAAGGAAAAGCCTGAACAAAAAGAAACTCCATCACGTACCGGGAAGATACTGTTGATGACCACGTTGGGGTTGTGTTTGCAGTCCGCCACCAGCTGGTCAATGCCCTTGATCCGCTCCCTGAAGTCTTTAGAACTCAGCTGACCAGAGATCTGCGAGATGTATTCGGTCTTGTCTGCGATGCTCCTGATCTCCTTCCTGCAGGTGTAGTTCCTGTGAGACTCCCTGTGGGCGACACGTCACATTTCAATATCCAAAACTAACTATATATAGTAAGCACCTGAACGCACCACCACAGCATCCGAAAAATGAAGTTATTTTTGAAAATAATAGAGTGATTGCAAGCATTAACTCACCGGTTGACGGGCTCTCTAGTGAGCGACGACGCCCTCACTGTTCCACTTCGTGGATTAGACCGCCTGCCTCTCGCCGACTGCGTGTTCTGAGGTATCTCAGTGAGACCCTGAAATAAATTTAAAGTCAGGCGACGATGGTGATGACGACCAGACTTTTTAAACACTCCACCTTCGTCTGGAGGGCGAAGACGGTGTCTCTGACAGTCGCCAGCTCTTTGGCGGGAATGTATTTTTCCAGGATCTTGTCAAAGTCGGGGTGATACGACAGGAAAAGGAGCATCCTACGCCCGTAGTACCTGTGTTTAATAAAGCATTAAACTTCTGATTTATAAAATGAATCAACAATAAAAAATATAGTAATGCTTTTCTTGCCTCCTGCATTAAACCAAAATAAAATTGAAAACACACTAATTATGTCTCATCCACTTTACTTAAAAACACACTTTACATTAAGTACAAACATACACTAGCTTTCCTCATCATCATTAACATCTGTGATTGCTAGCTTAGCTTAAACATGTGGGGGGGGGGCGGGTCCCCAAATATAATTCAATATAAAAATAAGCGAGAAAAGCGAGTGTTGATCGACGGCCACTTTCTAACCTTAACAGCCGCCATCTTAGATAACGCTTCGACTAGAGCTAAGCTAAACAGAAGCTACGTCACTGGCGACGCGTTTTCAGAGCCGATACCAGCGCAAATGTCACGAGAAAACACTCATTTTACCACAAAACAACAGAACAACAATAATAACACAATGAAACACAACTTGTTTCAATTGGCGTAAATGTGCTGTCAAGTGTTGGCGATAGAGTTCCAACGGCTGAATGGAATCAGCGTTAAAAAGTAGTAGAAGAAGAAGCTCTCGAGTCATTTCCAGTAAGTGTGTAGCAGCAGTGTTTGATTTGAGACAGTACTACCATGTCAACATTTGTGCACCGTCTTACAGTGTACTGTAAAGCAGTGCACTTAGATTCGAGACACAGCATGAGATATTAATAGGTCATCAGCGTATATATTTATTTTGAGACATCAACCTTTGACTTGGCAGGCCTTGAACTCAACATGCGCTCTAATAACTGATGTCAAGGCACGAACCTGGCCTCCTGTGTTGAGTCCTGAGCCAGCTTAGCAACCGCAGGAAGGATCTTGTCGGAGAGGTCTTTGCCCCCGGACAGAAGACGAGCTGCTCCCACCTTCTCCACGAGAGCGTCCAGATGCTGGGCGGTGCATCTCCTGACCACAGCATTAAGGTCACTGAAGACGGAGATCGAAAATGAGACTCGGAATGATGGGTGTAAGGAAGTAGAGCACTGACCTGAGCCCCCCGAAGATGAGAGCGTTGATGCAGCGGGTGGGCTTGCAGTGCTGCGTCAGGCAATCCAGCGCCGCGTCCACGTCCTGGCGAATGAAGGTGTTGCACTCGATGGTTTTGTGCAGCAACGCTTTCACCATTCCCTCCAGCTCCTGGTCCATGGTCTTCTGCAGGTGCTTGAAGAAATCCCCCGTTGTACACACGGCCATCCTGGACACCCCCGAGCGCAGGTTCTTCACCTGAATCCACAGATGAAATTGATTAAAAATTGAAAGGCTTCAACTGCCTTTCAAATATAAATGATACCTGTCCATGTATGGAAGTCGATCAGTGTCATCAGAAAATGTAATTTAAAATTTAAAATTTGATCAAACGGTAAATTTCTTTTGTTAAAGCATTTTATTTATTTTTTTAAATAATTGAATTCAATTATTTTTATTTTGAATGCATTTGTATATTGAAAAGTAAATACTTATATATTTCTATAATAAACATTTTAAGAAATTATATTTTCAAACTTTTCTTTAACATATAGTTTAATATTTCTAGTTCCCATAATACAAAAATACATTTTCTAAATGCAATATTTTTTAGTTCCTAGGCTTTTCAAATGATTATAAAAATGTTTGTATAATAGTGTCACCATAGTAGATCGGTACTACAATTTTGTAATGAATTAAAAAGGGTAAAAATAAAAAAATACTGCATTTAGAAAATGTATTTTTCTATTATCAGCATTAGAATATCAAAATAATGTAAAAAAAAAAATTTAATTAAATTTGAAAATATTCAATGTTGTTTACTGAATTATTAATACAAACTAAAATAAATTCAACCTTTTAAATAAAATAAAAAATTCAATTCAATCATTAAAAGAAAAAGGAAAAAAAAATGTAAGCTTAACCATTCAACATTATGATGGCACTGATATACTTTATTAATTCTGGAACACTGATGTTTAATTTCCCGATAAGCGTTCGAGTGAGACAGGAAACCAGGTTACCTCTTGAATTATTGCCAGACAGACGTCATGAAGTCTCCCTTGAAGTTTGTCTGAGTGAAACTGGGCCAAAGATCTCAGCGTCGTCAGCCCTTCGATCTTCTTCTCCCTTTAAAACATGAATAAATCAGGACTAATACAACTTTCGCATGGAAAAGCCTGTCGAAAACACATCATATAACTCCTGTTACATCACATCTCTTAAGTGAACATAATGTTCCGAGCAGAACCTTAAGCGTCTCCCTGTGTGTCGAGTGTGTTGAATAATAATTCTGGAATCAACTGCAGTAACTGAGGGCAAACCTCCCGATGACAACCTGCGACGCGAGTGTTTCAGAATTCACGACGACGTCTCTCACCAGTCGTCGGAGTTCAGCAGGTTCAAGCTCAGTGTGAGGGCCTGCTCGGGTTTGGATAACGGACCCGGTTCAGCCGATCCGTTCTTCTTCGGGTTTGACGCCACGGCAGAAAACTCATCTGCGCATAAAATACAAAAATATCAGTGTGTGTGTGGGTGGAGAAGCACTTGGTGGGCTCAACAGAATAATGGAAAGGTTCAAATATAATTAACCAAAACAAACAAAAATAAGCATCACATGGATCACAGCAAACTTGAGGCCCAGGGTCCAAATCTGGCCCACCCAATAATTCATGTGGTCCACTGGATGGTCGGATAAAAATCAAAGTAGGTTAAAGTTTATGTGGGCGACTTATAAATATTCCAGTGATAAGGTAAAAAACAGAGATAAAGATAAAGAGAGATAAAGAGATAAATGAAAAGTTGATGTTGAAGGAAACAGGTACCTAAAGTTCAATTCAAAACTATTATATATTTTTTAAATTTTAGAATAACTCAACAATCAAAACCATAGTGACATCTAGTGGCGTTTCATAATGAAGGCACTGTATCAAGAGGCGTCATCAATGATTTTAAGGCTTTTAAGAATCTGATTTAATACTTTTTAATGCTTCATTTCAGATTCATGAATTTTAATGCCATTTAAGATTTTTAAGCATCCACAAGAACCTTTGTATTACATACCAAGTACGGATAATTATCAGAATTTTAGCTCCTTTTGCTAATTGTAAAGGGGCAATAGACTGAAAACTAAAACATGTCCACTATTAATTAAATATAAAATTTCTATTTAAAAAAAACATAAGAAGTTACCCACCATAATTATTTTCGCATTTTTTCTTAAATTTAATACAATTACATCAAATTTCAAAAAAATACATACAGTATTCAACAATTAAAAAGGTTTACTTATAGAAATTGTAAGGTTGGATTTTAATGGTCTTCTGTTCTTTTCCACCTCCTTCACAGATTTTAGTTTATTAGGGTTTGAAATGTTTTATTTATAGCCAGGAAATGCAAGGTTTTCAGCTGGAGTCAAATATGAACACAAAGCCATAGTTCAGTGTTTTCATTTTCATGTAGATTTTGCCCAAATTAAATAAAAAAATACTATTTTCAAGGCATTTATAATGTTAATTCCAAGTCAGGTGTGACATGAATCCCACATCGATCATAGATAACTGTCTTGAATCATCCACTGACCAGAGCTCTGAGACACTGTAGGTTGGGTCCTGTTTAAGCTGGGTGGTCTCCGAACACGGGTCCTGTTCTGTGGGTTGGGTAGAAGTGTGGGGGGGCTGGGTTGGTGTGGGGGCGTGAAGCACTTTTCAAGTGGACTGACGGGGCTGGCGGGGCTCAGGGGAGACACTCGAGTCGGTTCTTTTCTGCTCGGCAAGCTGTCGTCCAGATGCAGGTCTGGACAGAACGACAGATGTTGATCCCGACTTTCAGTTCAGGGTGTTTATGTACCTGTCGCCATGAACCGGTCTTCGTCGGTTGGCGAGTCCGACAGCATTTGTCTCACACGGCGAATCTTCTCTCGTGTCAGATCGGTTTGACCCAACTTTTCTTCGGTCCGCTCGAGAGTCGGCCTCCTCTCCCGGCTCGCCCTCCTCCCTCGCTCCTGCGGCACAAACGTACCCGGTTGGCGTCCGAACCAGCGAACGAGAGGAGCAGGTACGACTCACCTTTCCCTCGTCGGAGCGCGGGACGTCCTCGCTGTCTCGGAGGCCGCTGGGTAGATCGCTGACCCCGGTGAGGTGTTTGGATACTGGATCCACCTGCTCAGGTGACAGGGCCAGACCTGAGTGACTGGAAGAAAGGGCGACACCAAACATGCCTGGAAGACACACAACATGGTAAACACATCAGTTTAGAGCACGGATCTCAAGTTCAATTTAACCGAAGTTAAGGTGCAACTGTGGAAAGAACACTTTGGTAAAACACTGTTTGAAAAAAAAGAAAGTAACAAAATAAAGCTAATTATGATCAAATTATTATTTAATTGTATTTTTTTTCAAGAAATCTTACTTCCCTTTAACCTTTAAGAGGAAAAAAATACTTACAAAAGTGTTAAAAGCAAGGGAGAAACAAAAACTCTATATATAATCTAGTAATTAATAAAATAAATAAAAACGAACAAATGAAAAAAATACAAAAATGATTTAGATAAATAAAGAATCCAAAATTTTAAAAGATTAAAAATTAAAGAGATTTTAACAATCATACTTCCTGTTATTTAAAGTTTGGTAAATATACATTTTGTTAGTCTGAGGGGAAAGAAAATACTTATAAAAGTGTTAAAAGCAAGAGAGAAACAAAAACTCCATATATAATCTAGGAGTTAATTAAATAAATAAAAACAAAAAAAAATACAAAGATTATTTAGATAAATAAAGAATCCAAAATTTTAAAAGATTAAAAATTAAAGAGATTTCAACAATCATACCTTCTGTTATTTAAAGTTTGGTAAATATACATTTTGTTAGTCTGTGACTTACGTTGTTAAAATGAAAGAGCTATAAGGAAAATGAGCGTTAATGCTGCACTCTTCTATCCTATTCTATTCTGAACTGACTTTTGGTTCATTGTGCCGTTTACTCACAACGTTCTGAAGACCACCCACCCCACCTTTAACCCCAGAACATTTCCCCACTGACCTCTTCCAAATACTCCATCAGGCACGTCAGAAGATGGTGAGTTCCGGCTGCTTTGGCTTTGAGTCCCTGAAGAAAGCGAACAGAGACTGAGCACCATTGATGGATCCGTCACTTCAGTCGACCTGTTCCAACCTCTCAGAGTCCTGAAGGGTTCCACTAAGGCAGGTTTGACCGGCGGAGGTGACGGCGTCTGTTTTGTCATCCCGTTGGTGACCCACTGTCCAACCACACCAGCCTCAGGCGACAGCTCGTTCCTCTGGGACAACCCTGTGGACAAGCGGTGGGAAATTACATTTTGCCAGGGGCCACTGTTGTGTGGTGGCTGTTTTGAGGGGCCGTTGTAAGTACCATTTCGGTCCGGGCACTTCCTACTTGATGACATCACACTCCTTAAACATGGATGTCTTTTTAAAAACTTTTTTATGAGTGAACGAAACTTCAACAGAGCTATTAAATTACAGTTTTTACAAACATTGAACATGTATTTTAGCAAAAAGACACGTGTCTTTCACCCAAACTGAATGTGTCCGGGCTACAAGTGACGACGATTCTGATTGGCTGAACCGTTTTCCCATTTCATTTATTAAACCTTCGGGTTATTAATACATTTCAACAGTTTTCATTTCATAATTAGACCATATATTTATTTGGAAAGCCCTCTTAGTCACCTGAATGTTTATTATTGTATTGTATGGTTAAAAGTGTGTTATTTTAGTCAAAAACGGTTCAGCCAATCGACGGCGCCGTCACATGTAGCCCGGAAATATTCTGCAGGGGTGTCACGTGTGTCGTCAGACCAGTGAGTGACAGACGGACGAATGCTTGGAAAATGATCCGATAACATACATTTTTAATGTGTGGTTCAAAGTGTCCTCAAATTGCTCAGCTTTGATTTCATAGAATACTTTTTTTTTTTAAAGAGATAGTTGCATTTTTTAACATCATTACGTAGGAAGTGCCCGGACCCAGATGGTACTTACACTGTCAAGCGATAAATATAATAAATAAATAAAATTATAAAAATCAAGCTTAATAAGTAGAAAATTATTTTGTATCTAATAAATATAGCTTGTTTAAAAGCACTTTTTCTTTACTTTTTCATGTTCACTTAAATCTTTTTTTACTCTTTAAAAAAGCAAATCCTAAAACAAAAACCCTCTTCATATTGAGAAACTAGTAATAAATAATAATATCATAATGTTAGTTTCTCCATGACCTTTGACCTCATGAGGGCCACTTAAATACAGTCAAAGGGCCGCACTTCGCCAAGTTCTACTGTGGACAGTGTGATTGTTACTTCAAATGCATGAACAGAAGCTGCGTGAGGAACACACCAGGCAGGCTGCTGAAGTCCATCGACACACAGGATCTCAGGTTGGCAGAAGGCACTCTTGCGAGGTGGGGCTTCGTTCTGATGGAGGCGGAGCTTCTGGGGCTGTGGAGACATTTGAAGAGCACTTTAAATCACAGCTATTTTGGAGTTTATGTCAACTGTATGTACTTAAAGCATGTTGGAAAACACATGAAAATCTCAATGCTGAGTTTACTGAGAGGAGGTGAGACAAAGAGGGAACCGTAACACACCTGGTTTTGATGCCATTCAAGCTGGAGCTCACCCCCGAGCTCAGACTGGAGAGCCCGCTCTCACTGGTGGAGCTGGTGAGCATCTGAGACGCGTGCAGAGGAGACTCCACGCTGGAGTCCAACCTCACAGCCGAGTCGGGGCTGTCCGGGTCCAACTCCAGGTCGGAGCCGCCGTGGCTGACTTTGGCCCTCTTCTTCGCGGCGCTGTTGTGCAGCGAGCGCAGAGAGTTCATCATCTTGAAAGAGGAAAAAAATCGAATAAATACTATTTACTTATTTATTTTTTGTTTTATGAGTATTAAGATTAGGGGCTCGCCTCCTGCATGTCCAGACAATCCTCCTCTTCGGGCTGGAGGTCGCGCATTTGCTGCTTCCGCTCGTGACTTCCTGCTGAGTTATGAGTGGAGGTCTGCTCCGACGAAGGCATCCCAGGTGAGACAGGGAGGGGGGGTCTGCTGCTCTTCAACGCCCGTCGTAATGATGGACTCGTGAGCGAGGCGTGGATCGTCCTGGGAGAACCTTTGCAAAAATAAACGAACAATGAAAATTCTTTTAAAGGTGAAAAGTATTATTTGCTCTTTACTAACCCCTAATGCAGACATGGACAAAGCGTGGCCCGATGAGGTCAGTATTTTAACATACAACTTTCTTAGGTCCTTTGTTCACATTGTTTTTTATTTGTAAAAATAATATGAGTAAATATATAGATCATATTTTTTCCAAGTCATTTTCTTTCAGTCTTTTTTAAAGAAATTAATTTTTATTAGCATGTTTAGATACATTTTACATTAATCTTTGTACATTTTTTCTAACTTTTCTTTTGAATTTTCTATCATATTTCAGCTCTTTACTCCTCTCTTTTGGCCACTCGTTACAGTCACAGTATTTAATGTGGCCCCTTAAGAGAATTTAATTCCCATCCCTGCCTTAATGGGTTGTGGAGGGTGGGAGTCAAACAAATCCCAAATTTTGACAACTATATTTTTAACCATTTTGCAAAAACAAATCATTTTTCAAAAAAATGTTTTAATTAAAAAAAAGACATTCAAGTCTTTTGACCCTAATTTATCTCCATACTAACACTGGTGGCAATTATGTATTGGAGAATTTCCACTGCATTACCTCGTGCAGGGTCTCTCCAGGGGCTGGGGTCCCGTGGGCTCGGACTGGCATCTTTCTTGTTGGGCCACGTGTTGGACATGGAAAGAGACGAGTCGACGTAGCGGCGAGAGAGCGTCGGCGTGAAGCTGCCTCCCGGCAGAGCCGCCAGAGGGTATGAAGGCAACAGGAAAGAGCTGGACGTCGTGGAGTGAGAGGGAAGAGAGAAGGTCCGCTCGACGCTGGGGTTCCTCGAAAGCAAGCGTCCTTTGGTAGCTGTGGAGACATTAGTCAATAGGAAACCACCGTTTTTATTATCTGATCATGATCGCGGTCATCTTACTGTTATCAGTGAAGCTTATGGTGTTCAGGACTTCGGCGTCCAGGTTAAGACTTCCACTTCTTCTGAGGTGAGCTGGCGACTCCTTTCTGCGAGAAGATTGGCTCTTCTGCTCAGTACAACCTGATAGTATAATGAAAAAGGAAATTAAAGACAATATTGCATATGATCATATAAGATATATAAGATAATGTATAGCATATATATTTTTGAATGGAACGTTTCTCAAGATCAGATAAGAAACAGAGATTTTGATTGTCAACAGTTAAACAGAGAATAAGAATAAGAGTAAAACTGGTGTTGAATGAAATCACAGGTAAGAAGGCTCTTAAGAAGGAGCGCTAAGATACAAGTGTTTCCCAGATGGATTCTTAACTACATTTCTTAGAAGAACCTTAAGATAAAGAGGCTTTGTAAAAAGCTCTTAGTGGGCTTTGGCACCAGCTTCATAAAGTGGAACCTATCAGTTTTTAATGACATCTATGAAATGCCAAAGGGCTGTTGATGTTTTTGTATATATTGTTAGAAAGCCAATATGTTTTATTTGGTTTATTGGATTGGAAACTATGTCTACTACAGTCATACTTGCTTAGGTTTTTCCAAATATTTCACTTCTAGATGCATCACTAAAGGAGGGACATTACAAGCAGTTTGGAGGTATTTGTTTGTTTTTAAGTGTCTTTTTGGAGGAAGAAAATGGAGCCCCATTAGCTACCTAGAAAAGACACATTTCTGCCTATAACTCCAAAAAGATATAGGTTACTGTGAAGATAATCCTAACCATTAGTCAACATGAGTGTAAATTTCTTGAGAAAAGTCTTATTTTACCACAAAACAACACAACAACAATTACTAACACAACTTAACAACATGTTTCAATTGTAGCTTTAAAAGTAGTAGAACAAGAAGCCGTTGAGTAATTTCCTGTAAGTGTGTAGCGACAACGTTTGATTTGAGACAGTACTACCCTGTTGAAAATGTGCGTACTGGGCAAGTACGTCAAGTAAAGAACTTGAAGTGCACGATTTAAGACACAGTTTATGCCCCTGTGAGTGATTGAGTTCGATCAATGGCACCTAATGCGGCCCCTTTAAAAATCTAATGCTTATTAAGAAGATGAGATGCTGACACTCACTGAAACTTGGTATGTACATCTCTGGACTCCTGGAAAGTGGAGGCACGTCGCCACTGGCCGCCTTGAAAAAGAAAAGACACACAATAAAAACCCTGAACATTCATGAACACAACTCCTTGTTATTCCATCCACTGTCCCGAACAAAAGGATGAGGTAGAAACTTGGCCCTCACAAAAGAAGCCGGTCTCTTGTGCGCAAACAACCTTGGACGCGTGTTCCTTTCAGCCAGGATTACACTCCAGCTTTTGCTATAATCATAGTCAGATTTTGAGGTACATCTACGTCCGTCTGTTGTTCCTCGATGACACTCGAGGTGATTGCGATCGACAAAAGAGCAGCACGGCAGTCTTGTTTACCACACATTAGCACGAGAGTCAGTGCGAGCTGACACCCATGTTTGGGGCCCCGGCGCCCTAATGGGTTGCTTAACAACCAGATGGAGAAGCCCAGGTAAATATCAGTGCCTGTGAATACATGTGATACCTCCTGGAACATCTAGATGTCATGATTCAGTGCTGATCTTGTGTCATTATTTGGTCTGCGCGAGGAAACATCTGCTGGAAGGTGTCGCTGAATTCCTCCCGCCTCTCGACTGCTCGCTATACCATGACTATATTTAGGTCCCTGCATCCAACCCCCGAATCTATCGGGAGTGGTGCTTCTCAGTGTGAGTCATCTTGTTCACCCGTAGGGCTAAAGAGAAGTGGAGGTGGGGGTGTATATAGATTCTAAACATGTTATATATACAGGATTTAAATATTTCTCTCTGTAGTCAATAAGATAAATATAATTGTTTTACCATTTTGATGACTAAATTTAACCACCAATGAACCTTTTTTTTTAAATAATTTTCCACATTTAATTGAAAAAGATATCTTGTGATTTAATGTAGCTCCAGGTAAAACACAATATTTAACAGGCTGAACTTTACAGATTATTATTTATTATTAATCTTTGAAAGATTATAAAGTTATGGCCAAAAACAATCAGTGTTGACTAACTATTAGATTTGCACTAGGGTATTGCAATATAATGTGTATCACAATACAATATATTGTGAGTGTAGTATTGTCCGAGTACTTGATTCTTGCAAATTATGGCCTAACGTCAGCTTTAAAAGCTCCTGGAGTCCACTGCATCCTCTCATGCTCAGACACCGCCAGGATTTCGCAGGATTTTATTGCTCCCTTTTCATCTAGTGGCCGGAAGTTGAATTGCAACACAAGAACAAATGCTGTAAATATTTATTAAATAATAATGATTTTATTTTATAAACACTTTTTTTGAAAATTAAACAATAAAAGAACTTTGATAAAAATAAATAATTATTTGAAAGGCAAAATAAAAATGGAAATGTTATCAGTGCTATTAAATATCGATATTGTATCAAAAATATTGCGATAACTATAGAAAACACCAGTTTTACAGTACAATAATAAACAGAAATAGCTGAATGTTACTTAAAGAAAAAGTAGCCAAATATTTTCTATATTAGAAGAACGCGAATTTACTCCTAAGAGGAAACTGCTTAACTTTGCTTCAATTTGGTGAAGACAAATGTAACTTGAACAGGAAGAAGCTTAATATTTCCTGAACAGGAAGTTGCCCGGACATTTTGACCCTGGCACACTGGCCTTTATGGTTCATCAATGACTTTTAAAATATCAGTACTGTTTTGTCTACATTGTTGCAGTGTTGAATACTAGCTTAGACATTCAAGTTTTAACTAATAATGTACGTGAGGCAACAGATAAATGCATCCATCATTCTCACTTGAAGTACCAGCAACAGTTCAGACCCACCTGCTCCGAGGACCTTCCATTGGGGTGACCGGTTTGCCAGTCGTTTTCCGCCGAGAAGCTTGGAATATCCCAGGGAAGCTTGTTCTTTCCCTTCGCTGCGCTGACGATCCTCCTTTTGGAGGGAAGGTCACCCGTGGACGACCCTAACCTGCCATAGCTGTGCAACGAGTCGTAGTCAGGCTCGGTCCTACAACTCCTAGCGCTGCTGACCCTTCCTCCGTTCATCACCCAGTCCAGATCCGGTCCAGAACACGGGGAGCCCCTTTGTCCCGGCTTGGACACCACCAGCCCGTACACCACGATCCCATCCGCGTTGAGTCTTGGCAGGACGTGCCTCGCTCGCCTGGCTTGCACGGCGGCCATGAGACCTTCCGCCTCCTCGTTGAGCTCCACCATGTCCACGGCTTTCATCAGCGGCTGCTTCTTCCCGGCGTCGAGGCAATGATCCAGGACGGCGAAGAGTTCCAGGGCGGCGTGGCGGACCTTCCGCTTGCTGTCCGCCAGTAACGGTGCGACTTCAAAACACAGTTTGAGAACGTCGAAGTCCGTCCTGGGGTGGGTGAGCATGGACGCGATGATGATGTTGAGGACGTCTTCCCTCACCCTGGAACTCTTGTGCTTCAAGCTGCTCAAGATCAGATCTAATACTTGTTGCCGGGGAACGGATTTCATGACCTGCCTGAAGACACGCATATATTCGATCCTCATGATGGAGTGAGCGGCACCGAGAGTCTTCAGGGCCACGGAGATAATATGCCGGAGGTACCGTTCCACGCTGGAGTCCAGCTTCTGAATAAGCAGGTTTAAGACTTGGAGCGAACCGTACAACACTTTGAAATTGATGTCATCCAGGAGAGGGGGAAGGAAGTGGATCAACTCCTCCACGCTGCTCGGCGCCACGGACTTCATGTCCACCTCAGAGAGGACGCTTTTCAGTTCCTCCACCCCATTGATCCGGTTCTGGTAGCTTCTCTGGTCCAGGAGCCGCTCGTGTAACTCCTGAGAGATCAATCCGAGAATCATAGTTGAGTCGAAGAGATCAATGTGGTCAGAGCCCAGAACATGAAGAGTCAATCCGTGACAGGAAGTGATTTCCCCCCTTTCTTCTGTTTTCTTTCATCCTGAAGACCAGGCGACGAGGAACTTCCCTCCTGTGAAAGGAATTATAAATTCAAAACAAGCAGAAATGAGGAAGATAAAAGCAGTAATTTAATGTAATTTACCGACTTTTTGCCCTCAAAGGAATTGGAAATAGTAGAAAACATGTTAGATTGTGAGCATCTGTGAGCAGTTGAAGAACTCGTTTAATTTTTGCCATTTTTCTAATCATGTATTATTTTGTATTTAAATGACAGCATACAAAAGTTATGATGGAGAAAAATATATTATATAAGTGGCAAATTGTCAAATTTGTTTTTGAAGAATTAAATACCAATTTATTATGCAATGCAACCTTTTTTATTTTCCATATTCTTGAACAGTAAGTCGTCAACAAGTCATTTAACATCTGATATTTTGAGTTTACAATATAGTTTTAAGTATTCATTCCATGTTGAGGTTGATGTTTTTGGCACTAGTATGAATCTTGTGCACAAATTAATTATTTGTGCACCATATAGTTTCAATAAGACAGTGCCATGGATCTGTATTTCTTATAATATAATAATTAATTAATGATAATAATATCAGATGTTACAAGTGCATTAACCATCATAGAGATTCAGATCAAAATAAGGAACCAACATCAAATAAGGGTCAGATGTAAAAAAGATGTAAAAAAACAAAACAGTTATTTTAGACAAGATTCAGTTTTTATACATTATGCCATATATATGAAAACCATATGGTTACTCTACCTTTTGTACATTCTAAATACAAAGTTGTTTATTGTAAAAAATATATATATGTATAATTAGCCTCACTTTAAAATCTGAACCTTTTCTTTATTTTTATACAAAATAATGACTATATAAGAAACATAAACTTTTATTGCCACTGTTGTAAAAAACAAAATAGTATTTTTTTTTGTGGTAAAAGTACAGAATAAAAGAATTAAACAAGTTAATTAACCAAAATGAATACAAGTAATAATAATAATTATAATAATATGAGTATTTCTTGTCCCTCAAGAAAAAATGGGAAGAATTAATCAGATGTATTTATTCATCCTTAACCAAGATATACATAAAAAGATTCTACTATTATCTTACATTAATTGCAAATACAATTTAAAAGGGATTTTCTCCATTCTATTATTCTGTGTTTTTGTTCCAGTATAAGTGGCCTTTTAGGAAATTAAAATGTAATATTTTCCCAAAATAAACATCCATCTTTGTCGTTCGTTTACAAAAACAATTCAAAAGCGGTCTCAGTAATATGTGATAATAT